>NC_139932.1:14162048-14749548 GCF_963514095.1 Eutrigla gurnardus | reverse complement strand
GGCGGAGTGTTTGGGTGGGGTTGTCTGAGGACAGCAGCGGAGGGAAGCATGCTGTTCCCTTTATGTTCACTGTGGTTTTGCCTTCAATTCCTGTCAAACAAAGAGGCTACTTAAGGTGACGCCATTAATAGCTGCTGCATGTAAACACGGATTCATGATCCTGGTATTGTATTCATTTATTCAGCGTTTAAGTACGCTCTCGAGAGAAAATGCGTGACAGCGAGCTGAATGTCTATTTTTTGGATTGCAGTGGACATTTTAGTGACGTTTTATCGACCAACGCAGTGAATGCAATCCTCAAGAAATGATGAGCAGCCGTTATTCTTCCATATTTGGGGCTGTGCACCAATTTAATGCTGTAAAGTCAAGAAATCATCAATTCGACTTTTCTGGGTGTCACAAACATTCGTGTGTTTGTTTATTGTCATCCTTTCAAGAAAGTAGTTCCTTCTCTGACACGCCTAAAAAAAGCAGAGCCAGGGTGAAGAAGGGGGAGCTCATCTGGGATTTGTTCTGTAGATCTTTGGTTCCTGTTCCGCCACAAATCCTTAAAGGTTCAGTGTGATTGTGTTCGATGCCGTTTGGGCGTGAAAAGCCCGTCTGTTCAAAGAGTACCGAGGCCTGAAGGTATTTAACGGCATCAACACGTTAGAACAATTGTTAGCTGGTACAATGTACATAATTTATTCTCAGCACACCCCCAGTTACATCTTCTATCTATATATATTATATATAATGCCATGGTTAATGTGTCCGTGTCATGCATATTTAAGGTGGGTTTAAAGGATAAGGTGGTTTGTGGAGACGTGTGTCATCCATTAATCATTTGTTAAACCAAAGATGCGAAATGTTTGTTAATTCCAAAATCTCATGTATTTCTTTTGTCATTTAACCCACCACCCCACCACACTCTCAAGATTCCACTCCTACCACCACCAGATCAATAGTGCAAAAAAAAAATCAAAACCTGAATTAACAAACCTCAACCCCCTAACCTAACCCTTAAGTCAGGGCCTGGTGGGTCAAACAAATCCACAGTAGTTACTTATATATCGGATTCACTTGTTTGTATCACTATGATGATTATCTTTAGATATTTAAATAAAAAAACGAAACAAAAAGAAATCAAATCTTTTTTTTCCATTTACTTGGTTTTATTTATTTTTATTTTTATTTTTTACTCATGGAAAATGAATTCTGTTATGTTAAAATGAGCCAAGGCCAGTGAGTCTCAGGTTGAAAAAAATAATTAATTGGATCATTTTTCTTTTAGCAAAGGATTTTCGGGTTAAACTGGTGATCAGAAACTCTGTGTGTTATACGGTTGATCAGACAAGACAAGCAATTAGAGGACATCAGATTGGACGTTTGTTACCATTTTCTCACTTAACAGAGAAAAGATTCAGGAGAATATTAATTGATGATGAAAAAAATCATCGCTGTAGTTCTAGCGCTAGTTTGCATAAAAACAAATAGGCCTGCCCTCCTCCTCCCTCCCTCCCTCCCTCCCTCTGACACAGTGGGGGCACATTGGTGACATTTCCCTGGTGCTGTGTGCACGATTCCTCTCCTCTCTCCCTTTTCCCATCCATCGCTCGCTCTCTTTTTTTCATCCCCCTCAGCCAAATCCCTTCCTCCGTGCCTACTTGTTTTCCTTCCCAGGCTGTCGTTCCTAATAAGAATTTGTTCTTGAATGGGTTTGGCTTGTTAAGCAACCGTTGCATAAAAAATTAATAACACTCCAAATTGTGGAAAGAAAAGCATGGCATCCTTTTTGCGTGACTGAATCTGTGTGCGTGTGTGTGCGTGTGTATGTGTGTGTGTGTGTGTGTGTGTGCATGAACTTGATGCTCACTGTAATAACATTATGTCCCCCATGAACGAGGGCTGTAATTCTGTAAATGACAGGAGGATAAAAGACACACACTCTCTCTCTCTCTCTCTCTCTCTCTCTCTCTCTCTCTCTCTCTCTCTCTCTCTCTCTCTCTCTCTCTCTCTCTCTCTCTCTCTCTCTCTCTCTCTCTCTCTCTCTCTCTCTCTCACACACACACACACACACACACACACACACACACACACACACAGTATAAAAGGCAACTGTATATAGCTTTAAGGCCGTATATAGCATATAATACAAATAATTGAGGCTTGTCTGAGAACATTACAACAACAACCAAGATCAGACGTTGCATATCAAATTAGTGACAGTGATTTCCGACAGGCTCCAGCGACGGAACACTATCAAACACACATATATCACGTCGAGCTGTCACTTTGAAATGGAACGATGGAGCAAAAAAATAGTAAATAACAGAAGAAAAATAAGAAATTGTACGTAAAAAGTGTACATTCAGAAGGAGGATCCTCCATCAAACGGCATCAAACTGACTCAACCGACAAAGTGGTCGGATCCATTAGCTCCATGGCTTTATCCGGGTTTGATGCCCATATAAGGTGGTCTTAATAGCCCACGTCTAAAATCTAAAGTCACTTCAGTTAAGACTATGATCCATCCATATGAGCCGGCGCTAATCCCAACGCTGCGGTAGCCACAGTATAGCGTGACAAAAAAAAAGCCCGCCGTAAAGCGTATTACACTGGACAGCCTGTGGAGGGAGTTTATTTACATGTAACTAGTGTTTGTGTGTTTCATATACAGGCTGTTAAATGTGCCTTTGTTGCATGCAACCTCTACGTGGAATTACATGCATCCAGTTATGTGTCCGAGGGTCCAAACGCCGGTGCACGTGGCCCGCTTCCTCTCCAACGTGTGTGCGGTCCGAGCCTCTTACGGCAGACGACTCCTGCGGTGCGGCTGGCAGGCGGTGAGATATGAGTGTCCATCTCTGCTCTGCCCCCCCGCCGGGCCGACCAGCCGCGGTCTGTCCCTCGGTGGGGGCGGATGATGCTCGACCAGTGGTCGGCCAACACACCAAGACGCCTCGCATTTACTGTACAGCATTACGGGTCACATTTAGATTGGCGAAAGGCTAGCCAGTAACAACAAATTCCCCTTTAAAAAAAGGGTGAAACACATATAGACGCATGGAAACTGGACTTAAACATAACATGAAAGGGGGTTTAAAGATTTAAAGGAATAGTTCAACATTTAAGGGAACACACTTTCAAGTTTTGGTTAGCGCAGCTTTGTACAAACTAGTTTGTTTAGAAAATCTGCATATGAACACCTCTGAATCTCATTAATTAATACAATATATCTCACCATATAACTTACAATATGAGTAAAAACAGGTGTATTACCTTTGGAAAGACTCAGGTTGAGCTCAGCTAACCATCTGCTACTTGTAGGCTTATATTTACCACATGGAAATGAGAGGTATAGGTGATGTCATCCAACTATCAGCAAGAAACAAATTCATTTCCGGCATGTTTCCCTCTTACATCACAAAGCTTAGCTGAGATAGATCTAATGAACGACACAAACTCTTCTCTGTGGGTGAAAAGTCATCACCGACCACCACATCACCAAACATGAAATCAATCGTCAATTAAACTTTTTAAAAACATCAAACAGTTCCACCTTTGATGTGGTCGAAGGTGTCGATGATTTTAACTCGCTTGACAACTTTATCACTCGACCGGCGACCCCCGGACACACACACACACACACACACACACACACACACACACACACACACACACACACACACACACACACACACACACACACACACACACACACACACACACACACACACACACACACACACACACACACACACACACACGGAGGCGGTCACCATGAAATTACATCAACTGCCAAGACAATCAGGGGTCAACTTGATGTTGAAAGGTTTCCATGGTTACTGAGCCCGCTCATGTGCCACAAGCACGCGGATACAAATGACTTGAAATACCTCACATATGTACCTGTAGCGGCCTTGAATCAGCCTTCTATGACGTTCTCTGGTCTGGTTGCCGTCACATGACCGAGGCAACAGAGAGCCGTCGCATTGAAGAAGTCCATTTACACAAATGTCACGCGGTACTGTACGTATAGCTATAAAGTGGACAATGAGGTTGTTCTCAAAGTGGACATTAATACACAACTACTGTCCCCGGTTTGTATTTTTGCAAGAGTAACTATTATTGGCTTGATGGTGTCCTGATTGTAAAAAGGCCAGAAGCTGAGTGGATACTGGGAGTTTATAGCAGGGCTGCATTCAGTCAATCTTCTGCCAGGCTAAAGGTCAACCAAACCATCCATCCATCCATCCCTCCTCCTTACATTTATCAGTCCATCACTTTCCTCTCTCTCTCTAGCTCTCTGGCCTCTCGGTAACCTCGCAGGATGAGAGCGTCAGCGCTCAGTGGCATTTACGGCCCATTACGGCTCTGCTCAGAGGACCTTATTACACCGAGGTCAAAGGTCAGTTTGTGTGTTTTTGTTTGTGGGTGGGTATGGTTGAGGGGGGGGCTGTATACACACACACACACACACACACACACACACACACACACACACACACACACACACACACACACACAGTGACCTCAACTGGTCATACTGATATCTGATCAATCATCTGTGAATATATACCAGTTATTCTAAGGAGGCAGATGAGGTCAATCCCATGTGGTTAATCCGCTGTGACATATTGAATTGTGTGTGTGTGTGTGTGTGTGTGTGTGTGTGTGTGTGTGTGTGTGTGTGTGTGTGTGTGTGTGTGTGTGTGCGTGCGTGCGTGCGTGCGTGCGTGTGTGCGTGAGGAGCAAGATGGAAGCATTTCATAAATGTATTGATTGGATGAAGTGTAAACACAGAGGCCCTGCTGAATTATGCATGGACCAAAAGTGAGTGTGTGTGTGTGTGCGTGTGTGTATGTGTGTGATGCATGTGTGTACGTGTGTCAGCAATCAAACACATGTGAGCTAGTTTGTGAGTCCACCATAGGATCCCCATTAGCAGAGCCCTAAAGCACAGCTAGTCTTCCTGGGGGGGGTTTTGATTGCATGTGGCTCTAACCATACGTGTGTATCTATCTATATGTATTGTTGATATACTGTATATATTCTGTGTGTGTTTGTGTGTGTGTGTCAGTGTACTAAGTAGCTTGGAAGTGGCAGCTGCAGCAGAGCGCCCTGCATGCAAAGACCCCCCTCTCGACATCCATCCATCAATCAAACGCCCTCCGGGGGAACGTGCGAGCGTTACTTTATTTGTCCTCCTGTCAATCAGCTGTAATGACAGCCCCCCCATCTGCCCGCGTGTCCATACATCGGCCACACTCGCACGCAGAAGTGAGCTGATGAAGCTGCGTATCCTATGAGATGCAAACACATGAATGCCACGACATCGGTTGGAGGGATTCTGGGGAGATAATGGTCGTCTAGAGATAACTTATATATGCATATGAAGGACTCATTATTCCCCAGCTGGATCTCTGTCATGTTAAACATCACATATACATGCAATTAAGTATTATTTATGAGAACGGATACAATTAGTTATGCACCAATCTGACTTTTTCAGTCCTGATAGCGATACCTTGGGCTCTACCACTTTACTTAATGAGCTCTCTGCCTCACTGATTATTTCATGTGTAATTGTTCACCTAAATATAAGGGATAAAGTTGGAATGATTTGCAAAAAAATCATTATGCATATGACTTTATTTCACCTGGGTTATTGTGACAAATAATGTTATTTCATCTGGTCAAAAGTGATTACTGGTGCATTTAAATAGGAATAAACAGAGGATTGTGTCTGAAAACCAAATATTTCAACTTCATGGGCAACTGTGTATTATATTTAAGCTCTTTTTTTGCTCTTTTATTGTGTGTGTGTGTGTGTGTGTGTGTGTGTGTGTGTGTGTGTGTGTGTGTGTGTGTGTGTGTGTGTGTGTGTGTGTGTGTGTGTGTGTGGCACCCCCTTCCCCCAGCAGCTCGGCTGCCAAGTTCCACACTCCACCACACTCACCTCACATGGCTCCCAGTGGTTCTGCCACCTCCAGTTTTGGTTATTTAAAAAGTATTCTCCTAAATTGTACTTGGCACTTTGTGTGCTGAGCGGGAGCCGCAGAGCTTCTGAGAGCAGCTCAAACTGCAGTTTTAAAGAGACGTCGGATTGTTTCCCCCTCCAGCCATTACTTTTTGACAATACAATTACATTTCAAAGATTCCTCCCATTTAATCTCGTTTCGGTCGTTTTTTTGGACCTGTTTTTGATCGCTGTAGTATTAGCATTGCTTGTCCTCGTTTCTGGCCTTAAAAAGATGCCGAGTGTAGACAAGCATTTTAACATTAATAACTCACCACTGCGATGCAGGAACAGTGAGACATTTTGGGGGAAATTAGCTTATATTGAGATCAATACAACTCTCATATCTGTCCAATTAGGATTTTGCTTCAGCCAAGAGACTTAGCTTAGCATAAAGACTGGAAAATGGGGGGAATAGTGACATTTCCTTGTATTTCTTACTTTCTGTAGCTACATATTCAACAGAAAGACAAGAGAGTGACGGTCTGTCCAAAGAGTTGGTTATTTGAACCGGGTTAATTTGCTGAGTCGATGGAATCGGGCGTCGGCAGCAAATTAGTCGGCACTTTGTGAAACGTATAGTTTTCCCTTCGTCGTCTCTCCCAGTATATATTTTGTTCTATGGTGTTTAACATTAACCTCCTGCTCCTCTAGTGCCTCTACTGGCTACATGTGGTAGTTCTACTAACCGTGAGTATACCCGATTCAAACGAAGCCCCGTGTCGATCTGCTCACCTAATTCAAATAAGCGCTTATTCCCAAAAAGCGACTCCCCGATAAGATTGAGCTAGACACTAAAAGTAAAAGCAAAACTGAGCTGTGAGTGTTGGAACGACGCAGGTGGTCCGTAATAACTGTGACTTGTGTTTTACAGAGAACAGCAGGGGAAAAGAAAAGAGAAGACACACGCAGAGTGTAAGACTATACACACTCAGCAGCCCCTCAAATGTTATTTTCCACTTAGAAGTGAAAATACGCCGCCATGATCATGCAAGGCTTAGGAGTGTGTGTGTGTGTGTGTGTGTGTGCGTGTGTGTGTGTGTGTAGCTGGCTCTCGTCCTACTGTGTGGTAAATATTTCTTCAGGAGGAACATACCAGTCTGTTCCCAGAACAACCACCCTGCCTTCGGCCAGAACTGTTTGTTATTAATTCCAGTATTATGATATTCTCATCTTCGTCCCTTTTGCCTCCCTGCCTACAGTCAGCAGCTGAAGCCCCAGTGTGTGTGTGTGAGTGTGTGTGTGTGTGTGTGTGTGTGTGTGTGTGTGTGTGTGTGTGTGTGTGTGTGTGTGTGTGTCAGAGAGAGAGTGAGAGAGAGAGAGCATGTGACGGAAACTCTGCGCACATGAAAAGAATCAGGTGATGCCGAGGTCCGATCAAAACAATAACAGAGTGTGTGTGTGTGTGTGTGTGTGTGTGTGTGTGTGTGTGTGTGTGTGTGTGTGTGTGTGTGTGTGTGTGTGTGTGCACGTGCAAGCCCCCCACCACCCCAAACACACTCCATCACACGCAGCTGTCAAAAGTTGGCCTCTCGCCTTTTGTTTTCCCGGAGAACAACCTCTCTCACCCTGATCATGTGCGCCGAAGCCTCTTTCCAGACATGATTGTCAGCGACATCATCTTTTCAGCGTGTCCGCAATTATTTGAAGACTTTGGGGAAAGTTTTGTTGGCTTTCACAACCCATTATTAGTTAGAAGAAGGTTTATTTTACTTGAGTGTCCATCAAGTGGCCACTCGCTTATTGGAAAAACCTTAAATTTAAATGGAAACCAATTAGAGGGGGGGAGAGCTCAACCGAGAGATGACAGTAAGACAACATAATGCCGATCAACTGCTTTAGATTAACCTTTTGTTCGTCATTCATTATTTTCAAAGCTGTGTATTTACATCATATTAAGCTTAAAATGGGAGCTGCATTATAAATTTGATATAGATCAAGTTTCCTGCCTACATATTTCTGCGTACACAGTTCTACGTTAACAATTTCCCCTTTGGAGTTGTTTTTCTGGTCCAATATTCTGTCTCTCGTCTGTGGTTTTCAGGTCTCTCCCAACTCCTGAGGTAAACATCCGACAGATCTGATCTGATAACGGCAAAGTTGCAGACCGTGAAACCAAAACAATACGCCGAAAGACGCGAAAACACTCTGCAAGCCCGGGGGGGACCTGCAAAGTAAAATGATAATCCTCTGTGGGTTCTTGACCACAAATGACCCCTTTACCATTAGTCACATGACACCATAATATCAAAATACAGATCAGCACAGCATTTTAACCGAATCCTTCTCACTCAGCTAAAAATCAGTCACAATCAAAGGCTAGTTCTTGCTTTCCTGTCTCGGCAATTAGATTTACCTAAAAGCTGGATATCTCCTAATAGAGTGAAACTCATGTGGCTCTTTGTCCAAAAAGCTTCAGTTTATCTGTCCTCCATACCCCTGGCAGGATCTGAAGAAATCACCCACTCCTAATAGGATTACAGGGACGCTGGCCTGACCACAGATCAGTCCTGAGAGGCCTGGATTGGCTCCGGTTTATCCCCCAACTAAGACAAAGGCTACAGATGGCCCCGCTTGTTGCATTAGAGAAAGGTAGGGATATATATATATTTTAGGGATGAGTATTGGCAAGAACCTCACGATACGATACGTATCACGATACTTTGGTCACGATACAATACGTATCACGATATTGCGATATAAATAAAGATGAAAAAGCAAGTACCTGTATGTACATCAGATAATATTGATCAGGAGGACAAATTGAGTCAAAACTATTTAATTCAAAACAGAACGATCTTTGGAGTTGAAAAACCTATATTGTATTGGGCGGCAAAGTATCGCGATATATTGCCGTATCGATATTTTTACCCACCCCTAATATACATATCCAAAAGTTGATGCCAAATGACATATAGACTTCATCTTCGTCATTTAAGCTGATTTGTAGGTATATGTAGATAACAGATACACAAACGTTGTGTTGGCAGATCATTGTCACTACACGATCTAAACTGTTTCATTAGAGTTGACAAAACAATCTCACTCCAAGGTCCGTTTAGTCATCGTTGTTCTGCGGCGTTTGGAAACTAAATGGACCTTGTGGTGAGATTGTTTTGTCAACTTCTCTCCCCCGAGTTTGTACCTTTTGTTCATCGCAGGGAACAATCTGTTCAAGGAAAGTCTGAATTATTATTCAATTCATTGTATCGGCATTTTCTGATCTGGTGAGTAACCCTGTCAGCAGTGATTCATTGCTCTATGAATGGTAACTTTAATAAAAACATTCTGTTGACACATTTGCTTAGACTGCCACTACATCTCCTCAGCCGTACATGGGACAAAAACAAACTAAAAGAGAAACCAACGCTGCCTGTCTGTAGCATATTTGTGGACCCAAAAAAAAAACACAAAACAAAAGCCTTAATTCCTCCGGCTGCTTGTGAGCATCGTCAACTGTTTCCCCATTTGATGGAACAATGAACGTGTTGTTGTTTTTCCCTCCTCTTATTGCTGAAGCCAAAACATCTTTGCCCTTTTGGTCGCCATGGACTCGTATCCTCATCACATTGAATTATCAGCCGCGGAAGGACACGGTGTTCTCTATTCTTATTATTCCATTGATTATTTGAATCAAGCATTCCTCTGCTAAGGCTGCTTTTAATTCAGGAGTGTGTGTGTGTGTGTGTGTGTGTGTGTCTTCAGTAAAAGTTGAGAAATCATAAAAAGGTAACGAAACAAGACTTGCATTAATAAGTGCTATTTCCCTCAGCTCCCACTGTGACATGCATACAAATTGCCTCTTTGTCTTCCCCTGCAAAGTTTAAAATGTACCTCTGCAGCGTTACTCTTTATTTCACACGCTGACCTTTCATCTGAGGACAACCCCCCCTCCCTCCGCCAGCTGATCTCCATACTTCCACACAGAAATCCAGCTTCGCTTTAACCTAACTGGAGTGAGGAGAGAGAAAAAAATTGTTTAATTTCACCCTCCTTAGTAAGAATCACCATTCATATTCCCCTGATCTCGCCCGGGGGCGCCGCGGAGAACATCCACATGGAGCAAATCTCCTCAAATCCAGTTGACATGATGCAAGGTGAGCGGGAGGGGGGGAAAAAAAGCGGTTGTAGCCGGAGTGACCTACAGAAACCTTTTAATACCTTCATTGCCGGACATTTCCCTTTCATCCATTCAAATCCACCTAGATTGGAACCGGAGGCCGTTGGGAGCGAGCGGGTGTCTCCGCGTGAGTTAGACGAGAGCAGCCTTTGGAGCGTGGAGGAGTGCGATTGGGGTCGTCGGGGAGGTCGGCCGAGGCGGGGAGGGAGGAATCATTTGCATTTATCCTCAAGTGACCTCTGGGTAAAAAGTCGACGAGCGCAGTGTAACAAGAATGGAGGAGCGAGACATGAAGGGAGATATGTAGACGGGTTAGGCAAGGACAAAGCCAGACAATCCTTCTCTGAATTGAAAAATGACAATGAAGTGTGTTTTTAATGCGCTTTCAATTCCATTTTTTAGAAACTGTTTAACATCAATTTGGCTCATTTCTTTTCAATTAGCTGCTACTGCTAATCTGCTACTTATGTCTAATAAATCCAGCTCTCATGAATGGATAATGCAGCTTGGTCGGTCCTCCGGAGATTCCAACTATGACGCTCTACGTATCCCGCTAGCGTCACTTTTGCATGTTTCAGTCACGGCGTGTCTTTTTTTAAATGAACTTTACAGGAACTTTGTTTGAGGCAATAAAACTTCTGGGAATCACGATCGATACAATATTATAAGCTGAGTATCGTGGTCCGTTTTATTTGACACGTTTTCACTCATTCTAATTGCAGGAAAATGGGTTTATTAGTCAAGTTGAGCAAAACTGTCATAAAAACATGTCCGAAATGTTGCATCCCATACAACAGGCTACAGTCTTCCTTGACCGCACCAGTCAAATACCACACATACCTATGAGCAGATGCATTGGAGGTCGGAGAGCAGCCATACAGCCCCGTTGCCTGTTGCGTATTAAACCCTCTACAGGAAAAGAGGCTGTTGAAGGTTCACTGAAGAACAGCTGCCGTTCCGATTGTAGCCTGAATGCAGATTCCATGCGGTGGAATCGATAAAAAAAGGCAAAGCTAGGTGGGTTTGTTTTTCAGACAAGCACGTGCGTGTCAGTCATCAGCCGTTCCCTCTGTGGTGAGTTTCACTGCCTTTGATCAGTTGTTCTTTGTCTGCACCACTTTCATGTAAGCTTGGTGCGTCTGGGCCCTTAAAGCCATACCAAGTTTCTCCACTTCTGCTCCATTTAAAGACCATTTAAACAAATCCGTTACGATTAAAGTGATTATTTTATAACAGGAACTGCATTTGTTTCGGATATTGGCTAATAACCTGCAGAATTAGCCTTTAAACTGTCAATGCATAGGTAAATGTATTCAGATACACCAGTTATTAGCGTGATGACGTGACATTGAGGTGTAGATGTATGGATTCCCATTTCAAATCCTTTTTTTCCCCCCAAAGAAAATAGTCTGAAATTCCCCACAAAGACTACTCTGTTTCTGTCAGATATCCACAGATGAGCATTCATGTATATATTCATGTTCTTTTTTCCCCTCTCCCTTAACTTATGTAATGTTTCCAAAGCCTCGGCCAGATATATACAATAGGCTTCACAGCTCTAAGGCTGTTACATATACAGCCCTGGGAATACGAGGAGCCAGGTAGATGTTTACTGGGACAAAAAATACAGAATAATACATTTTAACTTTCTGACCATGTATAGAAGTGTGTGTGTGTGTGTGTGTGTGTGTGTGTGTGTGTGTGTGTGTGTGTGTGTGTGTGTGTGTGTGTGTGTGTGTGTGCGTCACAGAGTGCAATATACCCCAAATAACTTGGCTGTGTTTGTGGGGGCAGTGCCACTTGGATTTGTATGGTAATGCTTTTGGCCCCGAGCCAAAGTGGACCCTGGAGTTGAGTTATTCTACAAGAATACACACACACACACACACACACACACACACACACACACACACACACACACACACACACACACACACACACACACACACACACACACACACACACACACACACACACACACACACACACACACACACACACACACAGTGTTTACAGTGGCGTATTTGGACTGAGCTGCTAATTGAAACATATGTCTTTTTCCATCCAAAGAGGTAAAGGGCATCCCTATTTTCCCACTGTGAAGGTGTGTGTGTGTGTGTGTGTGTGTGTGTGTGTGGAGGGGGGTGGGGGGCGGGGGTGGTGGTGCTTGTGAATAGGCCCATAGAGTTGCTAACCACAGGCTGGCCATTACACCTAGTTACAGTCACCGCTGGATCGACAAGGAGACAGACAGTCTGCAACACTGACAGAACTCCACTGTGTGTGTGTGTGTGTGTGTGTGTGTGTGTGTGTGTGTGTGTGTGTCGTGTAGGGGATCCCCTGAGTTGCCCCCGTCAGTACCACATGGTTAATAGAAAACGTAAACTCTCCCGAATAGGGAACAAGGCGCAGAAAGAGGGGAAAGGCGAGCTTTTCTCTCGCAGCAGAAAGAGTCCTCTGTAACCTGGAGCTCCGGACTTCAAATCTGTCTCCCCATCTGTCTCCCTCTCCCTGTCTGAGGCGCTGTCGGTGATGAAAGACGCATTCAGATGATTTACGTAGGGGGGAAAACTTGCAATACAACAATATAGTATATAATACTGAGCACTCTAGTACAGGGCAGTTAGAAGAGGAGAAGTGTTATTCATACAATGTGAATGTAAAAGTACTCAGTGTGCAGATAGAATGGCCCGTATCATTATGATTTGAAATTGCGGACTAATATAATTCAATTTCGATTGAATCCACCGAATCATTACATCATCTGAGTAAATGCTATATAAGCAAAGTCCTGCTTATAACGGAGCAAACGGCTAACATTAACGGAAGTTTAGCGCATTATAAAAGCAAGTAAAGATTCTCTTTTCACAGCACTAGAAAATAGATTAGAGAGACCCGTTTATGATGAGTACTTGTTGTCAGGTGTCAGAATATCTCTTAGAGTTTGGTGTCTTTTGTGTATCTTTGTTTACTCCAGCACAATAGGTACACTTTGTCATGCACACATCCTGTGAAAAGTATGTAGTTGCATGAGAAAATAAAAAAAGAAGTCAATTTTTTTTATAAAAGTAAAGAATGTGAGTGAAATCTAGTGAAGTAGTTGCACAAAGTCAAATCCAAGTCTCTCTCTCTCTCTCTCTCTCTCTATTTATACACAGCGTAACTGTTCCCCCTCTCTTTGGCTCTTTTAAGAGGCTCCCGCTCTTGGATGCAGCCTTAAATGGAAAGTCTATACGTGCTGCCTGTTTGCGAAGGCCAAAAGGACTCTGTTCAACAGCTGAGCATTTATAATGGTTTGTTTATGTTTGAAAGAGCTTTCCACTGTCATGTGTGGAGCCTGGCTGGAGCGGGAGGCAACAGTAGCAGACGAGTGGGCACACACACACACACACACACACACACACACACACACACACACACACACACACACACACACACACACACACACACACACACACACACACACACACACACACACACACACACACAGCTGTGCTTGAGAGCCTCTGCGATATGGATTTAATTAGTCTTATTATTCTAATCATAGGCTGTACATGACAGGCCGTGCCACTGGGAGGGGAGGAGGCAGGAGGGGGGGGGGGAGGGAGGCAAAGAGGGGGAGACATGAAAATGAAAAAAGGGAGGGAGGGAGGGAGGGAGGACGAGGTGGAGGAACACCGTTTTCGGCGACTGATTGCCGAGATAGTGGGGCTATTTGTTGTTTTTGAATTCTAATCTGGAGTGAAAAAAATCCCTCAAATTTAACACATTTTGACTGCTGGTTGAAGCCCCCGCTGTCAGACATGTTGGATGGGTGTGTGTGTGTGTGTGTGTGTGTGTGTGTGTGTGTGTGTGTGTGTGTGTGTGTGTTTTCTGGTTGCATGCTAACAAATCTGCGGTGACGTATGTGTTTCTGTATTCCAAAAGCGGAGGATCTTTGATTGACAGGTGTCGAGCCTCTTCGCACCTGTCTCCGGCATCACTGATGGAGCTGTGAACACAGGAGGTGGAGTAAGTGTGTGTGTGTGTGTGCGTGTGCACTTAAGCACCCCGGGGGCGAGCAGCTTGATGGAGTGGTCCTCAGTGACACACACACACACACACACACACACACACACATGGGTGGAGGTGGTTGGGTGGAGGGGAGGGATTGGAGAGACCTCCTCCCTGCTTGTTAATTGCCCCTACTCCATAACCTGCTGAGCCTCCATGGGGGAGGAGGAGGGTGAGGAGAGAAAGAGGAGAGGGTGGGGGGTTGGGGAGGGGCGACAGCAATGTCTGCCATCTGCTGTGACTCCTGACCCCCTACCCCCCCCAACTGCACACGCGCTCCACCCTGCACATCCACCCTGCACATCCACCCTGCACATCCACCTCTCCCGCCTTTTTTTCTTAAGGTCCTCGGAGGATTGCCGTCTTTATTCCACGGTGAAAAGAAAGCGTGCATGTGTGCGTGAACAAGTGACCCACCCTTTTACACTCACACACACTTCACAACCACAAGTGATGCACACACGTGCCTGCGTGGTTATTTGGAAACATGCACAATGCTCAATTTATTGGTACAAAAGAAAACACACACACACACGAGACAATCAGCAAAAAAAAAAAAAAAAAAACACTCACAGGCTCCTTTCTGTGCAGTTGCCGCGGTGACTCACGTACACAGAGGCACACGTGCAGACACACGCTTGTTCTTTGAAAATCGGGGCATTTGGTGAATTAAAGGTTGGAAAAAAATCACCACTAAATACACAGCAAGGAAACGCTGGAGAGAGAGGGGGAGAGAAAGAGTAGGTGGAAAGGAAGAAAAAACATAGTGAGGAAGTGGAATTATAAAGGGAGGGGGAGGGGGGGAGGCAAAGAGACAGGATGCTCAATGAGAGTGGTAACAAGTGTCTGGTTCTTTGTGTCTTGATGTATTGTTCCGGTAGCGGGAGGAGACAGCCTGTCACGCCTCGGGATTGACAACTAGATGAATTGTGGGTAAAATAGGCTGCCCGGCTGCATGTGTGTGAGTGTGCACAAAGTGTGTGTACATGTGTGTTCCATTACAGAGCAGCAATTCATCTATTATTGACATGCAGTTGTCACTGCCGCTTGGTTTGAAAAGGCTGAATTATATATAACGTATAGGACAGGATTCATAGAGCTTTAATATTGAGGGACGGAGTCACAGGGTAATCCTAAAGTAATCCTAAAGGGACCGAGTTCATTTGATGGTTGACTCTCGTACAAGCTGGAGTCACTGTTAGGAAAAGGTGACATTCACCGTCACTGAGTGTTTGAGGCATTCATAGCATTATTCATATGATTAAATGCTGATTCCTAAACTTTCCATCTAACTTTTCGCTTCGTCCGATACTTTGATTTATGACCAAATAGTTGTGGGATTAATGACCCATCAGCCCCAGCTGTTCTTTGTGTTTAGTGCCAATTAGCAGATATTAGAACGCGTACGTCCGAAGGAATTTGATTTGCTGATGTTATTGGTTGGTACGAGCCGATCTAAGCGCATGTAAAAAAAATATATATATTAAAATATAAAAAGACAAAGACATGTATATAGTTCAATAGGTTCACAATATGATTAAAAATGTTTCATTTCAGCTCGACTATAACTGTTATTGTCCTGAATAGGAAGCTCAGCATGACAGAACGACATACAGTGTGTGTGTGTGTGGCGGGGGGGGGGTTCAATGACTTAATCTCGAGCGACAAAATGAAAAAGTAGAATGAAAAAAAAAAACACGAGGCACAGCTGGTGTACAACATGTTTAGCTTTCCTGAAAACGCCGCCTCAGCATCTCCGAGGTGAAGGTGCCGGTGCGTGACCTCGGTTGCCCCTCCTCCCAAACCTCCACCTCTCCAAAATGGCAATTACCAACAGTCCATCAGTGCTCTGGCATTAATGGGCTAGCCCCTTGCCCTCCCCCCTCCTCCTGGGTATTGTTGTATGATTACAGAGCATTCACCCTCAGGGTCACTCCGATGTCCACGCCGAGAGCTCTTTCCCCGAGGGGGGGGACATCCCCGAATGCACCGAGAGGACCCTCCGCCATTTCAAATCCGGCTCGTTTGATCCGCACATGGCCGTCGGGCCGCCGCGCACATGTAGGCCAGTAGGGTGCACGGTCACAGACAGTGATCCAAATGTAGGCAGAAATATCAGAGGATTCACACGTGCGCGCATCTCATACGATTTCACAGCGTCCCCCCTGGAGACGTACGCCTCGGAAAAGGTCTGAGGGCCAACGGGGCCAGATCTGGCCCCTAAGGTGACAATAATAATAAAGGTTGGAAGGGGGGTTGTGAGGTGGGGGAGCCAACCATCCTGATTACAGCTGAATTGAATTCCCACAGGGGCCCTATATGTGAGGGGACGCGGGCTGGGATATAGGCCAACCATATGGGTATGCTGTGATGATGAAAGACATTGTGGCGGAGGTGCATCCCTCAAGCTAAACTATACTGTGGTGCTCCCCCCCTCTTTCCCCCCTCCTATAAAAGGCCAATGAGTTCATCTGCCATTCCACCACTGCTGCAATGTAACTGTAGTACGTGGCCGGGGCGCGCCGCCAGCACGCTATTGTATCGCTCCATACGCTGGGAGGACTGGAATGTTGGACCGGAGCCCGAGCTGAGTCACAGGCGGGATTTTTTCCTACGAGAGATCATCTGCGGCAAAATAAATGTTTAGTCAAGCTTAAAGTTCGGGTTTTTCCAGCGAGTCTCCCTGATATGTATGATGTTGTTATGAATTATCGGTCTTCATATAAGACCTGTCTGTGGAGAGATGCTTTACCCAAAGCCATTTCAAAGAGGGAACTACTTTTTCAAAACAGACTATCTTGTTTAATTCTGAACCGATGTTTATGGAATTTGGTTTATCATAAAGAAGAGGATTTAAACATGAAATACTGAAGACTTTTTGGAATAAAAAAACATACATTTTAACACTGAACCCTTCTAAGATTACTATCATTTCAACTTGATGCAAAAGACATTCCATTTAACCTTAATTATAGTGAACATTAGAGAAATTGCTCAATTTCAACACAGACTTGTTGTATCAGAGATCGGCAAAAGCATGAATGCCGATCTCCACATTACATCATTTCACCCAATATCAGCCAATAACAATCGGCAGTAAAACTTTATTTCACTCTATGTTGGTTAAACTCCCAGATCAACTACGACACAACACTAAAACCCTGCAGTGAATGTCCATACTATGTGATATGCATATAAAAAAAAGTGTTTTTAAAAACCACATATGGCGGTTTCAGAGGATCCCTGGCATTGCCTGGGATTTGAAGAGTAGCAGCATATCAGTGTGATACTCGGTGGTAAAAAGCCAGCGTCACGTCGCCGGCCAGCCTCTGAGCCGTATGTGAAGAGCAGCGCTGAATTCCTCCACGTGTTCCTCTCACCGTGTGGAGTAGGTGGTGAGATGGTGGGATCGCATCTGTGTGTGTGTGTGTGTGTGTGTGTGTGTGTGTGTGTGTGTGTGTGTGTGTGTGTGTGTGTTCCCTCAAACTCACTTATTTTCCACAGACATCTCTGATTTCACTTTGATTCTTACTTTCCCCCCTCTCTCTCTCTCCTGTAATTAACAAGTATCTCTTCCTCTCCCTTTTTACCCTTCTTTGTCAATTACTCTTATCCGATGCCCCCTCATCTCTCACACACACACACACACACACACACACACACACACACACACACACACACACACACACACACACACACACACACACACACACACACACACACACACACACACACACACACACACACACACACACACACACACACACACACACACACCTTTCTTTGATGGGATCCTGGTATCTTGTATAGAATATGACTGCGGTCTGCTGCAGTGGGCCTGTACTAACAAAAGCCATTGTGCATGAGGGGGGGTGGGGGGGTTGGCAGATCCCTCTGAAGCCATGCCAGTTCCTGTGCCCCGCACACACAACCACACACACACACACACACACACACAACCACACACACACACACACACACACCAGTGATTATCAAGCAAAGCCCGACAAGTGAGGAGCTTATAGAACTGCAGGAAAAGGCCTGGCACTCATCCACCCATGGGCCCCCGACCCCACCCCCTCTGCTTAGCACACAGTGGGGGGTCATCTCTCACACACACACACGCACATACACACGCTCCATCCACACACACCCCCACCCCCTGCAGGAAGAAAAACAGCTTCTGTATTGTGTTTCTGTGTTCTTCTTCTTCTTTTTTCAGCCAATCCCAGCTGTCATTGCTGTGATTTCGGCTTTCACTCTGACAAAGACGTCTCGACCGGATCAAAGTGTTGTGGAGCGCCGACACACGAGACGACATGCAAAGCGCTCCAATCGTGTTGAGTCGCATGTATTTTTTCTTTATTTATATTCCAGAATCAAAACCCAAGGACAGTTTCAGTGAGTCTGTAATCTAATTAGAATTTCAGACACATTATCTGTCCACTTCTGCAATTAAAGTGAATTAAATGTCATTAGTGGTGAACACATTTTCTAAAAAACGACATTGAAGACAAGCCGAGTGTAACATGAGAAGATTGATGCTGTCTGAATGCTACATATGAAGCTACAAGCTTGGTTAGCTTAGCATAAAGACATCAACACATTATATGTAAATGATAAAAGTTGTGCTTTCTCCTCTGGCCACCTGGCAGACTGTTCTCCTCACGGAGCTGGGCCGCCTCCAGCTCTTTGTGCTACACTCAGCTAATCGACTCCAAGTGAAAGTCAATAAGTGCATTTCCCAAAACTGTTCCTTTAAGATGTTTGTCATGACTAAGCTACTTGTGCTAAACAAAAAAAAAACAGGATGGCAGGAGTTCTTGGCATTGGCAGGGAGACTTTATAAGTCCCTGGTGAGCCATATTTGGACCCCTGCATTTCACCCTCTCTTCCTGTAACAATGCCTGCTCTGAGTGAGCTCACTGCTGCAGGCTTTGCCATTGTTTCCCTGCCTTTATAGTCATGTACTAGTTCTCTTGCCCACCTGCCCATATGTCACACTCTCTCTCACACACACACACACACACATACACAGGAGCGTGGAATCACCACAGCTGGCCAATCGGCACAAGGCTTGACCTCAACTATTCAATGTCAAGGGTCACAGGTTGCCTTCTGACAGATGGACCCTCCGAGAGTGTGTGTGTGTGTCGGGGGTTGTTGCTGCGTACTCACATGGCTTTAACGTGGCAACAACACACAACCTGGAAGAGGAGGGGGGAGGTCAGGGAGCACGCCTGGCGTGTGCCGGGGTCACGGCATGTCAGGAGGTCAACGTGGATGACAATGGGCAGTGGCTCCGGGCTTCTTTTGGCCTTTATTGCTGCGCTACCAGTGACCCGACACTCACACAACAGGACCCCTGGTGATCCGACTCAAGTGCTGGTGAAAATCACAGAGGTGACCGCCAATTAAAAAGCCAGGAAAAGTCTTGATTGCGTGGGGAAGGGAGAGATATTCAGAGAATCGAGGGATGGAAAGAGTTTTTGACGGAGAGATAGGAGCCCATGGAAAAGGCCTTGCTTGCCAGCTGGGAGAGGCATGAGATCACTTGCCCCGCGCTACTCTGCACCATTATCCCCCATAAACCCCTGCACTCCTCCTCTCCGCCTCCTATTACACACACCTCCCAAACACACACACTTATCCGAGTGCTCTGTTTATTGATGACTCAAGCTTGCCGTTTCTTTTCCGGATACACAGTCAACAGTGGAGCTCTGGCACCTCGGGGGCCTAATGGACTGATCTCGACTGTTTACAGCTGTGCCCTTTCTAGAATGACTCACAAAAGGAACAAAGAGTCCTCTGTGTGCAAAAGAGCTTTTCCCATTCTCGTCAACAGGACCTACCGACGCGAACTGTACCTTCCTTCCAAAGCCCTCCCCGTCTCTGCTGCTACTTTTTTTTGACGAGCTGGCCGTCTTCTCTGTCTGACACCCCCCCCCCCCCCTTCATCCTTTTCATCTACAGGAGGTTCTTTAACATCTCATCTGTCACCACTTGGACCCACAGTACCTCTTACCTTCTTCCTCCCCTGTTTATCCATTATCCCCTTCTACGTTTCACCTAATTCAAAGATTCCTACAGGAAGAAAACGATATGAACGTACATCTATTTTCTTTTTTCCCTGCCCTTGAACCTTTCACCTTTGTCCCAGTTCCCCCGGCTCCCCTCCTACGTCCATGTGTCTCCGGATGTGTGCCTTTCCATGCATACCTGAGGGTGTTGAGTGCCTCTGCCTCTGCGTATGTGAATGCTCGCCTATTTGACGTCGGCCCCCTCCGCTCTCTCTGCGACGGGGTCTGAAAGGGCCCCGTGTTTGTTTGTTTAGCGCAAAGCCCCGGCGTGAGCCCTCGCGTCGACGCTCACCGATTAGCCCCGGCCCCGAGTCAACACCCCATCGGAATGTCTGGAATTACACACAACAAGGATTAGCTCATCCCTGTCTGTTGTCTCTGGCCTCCGCGTTTGTCGTTCTCTCACCGGCGTGAGCTCAGAGACAGAGATGGACTGACGGCGATAAAGACAGAGGCGTGGTTGTGTTTCACCTGAAACCTCATCCTATGTGCCAATTGCTCCAAATCCCCCCCAAAAAAACAGCTGCTGCCACCATACCTGGCACTTATATTCTCCACCAGCCATGCTTAGACAGCATGACATCACATTCACATAAATCCACCAAATACTTTTTTTAATTTTAACAATCTGTGGTGTAGCTTCAACACATAATATATATTGTATAATCGCTCACTTTCTTCTGCATATGTTGGAATCGGTTCCAAGTTTTCTCATCACACAGATGTAAAAACCTGCAGCCAAATGTATTACATCTACTCGATGTTACCCAAATGCATTCTGGGGATTATGGGAAAGCACTAATTAAAAAAAATTAAATTAAAAAATGGGTACATCAGTTAAAAAGGTTAACTACAGACGTTAATCACACACAACAAACAGTATGAATCAGCCCTGCTGATGATGTCACAGATTGGATTTTTAGCATCCACACTCAAGTGCACTTATATATTCTATAGCAGCCCTACTTCTGTTGATTGCTGACATTTGAAACCGCTTAGTCACCTGTCAGACAAACACTTTATAGCCGCTGCTACTGTCTAAACTTTCTGTTGTCATCAGTGTGCCTGCATATTTTTTATTGATTTGCACCATGAACAAATCCTCCTCTCCTGTGTCACTCATTCAAATCTTGGTGAATACCGCCATCTGGTGGCCACTGTGGAACAACACGAAGGGATAGAATTCAATGTATTCGTCAGACCTCCAACACAACTCACAGGTAGCACGTGACAACGGAATAAAAGTATTCAGAGCGTATAGGAAGTGTTTAAGTGTGTACCTTTCCTAAAGCAATCATAAAGGGTTCAGTTTCCAGCCAATGAAATATTGTTCTGCTTTGGCAAAAATGAGAAATCGATCCGTTTGAGACATCCATAATCTCTTCTCCGTATTAGGGAAACATAAAACTGCAACTGGGGGTTCTAGCTTGCTAGAAATATGATGACGACATTATTGGTGACGGCGCACCATCACACAGATGACGTGTAGCCTATTGGTGACGGCGCACCAACACATGGAACTTATTGGTGACGGCGCACCATCACACAGATGACGTGTATTGGTGACGGCGCACCATCACACAGATGACGTGTATTGGTGACGGCGCACCATCACACAGATGACGTATTGGTGACGGCGCACCATCACACAGATGACAACATTATTGATATCTGTGCCTTTAAACCAATAGCGTCTGGTTGTAGAGCTCCAGGCTCAGTCATCTAACAGCACTGGGATCAATCACCATCGACAATCATGTGCTTCATAATCAATACACAATGTTTACATGCCTCTGTATTATACTGCACATTGGGTTTGATATCCCACTTATGAATAAATTAAGTAGCACACATGATATAGGCCTATATAATCATATGGAATAATTGGTTTGATGAAGTAGAACTAATCTACCCAGCAGTTCACTATCATAAAGCCTGGATATCTGCAGCTCGACCCCTCTCCTTTAATAACACTAAACACAAGTGTGTAGGTCGATTATTATTTAAACAATTAAGTAGTCGACTACTTAAGTGGTTGATTATTACTTAAATAAACAAGTCTTACTTCATAGGTGCTCTGTCTAGGCTTGTTCCGCTGTCCAAAGTCATCCGTTAGATCCGGCTATCAGGCATTTCCATCGACAGCGTGGCGAGTCCACATAAATGAATCCATCCCATTGAGTTCCTCATGGAAGATTTAATGAGCCTGAGTTTGGAAAAGGAGGCCTCGGTCACTGGAATTGTTCAGAGATGGTTTGCAGAGACGCATCCTCTTGCTCGTCGTTCTCATCGTTTCCAGTTGCTGTTTGGGTGCCAAAGCTGACCATCTTTTCTGTTTCAAGACAACTTTAAGAGGCTTTTTCTTGAACAGAATCGTCATTAGCGATATTAGTCGCACCTGTGCTGCTGTTGCACATGAGAGGGGTTTTTCCCCTCAGGGCTTTACACCAAAAAAAGGTTCATTTTATCCCAAACCATGATTTTATCCCTTAAAAAAAACAAGTAGGGGAATTCAAACTTGACAAAATTGCAAATCCATAATAAAAAAAGAGGTTCCTTCAGGGAAAACTTGCCTGTAGATGGCACTGTTTGCCATGTATTCAAGTATATTGCTTTTTCATCATCTATAGCTGTGAATTAATAATTTTACTTATGAGAACTTCATTCTTATAAACTGCAAAGTAGTTTTAAAATCATTAAGTAAGGTTTTAACTGATAATAACACACAAACGTTTGTTCTGTAATGGTTTTATCTTCTTTTTATTTATTTATTTTTTCACAGTGTGATAAGTAATTGATATAGCTCCATGAAGACTAAGTGAGATCAGTGTTGGAAGTCAACCAAGGCCTTATTGTTTTTATGTTACCTGATCCACGATGATTCAACCAGATCCGGTTGCAGCTTCACATGTAAGAAACAGAAAAGGAAAGGAAAGACAATCTGATAAAGAAAGATGACTGTATTGATTTTATCATTCATAGCTGTAATCTGAAAATCTCACACAGGTGGGGTACCATCAGGGCAGAACCGCCCGTCGGTCCCTCAGTCAGACTGCCAAGAACACACAATCATTTCAATTCTATCGCCTTTTATTTCACTCCCTTCACTCCCTGCAACAAAAGCTGCTGGAATGTGTTTTCCCTTCAGACATCGTGTCCTTGCGTCATCTCTCCTCTTTGCGGACGTTAGTTGTTCAGTGTCCTCTTCTGTTCAGGACTGTCTGTCTTTCTTCCCTTGCTTTTCTTTCACTTTTTATTTCCTTCTTGCGTTGCTTTCTTTCTTTCTTTTCCATTATGCAAGCTGCACAAATTGTGCTCCACCCACGCAGGGGATGTTTTAGGATTTACAATCTGTTATTATATCACTATTGCACCATTCACGGCACCCACAAGAAAATCATGTGATGACAAAATCAAAAGGGAAACACCAGGAGGATTCGTATCGATTTTTTCAACAGTTTTGTAGTGATTAAATAACAATTGTAACTGCATTTCCTATTTAAGACTAGTAGTTTAAGTGACGATTACTCTATTAGTTTAAGTTGACTCAAAATATTAAAATGTATCCACTTTTAAGTCAATAAAAAAAGATTCAATGATTCTCCAACTCTGTAGAGGAGATATTTAATTGAATGAATAGATAAAAACAATCTACTCAAACCATTCTATCGATATAATGTGCTGGGGAAGATGGAATATTTCTAAAGTATTGCTAAAGTATTTCTTAATTGGATTACGTTGTTTTCTTACAGTACATTCAGGCTGAACTGAAAAACAATGAGGTTATCTGCACGTGATATTACTTATTAACTGTAATTATTTTTTGGGAACATTACGGATCCTTCAACTGATATCAGATTTTTGCTTTGTCACTGTGAGTTATAAGGATGACGCTGATAAACTGACCTAGAAATGAGTTATTTCCTCAATGTGACTAAGTCTTGACTAATGAGGACATGCTGTCATATACAGAGAGTAAAGTTTCTGGAAACATAAAAGCTTTTATGATTCATCCGAGAAGATTCAATTCCTCTCCACTATGAGGAAGCATTCCCTGTTTTGGGAATAATAATAATAATATGTGTTCACTGCTGTGATGAAGGATAAAAATAGTGCTTTTATTTACTTCCAGTTAGCAGAACAGTTGTGGAATTTCAAACATTATTTAAGGATTTTTATTTGTTTGACTCACCTTGTTTTACATGTGAGTTGACTGTGCATTCAAAACCAATCTAACAAGGAAATGTTTGCCAGCGCCAGAAGACTCCACCACTTAGAGTTTTACAGTAACAAGTTCCTCATGTGTGAAATTCTGATCACATGGTGGACTGTGTCCTTGTACTTGAGCAAGCGTCTGCACATAGAGGCCTCTGTTCTCTGAACAGCGCGCTGTCCTGTCCCGTCCTGTTCTCAGCAACTTCATTTGCCTGTGAAAGCCAGGCGGAGATGATTCCCGGACACAGGGAGGTGATGAGCACTTCATGCAGGTGAACGAGGGAAGTCAAGGTTTTTAAAGCACTGAACTGGAATCAATAGGAGCAAATGAGCCAAAAGTGTGTCTGATCGGTGCTCCAGGTTACCTCAAATGCAGTTTATACATTATTGTATGTATCTATTTTTATACTATGCTATTTATTGATATGTGTACATTTGTATCTTGAGTCTTTTATTGCTGCTATCTATCTATCTATCTATCTATCTATCTATCTATCTATCTATCTATCTATCTATCAAGCTAGCTAGAGCTATCTAGCTAGAGCTATCTATCTATCTATCTATCTATCTATCTATCTATCTATCTATCTAGCTAGCGAGCTAGCTAGAGCTATCTATCTATCGAGCTAGCTAGCTAGAGCTATCTATCTATCTATCTATCTATCTATCTATCTATCTATCTATTTATCTATCTATCTATCAAGCTAGCTAGAGCTATCTAGCTAGAGCTATCTATCTATCTAGCTAGCGAGCTAGCTAGAGCTATCTATCTATCGAGCTAGCTAGCTAGCTAGAGCTATCTATCTATCTATCTATCTATCTATCTATCTATCTATCTATCTATCTATCTATCTATCTATCTATCTATCTATCTATCTAGCTATCTAGCTAGCTATCTATCTTTGTTTGGGTCGATTTGACTCATTAAAATGAAACAAATTATAAAACTGAGCTAAAAAAATATGTATTATTAAATTATAAATATATTCTTGGGTTCAACTAAGAAACTACAGTTTAATGCCCCCCTGCCAGTAAGGTGTGAAGTGTCTGTTTCGTAGCTCAATGCTAATAGTAGCCTATTTACACATTCATCGGCTACATAGCAACATCAGCATTCATCTTAGGTCCCATATTCACTGTCTTTTTGCTCTGTTTTTGGTCTCTACCGACTCCTGAGACAAACATCTGTCGCTACTTGATCGCTAAATGATCCAGTCTGTTCACCAGCTAGTTTCTACCTCTGTATGTCGGCTGGAGCTCAGCCAGGTTGCGTACACATTTAATTTTTTGGCTGGAAACAAAGTTAATGAGAGCGGTGAGAGTGAACCAAAGCAGTGAAATTGATGATGGGACAATCAATACCATGATATGAAAGTGTAAAACCCCTCTAGAGCTTAGGGATAGTCAGTACAGCGACATCTTTCACTTTAGCCTTGTGGTAAGCTGCTGCAGATGATGGATGGATGACAGCAGCTTAATATTGTTGTTACTACAGATTAGAATGTGCTCATCATAACTTCTGACGCTTTATGGGTTGAATATATTGGAATTCCCTATTTTTTCCCCTTCTGGCTATAATGTTCCATGGGGTCTAATAAACTCCATACCAGCTGAATTAAATCAACGTAAAGATGCAAAGAATTAAGGAATCCACAGACTTCTACAGAGAGTGTGTGTGTGTGTGTTTGCAATAGTTGTATTATGTATTGCTCTGAGCGATATGCCATGTTTAATGCTGCAAGGACTGTTTGCTTATAATGCAAGGAACTTTAGATCAGACAAAAATGAATTATGAAAAAAAAGAAATCGTCAGATTTTCTTTCATATATTAATTTTTTTTATTGAAAATATATATTTAAATAATTAACAGTTTAGCTGCAAGGTGAATGAACATTTTAACTTATGACAATATACACGTTAGCATTCCCCAAAACATGAACATAAAAAACAGCTGATAACTACAACAAGCACACTATCCAGCAAATATAATATACAGCAACATGCCTCACTTTTGAAATATCTGTTCCCCACTTTATAAGCTGCATTCAACAGAGAACTCATTTGTGTAACAACTTTGCAGTTTTAAACTGCAGATTACAAGTGATGCCTCGGAGCAGAGCACTGTTCCTGGGTCAGGCAGAGATCAGGTCAGCGTTCTGGTGTTCCCACGCTGTGGTGAATCGGGTATGAGGAACCCTTCTTCCAGACCAGTTTGTAATATAGGGACCACGCAGTAAGAAGAGGGATCTGTCAAAACAGGTAAGGTTCAGCTTCATTGTATTGGAAAGTGCTCTGTCGGCAAAAAGAAATGTGCGATAACCTTACCTGTTTGCTTTTCAGAGATACAGTCTCCATTTCTTTTTTGTTTCCGTCTCTCATACACTGAAATGAAAAACAGGAGTAATCAGATGAGGAAATACACCAACCCAGTGGTAATTTCACTGCCTGGTTATTCATTTAAATGAGTTTGCACGTGCTGCACTACCCCGATACATCCAGACACTACTGTAAATGATCAATTCACAGAGGAAGTTTTGCTTAACGGCCATAGGCAGCAATCAATCAATCAAACAGCTAATGTGACACACTTTGCAAAAACTTACGGGTTGTGTTAGCTCTAGTATATATCGTGTGACGAATGTTTGCATGCACATGATTTTTGACACTCTTAATTGTAGTCAGCTCTCTCAAGTCTGCAGCATGGAAGACCTGGATCTTATCAGGCGTGTGTTGTACTCACTGCTCAACAGTCCGTGGAGGACCAGAGTGATGATGATGATACCAGAGAGGCAAACGGCAGCAGGCACAACGACCATAGTCACGTCCCAGGGGGCGTGACTGGAGACGGACGTCATGACGGGCGATGATTGATCTGCGAAGATAATTTACAGCATAAAAACGATTAGACACAGGGTTGATAGGATTCCAGACGTGGCTTTTAAAGGAATAGTTTAACCCACATTTGTTTTCTTGCCAATCGTTAGTAGAGAAAATCGATACAGTACCACCATTAAAGGTGTATCCATCTTCTCATCTAACTCCCGGCAAGAAAGCAGTATGATGGGTGAGAAGTATTTCAATAAAACAACATTTCTTGAAGATAACAAAACATTTCGTTGTCATTGTCAGACTTTTGAAAGACGATATATGCACGCACTCGACGCTCCTACAGCTTCTTGAGTGAAATTGGAGCTCGGGCGCATCAAAGACGCTTAACTGCATTTTCTGCAGAGCACTTATGTTGAGCGCTTCATCCATCAGAGAAAAATGCAGAGAAACCACCTGAGATTAACTTCGACAGGCACATACATTTATGATTAGAGGTTGCGTGACAGTGAACATGTGGCCTATTGCTGCTTCGAACCACGTTTGGGAAAAAAAGAAGTAGCGTTAACCATTTGCACTTCAAACTGGTGTGGCGCCGCAGGTTGTGAATCCTTAAAGAGCAAGGAAGGAAAAGAAAGACAAACACAGGATGGGAGCAAACGAGAGAGGAGAAGAAGGGAAACGATACTTACTGCATTGCTCAAGACAGTGAACGACTGTTGGAGCGAACTTCACATCGAGCCTCTTCACCTTTACAAACAGAAAATGTGTTTTCAAAGTGTGTCTCAATGGGAGTTTACAAGCAGTTTGACTTAAAGGACACACAAATGTACCTGGAGACAAGAGTCGCATTGTTCCCCTTCCAGGTTCAAGCCAACAGCTTTGAACTTGTCCTGATAAAAGACAAACAAAAATCTTGTTTATAACTGCTTTTACTGTCTTTAATGTGCTTCCATGATGCTGTTCAGTAGCAATTCAACAAAACACAACGCTTGAGCGATGGAGCGTAACGATAGAATACAAACCCACGCCGATATGCGGCTTCCTGCAAAAGCTACACAAATGAAAAACAACCTCACGTTGATTGAAGGTGTGTTCACTTTTTCGCACAAATAGCAGTTTGAAACTACAAAAAGAAATCTGAGAAAACGTCGGTGCTTCCCAGGCAGTAACCAATCAGATAAGAAATCTGATTCATGAGAATCTGCCGTGCAATCTTTACAAGAATGTTGTGACAGCTCCTTCATGTAACTCATCCAGATGCGTTAAACCGTAGAAAGGTTTGAAGCGTGTGAACGCGAGGTGGATCACATGAACCTACCACGTGAATGGTGTGTGTGTCGGTGATCTGGCACACGGTCGACCCTTGGGACTTCACACACAGCGCCACGGAAAACGACGCCGTGATCTGCGACAGCATCTTCACGTCTTCCTGCCCTTCTTGTCTCGTCACAACCACCGCCCATGCTGGAAATGAATGCACCGCTATTATAATGACATCACACAGTGACTGTATTGCAGTCATGATTATGACACACAAAAACTAGTACCTTGTAATCTGGTATCAGCAAAGGGGCATCTGGTCCAGGACTGAGAGCCTGTGGTGAACTGAATACCACAGAACAATTTTATTTTGGTTACACAAAGTAGTTATACAAAGCTAAGCAAAAATAACCATGGAATTCTAGGAAATCTAAATTATGATAATTTGCATTTACGCATTATACTACGCACATGAAACGGATCCAGCGCACTGTTTAACCACTGTTGTAAAACAGCATCAGGAAACTGCAGACAACAATAGCAGCTGTACTTCTGTTTTGTGGTCAGGTTACTAGTTCACTCTCGCAGCTGATTATTTATTTTTAATGCCGTTACCAAGATACAGCAAAGCGTTATGAAACACTGTGAGGCGTCAACAGGCTTAGCAGAGGAAATGCTAGGCTGCTTTGTCGACTTTTTTACTCTAAATGGACCAGAATTTACTAAATTAATCATGTTGTATTGAAGAAAACTTGAGACTAGTGTTTAGACCATCAACATAAAATGTTTAAAATGTTTACTGAGATAATAAAAAGTGAGAAGTAAGGTCGTTTTAGAAGTAAGACTTCCATGCAACCAAGCTTCCTTTTGCAAGCCCTCTAATGGCCAGCAGAGAGAAGGCAAGTTTAAGGCACTTCTGCATCGGCTTCACTCTTTAGAACCGGAGGTTACCAGTTATTACTCTGGTATTGAGGGAAAACCGTTTTTTGTTTTTCCCACTTTTTCTCCACAAAAGTCAACAAATTACTGTCAGCAAAAAAAAAAAATGTTAACATATCATTTTTTTTGTATTTTTTTCATTTAAATAAGCGAGATATGACATGTTGGTACGCTTTAGAGGCTCTGATAGGTGGATTTTGTGACCCAGGCTCAGCTGTTTCATCCTGTTTCCACTATTTGCACTAAACAAACCAACTACGTTCCAGCTGAAGCATGTAGTGTAGCAAGTGGTATCAATCTTCTCACCTAACCAAGTGTACTGGCCAACTGATCTGACCGTTGAACTATGCCCGTCTTCACAAAACCAACAGTTGCACATGTTGCCACAGCTGGCGGAAATGGCATCTTAGTGTAGACAGACACGTGTGGCCTACTGGTCAAAGAGCATGGTGCTCTAACAGTGATAATGACTTATGTCATCCCTATTGTTGTTCTACAGTGAAACTCCTGGATAATTATAGGGGGGGGGAAGTGATCGTTACCTTCATGCACAGCTGAGGGTGTGGATCCACTTTTGTAAATGTTATCTGAAAAGCAAAGATCGAGGAAATAGTTAGTAACAAAATACTCTAAGCCGAAATTTTGGGTCAGCCTGGTTCAGCTTTCAGACTCTGCGTCTCTGCTGGCTATTTTTATATTAACAGAGAATTCCCTTCTCAAGTGGCATGGCCTCGGGTTATATCCATTGACGATTGGATTCTGCAGGCTCTCCCTTTGTGTTTGGATTGGTTTTATATGGGTCTAACTCAACATTTATATGAGTTTCAGCAAGAGGTTCCAATAAACTCATTCTCACTACTCAAAAGTAGAAGTAAAAGTGCAATAAGAGACACTTAACTTTAATATGTAAACACTTCAAACATCATAACTTCTTTCTTCCCCATGAAGTAGAAAGCAGGCTCATCCATTGAGGAAGATGTCGGCAGAATTATTTCATTCTTAAAAACTTCATGATTGTGATTTGTGACCAGAATAAGTCGCCAGAAACCAGAGGTGGGAAGTAATGAAGTAAAAAAACATTGTTACTGTACTTAAGTAGAATTTTTATGTATCTGTACTTTACTTTTACTCCTTACATTTTAAAACAAATATCTGGATTTTCTACTCCTTACATTTTCAAAACACGTTACTTTCTTTTTAATGCATTTGAGGGGGATTTTATCGATACATTTTTTGTTATTAATATTAATATATTTTACTTTTGAAACCCAACTGCAGTTTCCACCTTGGACTCCTACCTTGTCTCTGCTGACATTCTGCGAGGCGTGAGGCAGATCCACGCAGACGCCGTCCTCTCTCCTCTGACACAAGGCGACTACAGCGGACACCGGACAGGCGGGTTCCCATGACAACGTCTCCTCAAGTGGGTCAAAGTTGATTCCAAACCACAGCTCCTCGACACCTGCGGGCCACGGAGGTCACAATCGTGTCAAATGATACGGTATCACTTGTGAATTACTGCAGCGCGCGTTCGGATTACGAGGGAATTTTCCCCGTGACTGAAAAACAACGGAGTGACTCACGCTCTTTGAAGGGGCAGACCTGGACTCTGGGGGCATCCATCACGGCTGACCATCCCTGTGAGAAATGCATCAGCAAAGAGTCAATCCCTTTTCCCTGGAAGTGTTTATGAATGGAAACCAATCTTATGTCATGGGAGGCTTATCATAAGCCCTTAACGTGAGGAGTGTTGGCGGGAGGCTTACCTCGATGCAGAGGCAGGGCAAAGGTCGGGAGTACGGCAGGGTGGCGCTCTTCACGGGTTCCCCCTTCTTTATCTGGAAGATTAACAACACTTTATAGCACAAATCCATCTGTCATAGGATGCATGGAAGTTAATGATTCTAGGGGATTCCTGAGCCATATGATTGATTAGCCACATTCTTTTGTGGCAGCGTCCGATACAAGCGAGCTGTGGGAGTTTCGAAGAGGTTTTATAACCCTGCATACCTTCTAAGACTGTTCTTTAACTATGCATCTTTTAATATTTGACAATTAACAGAAGTGAGTCAGCAGAGAAGGAAATCCCAGACATAATTTGTAGGGATGATCACAGATTCTTCATCTCATAGATCTGTTAAGTTAAGTACCAATTAAATCTCCCATCTGTTACTCATCCCGTAGTTTTTAATTCTTTTGATTCCCTCCAGCGGTTACACACTCGCATGTTCGTTTTATGGAGGGTACTAACCAGCGTCTTGGCCCCGGTGCCGGCGCAGATGAAATCTTTGCGACACAGACGGAGGTGGTAGTCGTGATCTTCCAGCATGTCTGACACACCGACCCTCAGCTGCTTCCTCTGGGTGTCGACATCATACGACAGCCTCCCAGCTGAGCGGGACAGGTGTCAACGTTAGTGAGGGATTTTCGTCTTGTGAAATAGACTTGACTTGGTTTTAAAGGCAAATGACGATACAAGGTTGGAGAGCGCAGGCTTAGAACACTCTTTGTTAGCGATAATGATACATTGCCCAGTTTAGCGAAGACAACAGTGTACTCACTGATGCATTCTGGGACGTGTCTTCTCAAGTCTCCGCTGATGCATCCTGTGGAGAGGTGGACGACAAATATTAATGGTGATAAACAAACCCTTGCATGAGTTTTACATAATATCCACCGACTACGTTTCTCCTTTATGAATAATGAACCTTCATCTGTCTTCTTAATGTCACCTGTTCTTCAACATTACAAGGAAATACACGGCAGCTTAGTCAACACCACTTATTGACCTAAGTTATTAGTTATACAATACATTCCATCTGCTACTAAATTTCATATTTGTTAACGGTCAACAGTGTGTGTGTTTGAGAATCATGTGTCCTCACCTGGAGCTTCGTAGGTGCCTGTCCACGTCACGCCGCAGTAGCTCGGCACAGTTTTCACCGTCACTAGCACATGTTGGCTCGGAGAAACGGACGCGCAATCGTTCTCGACATCCACCTGCAGGAAAAGGGTTCGATAAAAACACACAATGTCACGCGTCTGGCGAGGTTTCAACATCTCCTTGTGGAAACTTTTGTTTGGATTGTGTGATTCAGTGTCAATTAGCAGCTGTTCAAATCCGTGTTTTAAGAGTTTAGAGCTCAGTTATGATCTTAAAAGTCCACCACAGATCAAAGTAATAGGCGTTTAAACTGTAAAGTTATGACTGATGATGTGTTCTCAAGAATTTGAGAAATGAAAATTTACAGATCGTACAGAAAAATATCCCTTAATCTGCAATCCCCAATATTTTCTTAGTCCACCGGTGAGGCAGAAAAGTTACTCTTATCTTATCACACGAATGACAGAAATGTAAAAAGGTGAACAGTACATGCATTCCAGACAGTCGGTCCCTCGACTCTCTCCTGAAGCTGAACACTCGGCAGATAGGCATCATCCCGGCGGTGACGGTGCAGATGGACACACCGTGGATCGCCTCTGTGGAGGAAATAAAAACCAGAGTCAGACGCCAGAACGGGGCTCAGAGACACAGTCGTCAGACAGTGACTGTTAGCCCACCAGTTAATCATTCTACAACTATTTATTCAGCGTGAATCAGCACCTTTTCAGGTGCCATAAAGGAAGAACAGTGTTATGTTTATTGGCTGAGTGGACCACGGCGGGGGATCAAAGGGATTTCTTTGCGTCGTGGAAAAAGTGAGTTTTGACCCGCGCCTTATCAGAACAGACGAAATCAGGAACAGAACACCAGTGACACACTCATGACTAAAAGCAGAAGTTTAATCATGGAAAGTAGTTTTATAAACGTGACTTCCTTAACAGTTAATCTGCACGTTACCTCTGTCATCAGTGATAACCAACTTTAACCACCACTGGGCCCACGCATGGCTCGGCTACACCCAGGTGAGTTGCATTTAAAACTTCCTCTGGGAGACTAAGTTGAAGAAGTTGAGTCACAACTGTGCATGTGAGGGTCAGTTATAGAGAATATACAGTTATTCTGGGAAATAAAGACAGGGCGGACAATAGGCTGATAGTATTGAGTAGGTTTGGGGCCCCATTCCTAATTAGGACCATATTCCTACAGCAGTCACCTATCATGTATGTGTGAGGAGCTAATGGACTGTAGGATTTACATTTTTAAGGCAATTTAACGTCTTTAAAGACGACCAGATATTCACATGATATGTGATCCCGCGATTCTTGCATGATCTCGTGACATTGCAAGTTCAAAATGGTCTTTAAGATGAACAAAAAAACGAACTAAAAAAGCATTTTTCAACATGGACATACCAGTAAGTTGTACTGTAGTTTTGATTCTGAGGCGTAGCGAACACTTCTGCCTCCCCTCGCAACTCATGACTGTGGAGAGGCTGTTGTTGATGAACAGGGAGGAGTGGTCGAGTCCTTTAGGGGGGTCCTGACACGGAGGAGGAAACAAGCCTGCACGGGACCAGAGAAAAACAAAATACATGTAAGACGCCATCTTTAATGCACCTGATGATGCACTTTGACATCGGGATGTTGTCTCGTCGGCTGTTGACTTTCTAAGGAAGCGGCATTTCTGTTTAAATTCACTGCATGTGTACACACTGTGGGCTCTTCCACAGAAAGATGTCTGCCTGCGAGTTATGTTTTTTTTCTTCCTCATATTCTTCGTTGAAAAGAACAAAACACGCAAATGTTGAGGTGATTCCTCTTTAGCACTTCTTCAAACATGCACGTTCTGGACGTACTACGCACAGTTTGACGCCCACATGCCTGTGGCGGGTGAGGTTAGAATAACATATCAGGAATTTATTTGTATTGTTTTTCAAATGTTTCAATGTCACATGCTGTGTCTTCGCTTTTTAGGCCCTATATTTGCAGGTGAATATGCAAATGATTAAATGCTCTTATTGTGCAGAACTCAGTCGTGTGTGCATGCATGATGTTGCAGCCGTGCGTGTCCATACTCACTGTCTGGCTTGGTCTTGCACTGAAGGCCCTGCAAGGAGAGAGAGAGACAGAGAGAGAGAAAACACCCTGTTATTCTTTTCTGTGACTCGTCTTGAGCAGGATCTATTAATAAAGTAATTCTTAACAAAGAGAACGAAGGTAGCACTCCTCCAGGAAAGGGGATTCCCAGAGAGCAAGGAGGCTTTTCACATCCTCATTGCTCCTTCAAGTAAAACCCAACCTGTGTTTTTTGCAGCAGTTTGTTATGGTCCGATACGCAGAGAAATATAAGAGGCGGATCCATCTATCCATTACTCCACGTGTCTTTTTGTGCTCTGATTTGGCAACTTTATATGAAGCTTAATTGCAGACAACATTCACAAAGGTCAATAGGTATAATATACCTCGGCTCACTTCCAAACCTTTGTAGAATACATCCTTGTTTATTCACCAGCCAGGAAATCTGTGCAAACTATGACAAGAAATCACATTCTGAGCTTAATTTATGATGTTTGACACATTTTTTTGAACGCATACACCTGCACTAAACCTACAAAAAGAGAAAGAATGTCGTCTTTATATCTGTAAAGGTCACAGAGGGAGAAGTAAATATGCTAGTGTGTTATCTATCCACTCTCCACCCAACTAGATTTGCAGCCATTTGGGTTTCCTCCTTGGCAAAGGATAAGTTGAGTAATACCGGATTGGGTTTCAAAACAAAGCTGCAGCCTTCAAGGACTAGACGCCGGCCCCCTTTGACACGTGCGCTTGCAGTATAATATGCATCACTCACTTTAACATGATTTGTCCTTACTATAATGTTTTCTGTGAGTCAACAGATGAGTCACACTGGGAATTTATGTCACGCTTTCACCCTGATTAAACCAACCCATGCTTTCGAACGCCCTGCAGGCTATCCATCCTCCAAGTTTACCTCACAAGCCCTGACGCCTGAAACTGTGGAAGAGTTATTAATAGTAGAAGCAGGTTTACGTGCAGTGATAGAAGCAGTAGCTAGGCAGCTATCACAAACACTGTGATAAGCATAGCTGGAAACACCGAGCAGCAGTGATATACCGTAGTAACAATAAATTACTTTAGTAGCACAAAGTCAAGCTGTCAGTGCTCACGTCCGAGAGTGTGTTAATGTTCCCGAGGATGCATTTTTACCTGAGAACACCTGGTGCCACATTTCTCTATCCTCTCCAGTCCTGCGCTTTCCGCCGCGGCTCCATTCAGACCCAAACAGCAGTGAGACATCAGCAGGGCGACCCACAGGAGCATTGTCTTCTTCTGCTGGTGCTGTGCTTCTCTGGTACTCTATAATCCTTCCTCCCTACTTCTTCAGCTGAGTGGTAGAGGTCAAGAGGCTTGACCTGGCGGTGACAGGTGGTCTGATGGTGAGGAGGCTCTCCTGCTTATTCTGTCCTGAGTGTGATGATGCCCAGTGTGTTGTGTACTGGGGCAGAGCCAAGCACACAGAGTGAGACACCCACTGTTGAAAAGCACTGGACTTAAATAATCCTCCAGTGGAGGCGGGGCCTCTGGGTGGTGAGACACAAACTATTTTTCCTCTTTAGCAACTTAATCTAGGTTTTAATGTCGGTCACGAAGGCACCGTACATCCCCGTAGCTTCTCCAGTTCATGTTCAACTTGGCAATCTAACATCTTGTATTTGACTGGTAGAGCAATGAACCGCAATTAGGTGGAAATGGTTCTGAAACCCAGCCATAACCACACCTAACCACAGACAGTGACAAATAGTTACAGCAGAAAAATCCTGCATCAGCATTGACTGGAAATGAGTGAAATTTCCCAATTTAAAGATTTTTTTTCTGTTTTTTTTTTTTTTACTATTGCTTCAGTTCATTCTGTAAAAATCTCATTTTACGAAACATACCTGCATCTTTTCTCCCCTTTTCATTTACAACACAGAACATCATAAATCAGGTTAAAGTTAAAAAAAGGGTGACGCAGGGCTGAAACTTGATACAAACACTATGTTCAGTATGTTGTGTTCACCGTGTTCTACCTTTTTTTTGAAAACGTAATTGCCTGTTTTGACATCCAGACGAAAGACTTTTGGGTACTTAAAAGAGCGCGTCATGTTTCTGTTGAACAAAAATACGTGACCCAGGTCTTCAGTTAGTCATAATAGCGGCTCCTGAGAAATAACTCCGACACAGAAAACTTCCTTTTTGCTACAACTGCATGTCCTAACATGGGCAACGAGCTGAATGCACCTGGAAGGACTGTAGCACTTGAAGAGTTTGTATATCTTTTTAGAAAGAATTATCTTTTTTTCCTTCTGGCTACTTGGAAGGCAATCTGTGAACACAACACTGACTTTGTATCACCTTTTGATTTCATGTGACAAACTTACGAGCAAACCGTTCCTTATTTACACATCCAGCGGATACAAGTTTAGTATTCATGGTTTGTTTCCGACCGCCTGGCAAAGTCCAATATTTACTCTCCTTTCAGCTTTAAGCCATCTCCGGAAGGAAATATCTGGCTCATTAGCAGGTAAATGGTCCAACCAGCTAGTTCCTAACTGTCTGCTGGTTGGTGAGAACTTCTTCTTTTGTTGGTGCTGAAAACAGCATCTTGGATTGGCCAAAAACAACTGTATAATAGCTGTCAGAGTAAACCCAAACCCTTTCACATTTAAGTCATTTCAAAAGAAAACATTATCGGTGCTTCATATCTATTGCAAACTCTCTTTGTATTTTTTTTTTCATTGTTGCATATTGTATTATTACAATTGCTGTATTTCAAGCATTAATAGAACACACAGCATGTCCTATTCTTTTTCCAACAGTAATTCATAAGAACTACTTGTACTTTCAAGGGCAGCATAGTCTGTTAGCGCAAAACAACTGCAGGAACGTCTTGAGGCAAGGTTGTGAACTTCCTAGCACTCTAATGCTGGGAATGACACGGGGAAGAAATGACCTGTTTGTAACTTCCAAGCACTGGCAAATTACTATTCAGGTAACTCTGATATTCTCGATGTGAGCAAACTGCTGTTTTGTGGGTCAAAATAGTGGGAGGCAAAAGTCTGTGTGGCCGACGAGAGCAACAGCTTGACGAGCCTTTTACCATCAGGGACTGCACTTCTTCTAAACGCAGCATTGTGCAACAGCATCAAAGGCCATAAAAGAGTTCAGCCGAAGGGACGAGATGCTGATAACCGTCAAGCTTAATTAGAGTGTCAACAAACTCAAGTGTTTCTTGGAAAGAATTAAATGCAAGAGAGAGAGAAGAAAAGACAACAACACATAGGATTGTGGTGACCCAGTAGCATGTGTCTTATAATAGTCACAGCTATTGTTGTCCCTAACTGCACTTGCTTGAATCAAATCACAGTCAAGAAATGTCAGGTGTCAAGAAGAACAATTAGCTGTTCCTTCGCTTGCATCTGGCACTTGGCCCAGTTTGTGGCTCCTTTGAGCTTCCTCGATGGAAATGTAGGTGGGGTCAAAGAATATTGACATGACCGATGACAGAGATTATGACATAAAATCCTATTTATTGTTGTATTTCTAGTTGCCACTTCACAGAGGAAAACTATAATAAGATTGAAGGTAATTTGGATCAACACTGTAAACTCCTTTTGCACCTAAAACAGTCATTGGATTATCATAGGTTTAACCTGTTCTACTTTTGTGTAACGGCTCTATCTACTGGGATTCAGTGTGTATTACAACACCTGCCGTTTCCCCCACAGTCATCATGAGTCTCCCCTTACTTTTACCTGTGGGTTTCTATGGGAAATAATAAAGTTCTAAATATAGTTTTGATTTATGGTTAGCCATCGAGGGTGCAGTTATAACCTTCGGAAATAAATTAATAAATTTTATAGCCTGATAAGACATCGAGTCTGCTGTTTCCATTGTATTATTGAACTTTTCCTCCACTGGCAATAATCCATCTGGCTTGCGGTTGTAATTGTTTAATAAATTACCCATACATAGATTCTCCTGGCGAATTAAAGAAGTTAAGCCAGTTATTTTGGTAAATATTGTTGATGTAAATAAATAATAAAAAATTACCACCTGTAAGCAGTTACAGTTAAACATAAGCCTACTGACTTATTTATGAAACAGGCTTATGGAAGAAGAAGAAGAAGAAGAAGAAGAAGAAGAAGAAGAAGAAGAAGAAGAAGAAGAAGATTTTGAAAGTGTATTATTTCCATCGTATTACTGATTAAAATGGTATCCCTTACCAATAATATACCCCTCGGCTGATTGTTTATGGATTAAGTTAATTATTTCCGTGTCCTTCCGGTTGATTAAATATCATCCAACGGTAACAGTCTATGATGCCATGCGCGTAATTACGCACGTAACAAGCAGCTTGTATCTTAAAAAAACGTGCTAATTGACACGTTCTCGCGATAACACGACTTAAAGTGCACAGTATGACGTCGTGTAATTACTGTATCTTCAATCATTGCTCATCCTGTACTGAAAAAATAACAGTTTTACCAAGTAATTAGCCAACCTCGCGTTAAATTTTGTTTTGTGTGACTAAGTCATCCTAAAATAATAATTGATCAATAGAAATATAAATTATTATATAAATAAAATATATTAGATAGTACATTTATCTCACATTCTGGGCGTTTTATATGCCTTTGTGCTTTAAATATATAAACCTGGAGACCATACATGGAATTAGCATTTTTTGCAGTGTGCATCCACGGCTGCATCACATGACCAGTTAATCTTCAGTGTATTTCCGCGTTCACGGCCGAGCTGTTATCACTCTCCATGGGTGTGCGGGGCTTTACCTAACGCATCATCGCCGTGTTCATCATCCTCTCCTCCGGCCGTGGCTGTTGTCTCCGCGCGGAATGAATGAACCGTTAACCATCTAAAAGGTCCTCCCCTCCTCCCTCCTCGTCCTCCTCCGCCTCTCGTTCTCCACCGGAGCCCGCCGTCGACCAGCGCGGCCGAGCTGGGGGGGAATTCGGGGAAAGGGAGCCGCGGCGCCTCGCACCGGCCGACGGACGTCCCGCCGCGACGGGCGACCAACATGCTCACCCGGGTCAAGTCCGCGGTGGCCGGGTTCATGGGCGGAATCATGGCCGGGGGCGGCTCCGGCGGAGGGGGCAACGCTGGTTCCGAGCTGCCGCTGAAATTCCCATATATGAGACCCGAGTTCCTCGGACTGTCCGCGGACGAGATCGAGTGCTCCGCGGACCACATAGCTCGGCCCATCCTCATCCTGAAGGAGACAAGGAGATTACCGTGGGCCACCGGATACGCTGAGTAAGTAACCCGACGGCAGCTGCCCCTTAAAGCGGCTCCTGATGTCTTTTAAAGTGTCATCGCCTCAGTGGCATTTAATGCATCTCTGTGGAGGCCCCGACCTCATGCAGGTGTCCAAACACAACAGCCTTCAGTGATGTGCGCCAACATACAAGCAGGTAGACCGGTTGTGACCTACGTCCGTCTGCATTGTTTGTTTTGTTCATCCCTTTCGCCCATCTCAGCTTTGTGTGGAATGTCAAATCGCGTGCCGTTAGAAACGGATAACAGCATTCATACATCCGGAGAGCACAAGCTGCTTTTCACGTGCAAGAGGGGATGATGATGCATCCTCTACCGTACCAGCAGCATCTGGGTATTCGTGTCTCCACTGTGCTCTATTTATGGCGAGTTGTGTGACAGCATGTGATTGCATGTGAACAGCCTCTAGACATAAGCAAACCAGTACATCTCCAGCCTCTTGACAGACAAGACTGCTGACTAAGTCTTTCAGTGAAGAGATGTTTGCTGCCCCTGTCAGCATCCTTGACTCCCCTTGATATCTGTTAACTGCAACTGGACTTTCTTTAGCACCTCTGTTGACTCGATGATGAGCTGGATGTACCCTTGGGATGCCCTGCAACAGGGGGAGGTAGCTCCCAGGTAATACTCTTAAGTAATAATAACATAATAACTTAGCTGGAGGGGAGTTATCAGCAGTACCACAGGGGCCAACAACTAGAAAGATGCATTAGAGTGCAGATCAGATCTCAGAGTGCAGATTGAATGAATAAACTCACCTCATAGCGGCTATGAATGCAGGCAGTTGGGTCGGACTCGTTGTATAAGACATGTCGTACAATCTTACCCAAAACAAAATCAAACTCACTGAACGATGTGCCCGTAGCAGTGGATGAGTTGTGAGATACAGCAGTGTGCTTACAGGTAGATCCGTTAGCGGTTAGCCAAAGACACAGTCCAAAACAATCAAAATTAGCTGTTACAGCAGTGTGTATTGGTACATTTGTTAGCTGTTAGCCAAACACACAATCAAAAACAACTCAAATTAGCCATTACAGCAGTGTGTACTGATAGTTCCGTTAGCGGTTAGCCAAACACACAATCCAAAACAATCAAAATTAGCTGTTACAGCAGCGTGTACTCATAGTTCCGTTAGCTGTTAGCTGTTAGCCAAACACACAATCCAAAACAACTCAACTAAGCCAGTATAGCAGTGTGTACTGATAGTTCCGTTAGCTGTTAGCTGTTAGCCAAACACAATCCAAAACAACTCAACTAAGCCAGTATAGCAGTGTGTACTGATAGTTCCGTTAGCTGTTAGCCAAACACACCATCCAAAACAACTCAACTAAGCCAGTACAGCAGTGTGTACTGATAGTTCCGTTAGCTGTTAGCGGCTAGCCAAACACACAATCCAAAACAACTCAACTAAGCCAGTATAGCAGTGTGTACCGATAGTTCCGTTAGCTGTTAGCGGCTAGCCAAACACACAATCCAAAACAACTCAACTAAGCCAGTACAGCAGTGTGTACTCATAGTTCCGTTAGCTGTTAGCTGTTAGCCAAACACACCATCCAAAACTATCCAAATCCATCTCTACGCCCTGATATCAGTAATATGTGTGGTTAACATTCAATAAAATGAACAGAAAAAACGATTAATCATCACGTGGCTCCTGAATGACAAAAAGCAGATTAAGATAAGCGACAGGGTGTCAGATAAAGATAACAACATGATACCAGTTGATGTGAATTGTTCTTACATATCTGTAAATTTACTTAGCAGAAGACGTTTGAAGTGAACACACATACACACTGGTACTCAGAGCAGACACGAGTGTCTCTTTGGGACCGGTGTCATTAATGACTTCAGCTCTCCCGGAATTCATCAGTAATTAAAGCCTTCTGTGAGGTCATTACAGCAGCCATCTTGGCTCCTACCTTTCTTACCTCTCGTGCTAAATACGTTTTTTTATGCTCCCGACATAAACGGTGTAGACGAGGAATAGATTGAAGAGTTTTCCTTTTCCTCGATTTTTTGGAATAAAGGTGAATGTGAGATGATTAGAAGTCATTTTGTCAAATCTTTTGTTGCCATGTTCTTTATTGACAGTTCCCTAAGGAGAAGGAACGCAGACGCCAAGTGGATCGGAGGGGTCCTCACAACTTTAAGATTGTTTTTGACTACTTCTGTGTGAAATGAATGACCCACTGTTAAAAAAAAACAATGAGTAAGATTTTGAATGGAATATTTCCCACCATTATCCCAGTAAACTGCATATTCGAGTGATATTCCTCACAGTTACAACCCATCCATTCTCCCGTTACATTCAGACTCTCTCATTTTGCTGTTTCTTATCTGTTATATTTAGGTGGCAGTGGGGGAAAAAACCTTTAAAAAAAAGCACAAAAGTTGGACTTTTTTCGGTTTTAAACATTCAACTCAAAGCTCTTTCTCTGTAATTGTTCCTTTGATGTTCCCAAGTTAATCAGAGACAAAGCTACGAACCATTGTGCTTCCCCCAAATAATTATCTCATCCTTGGGGCCAATGTCTGGCCCAGAATCTGTTGCCGACGGTATTGAAACAAAGAGGGCATTAGATGTCTGACAGCGGAGGGGAAAATTAGGTTTTGTTCCTTAATGGAAGGAGAGCTAACATAACCATCATTCTTCCTGCAAATGGCAAAATGGGGGATAAATTAGACCCGGGAGCACTTTCAATCACACACACAAACACAATGGCACCAGCTGCATCTACCACGAAAAAGAGCGACGCAGAACGATCCATTATTGATTGAACCCATTAAACATATTGCATCCACGGAGGATGAGGACCGTTTTGTGAATAGTTTTTAGGCTTTCAAAAGTGAGTATGAATGTGTATTTTATTTTAAAATGCCATAATGGAATGATCACATGCGTACAAAAGGTCATTACACGACTGCAGAGCTGCGTAATCACGGTGAAAACCATCCCTCTAGACTTGATGACTATCATTATTACCAAGGCAGTGCCGGTCTTAGCTCAGCCCCCTCGATACTACATAAGACATAAAGACAAAGCATGGGAGCCAGTTCAATTGTTAACGTTTTGTGCTTCATGGGAGTTGTTATGTTTCAATGGAACATTTTAATAGTCTGAATGGAGACTGAGCACAAGGCCATGTATTTGCACCCTGTAAAATTTGCTGTGTGATACACTAATGACACGATATTGCCGTACACATTTTTAAAAGGGCTCTCTGATTATTGGATTTCCATCTAAACAAGTTTGCACTTAAACCAGATTCAAAAAAATACAAAGGCCTATATTGATTTGGCATCCTCCCATTTAACCTCTACAGTGGAAATGGACGGCAACACGAGGCTTTCAACACAATCACTCGCTCTATCGCTACCTTTTTATCGCTCTCTCGAATTCAAAAGTGCTTTATTTGTGTGAACGCCTATTAGCAAAGTACAAAGAGCAACATAAAACAATGTGCCGATGGAAACGTTGGAAATGCTTTTTATCTCCATGAGCCTGTCCCTATCCCTCTCTTCCTCTCCGAGGTTTACAGGTGTTTTGTTGCAGAAAAGCACACATCGATGCTGCCTCGTGGCGGAAAACATATATAAATAGGCATGCTGATTTTTCTAAACTTGCACATTCACAACAGCCTCCAGAGACGTCTGTCTGACTCGCCAGTCTCATTAGAGCTGCCTCCACCATCTTGATTTTCTCACCATTTATTGGCTGCCCGGCTATAGCACTGGAGCTAGCATTAGCTGTTTTTTTACAGGTTCAGAGAAGCCTTCAAGGTAGCCAGTAAAAGATTAGTGCTGCAATTAATGAGTTCGTTTTAACCTAGAAACGTTTGAATGTATGTATATTCTTGAAATTGCCAAGTCAAGGTTATGTCCTTGTGATTTTGGCAACCAAACATGGCCACAGCTATGCTAGCAGCCCCATGAGCGGGGCTCGGCGCTAAATGCTAACGTTGTTTGCTAATAGGCTCACGATGACAATGCTAGCATTTTAAGCGACCTTGGGTTCCTTGAAAAGCACTATATTATTATGGCTGTTATTAACATCCTGATGTCTGGCAGGTATAATGTTTACTGCGCTCACCATCTTGGTGTGTTAGCATACAAAAAATGCTGTATTAGCACTGAACACAAAGTGCAGAATGGGTAAAAATATATTTTAACAGTTATATTCAAAACACTTTTGTGCAAACCACACAGTTATTGTGTGGCTGTCCTTAATCATTACTGGGTTTCGTCCGTCTCTGTGGTCTGCCGGGTTAAATAAGGGACAAGTCAAGATGGATAAGGCAGCACACACACACACACACACACACACAGAGCTTTGGGCAGGTATCGTCATATACAAACAACGCCTCCGAGCATCTGTCAGGATGATCCACCGCTGCGGAGCACTGCCACAAACAAGCTCTCCCATCTGATCTTCATCAGCAACATGAAGCGTACAACGCCAGCCCCTTTGCTGGGTGTACGGATAGCAACGGAAAAGGCTGCGGCGATGAGTAAAGGCCGTGAAATACAGTGGTACTGTTTCATCCAACGGAAAGCGTCTGATGGCTTTCATTATAAGAGCTTGTTCCCGACCACAGCTGTCAAACAAATCCATTCCAATTAATTGAAATAAAAATACGTCACCTGTATACATCACACCTTTGTTTCAGGGTGATTAACGCTGGTAAGAGTGCGCTGAATGAGGACCAGGCCTGCTGCGAGGTGGTCGTGGCGAGAAAGAGGCCGATGAGCTACTGCCCTCCCTCCACGCCCAGCAAGACCCCCACGGCCAAGAGACGCAACTCCCTGCCCAATGGAGAGGGCCTCCGTATGGAGCACAGCAAGCTGGGAGAGGTAACGAGACACAAATACATTACAAGATGTATAAACAATTAACTTAATTGTTATTTCAAATTGATCATTTTCATTTATCAAAATAAAATTCAGATAAATGTCACACGGTAAATCAATTTGAGTAAAACCCTGAACTTTATTTGACACAGAATGTGTATTAAACGTCCGGTATTACCAGGCAGTGTGTGTGTGAGAGCACAGACATGATAAGAGGTGTTTCTACTTACACAGAGAAACGAAGAGACACGAAGGTTTGACCTCTGCAGCCTCCAAACACGATTAGACAGCATGAGTCACCATGTTTTCTCCTCCCGGAGTCGACTCACTCGCACACACACACACACTACAAGCCCTTCACATTGATGTTTGCTCTTCTCTTGACTTCACAATTAGAATAATTATCCTTTTTTTTTTTTTTTTAGATTGTGTGGTTGAATGTGATTATGTTCAATTTAGGTGTTAATGTGCTCCGTTACTGTGTGCAGTTGAACTTACCATTTGATATGAAATGAATCTCCATTGTGTAAATGTGTCTGCAGGACAGTGAAGGACTGGTGTTCCACTACTGGGCCTTGTTCGACGGCCACGCCGGCTCAGGGGCAGCAGTCGTCGCCTCCCGCCTGCTGCAGCACCATATCGCCTGCCAGCTCCAGGCCGTCATCGAGATCCTACGCAACCAGGCCTCCTTGCCCCCGACTGTCCTGGGCGAGGATCCCGACAGCAACCCTTTCCTCCAGGGAAACACCCCGGGCCCTAACCGAGCCCTGACCCGGGCCGCGTCCCTGCGCGGGGCCGCCGGTGCGCCGGGCTCCCCGTGCAACACCCCGCCGCCGCCACGCTTCTTCACCGAGAAGAAGATCCAGCACGAGAGCCTGGTGATAGGAGCCATCGAGAACGCCTTTAAAGAGATGGTGAGAGAGACAGGTGCAAGATCAGTCTGTCGTGCATCATTATTTAACATTACTAAAGGATTTTGGCTAAGATTCTCATGTAGATTTAGCATCGTTTCTTATTTGAAGGGAAATATTAGCACTGGAGGGCACGACCTGTCAGACTGGATATTTCTGCAGCGGTTGCAGACATACTGCCGCGGTGTTTGTTAAATATGTGCATGAATACTAAGCAGATATGGAAATATAGTTACTGAAGTGTGAGTGTCGTAACATACAACACACATTGATATGCACGGCAAAAGCACACAGAGTTTACAGAGATGCACACATTGTTTTCCGACCTTCAACATCTCTATTTACAGTTTTTTTTTAGACATGAGGCCTCAGAGAGCTGTCTTATGAAATCATTGCTCTCGGCTAACTCACACATTCGACTTCTGGAGTTCAAAGAACGAAGACGTTATTCTATTATTTCACCGTTTCCTTGTTATTCTCCTCCACTGTTTCTTTATGGTTTCGTGATGACATATCTGTAGCAGCAGAAGACATATCTTCTATGCAGTGTTACCACTAGATGGCAATGGAAAACAATCCACACTGTTCAGGACCCTGCAGTACCCAGATTAAAAAAGATCACAGGAGAAATCTCCTCTCGGATCAGACCCATCCATCTCTGCAAGTGGAGAAAGAAGCTCTCATACTTGATTTGACGTACTTTGACGGAGATTGTCGCTGCCTTAGTTAAAGCTGTGGCCTTTGTAGAAAGAAATCCACCTCCAGGTTTTTTTTACTGGAATGCAGAAAAATGAAATCAATACAGAACAAACCAAAACCAAACACATGTAGCATGTAGCATCAGTACGAACCTTTACACGCCGAGGCAATATACAAACCCTCTCACATATCACCGTCTACATTATTCATGCACGACCAGTTTTTGTTTACGGACACACGGTGGACAAGAGGTTCAGGTTAAACAGATCGATACTCTGCAGCATCGTGTGTCTTTCTGTTCTCCCTCTCGCTCACTATTTCCCCCCCCAACTCTCCCTCTCCCTCGTACGGCCTTGCAGTCACATTTATGAATGCTATTTAATAGAAGGGACTGTTCCTCTCCCACTACGGGTTCTTGCAGTGTGGATTTTCGGTTTGCATGTGGGTGGACGTGGGAGGTTTTTTTAAGCTCGTCTTTTCTATTGTGCTCCTTAAGTGATGCTCCATTAAAGATTGACAACTGTCTTCTCGTTTCCAGGACGCCCAGATTGAGAGGGAGAAGCAAGTCTACAACATCACGGGAGGATGTACGGCTCTCACTGTGGTTTACCTGCTCGGGAAGCTGTACATCGGGAACGCAGGGGACGGCAGGTGTGTATGTCTTGTAGTTTACCCCAGGGACTCAAAGACACACGGAGACACGGGCGGGTAGTCAGCTGATCCATCCATTTGTGTTAGTTTGATGTTTTATGTGTGTTTTTAAGTAAACATCATGGGCTTCCTGACATTCCTTCCTCTTTTTGTGTCTGCAGGGCTATTATTATTCGAAAGAATGACATCATTCCCATGTCAACAGAGTTCACACCAGAATCAGAACGACGGCGACTCCAGTTCCTGGTAAGAAAAACGCTGTGTCTACAAAAACCCCAAACTCTCTAATCATCTCTTTAGTTGAAGGCAATGGAAAGCTCACTACCAAATACCTTTTCATCATTATATTGCGATTAAGATAGAGGTGCGTGAGGTCATCTTCAAGCAGCGTTTCCATTAAACAATTCGTCCGCCAGCGAGTACTTCCAATGATAAGTTGTATCATATTTCAGCAGCCAAATTTAAGCCGTTTATGTCTAAAGGAAGGGATCGATCCAATCCAATGTCAAGCACGGCAGCCTTGGCTACTATATTACCCAACGTTTTCAACCTCTCCATTATCATATCATCCTCAAAGAGGGTGAAATGACAAAAAAAAGGTGATGGATCAGATGCATTTAGCTGCTTGACTGAAGACCATGGTTGTGTCCTCCAGGGTTTCATGCAGCCTCACCTGTTAGGAAATGAGTTCACGCACCTGGAATTTCCCCGGAGAGTTCAGAGGAAGGACGTGGGCAAGAGGATGCTCTACAGAGATTTCACCATGAGCGGCTGGTAAGTCTTCCATCATCTTTTTTTAAAACTCTTTTTCACGCTATTCTTCAAGATGGCGGAGCCCTGTATCCTCCAAAATGTGCGCTCGAGGTGAATGACCCGCCTTACTATGAATCACACCTCTCCAATTATGAAATTATGATGTGAAATGACCCCCCCCCAGCCTCCTTTCAGCTGCATCCGCCTTAAACGAGATGCTAATCTGAAACAGTTCTCATTAGCGCATCGAGCTTGCGCTTTTGAATCCCCTCCTCTGCCGCCGCTTCCAGCTTTCTATACGGCGAGGGCTGGAGAGAGCGGCGGCGGGCTAATGAGGGAGCGGCCTATATTGACACGCTGTAACGATGCAGCAGAGATGGATGGTGTGTGCTGCGGGCTGGCAGAGGACCCATGCTGTTCGACTGTGTGCTCCGGTGGAAGCCCGGTAATGAGAAGTGCTCTCTCACACGCGCGCTGATGCGTGGAGCCACATACGGTACCGTGTGCGTTGCAGGAAGTGACACGGCCGTGGGCCGCTGTTGTTTTCTTTAAGAGTTTGTCCACATATCCTGGAAGGACGCCGTCACAAATCCGAGAAAAGTCGAGAGATCTATAATTATTCTACTTTTGGCTACTGCGGTGAAGCGGCGACTTGTGACGTGCCCCTGAGCAAGGCAGTGTTCATGTGGAGCTCCTGGAGGGGCCAAAGGACTCATCAAAGCCAATTTAAACCTAAATATATTTAGATCCAACGTAGAAAGGAGGCATTGAGGATTAAGCGACTAAATGTGTGGAACTCTGAAGGGCTGAAAACGAGCGTTCTCATTTGGCATCCCGGAGGATAAATGACTCCCCGCTGTCTCTCCATCCGAGGTGTTCAGCTTGACGAGCACGGATCCACCAGAAGGGCACGGAGGCCAGACGTTCGGGCCGGGAAAAAGTTACGCATCTCGCTTTTTGAGACGGACAAATTGAGCAGAGAGAGTGAGAGAGAGAGAGAGACTGAGCAAACACCGGTCAGATGTGAAGCCGTTTGAAGTTGTTGATGTTCTCCTCTGACGGGTGACGCCAAGTCTAATCTAGCTAGTTTAAGTACTCTGGCGTCAGCTCGCCGAGCCTTTCAGCGTGACATCAAAGCTTGGTTTCGTAAGCGCGTTTTTTTTTTCTTCTCCTTTTCCATTCCTGCACTTCTGAACTTTTCCTTGTGTTGTTTGCTCGGGCATTCTGGGATCCCATCCCCCTCACTTTCTTAAGTTTATTTTTTTTCCAGCGGTGAAAAACACTTGTTATTGCACTCGAGGGAGATAAATCACAGGCTTATAACATTAAAGGGGCGCTCCATCTTATTTCCACATCAAGGTCAGTTTATTCATCATGAATAGTACCTCTCAGCCTGCGTAACACTTTATATAATGTCCAATATAAATGGAGGGGAAAGAATAACCCTTGTAACGGAAGACCTGCGTTACAAACGGAGAAGGGGAGTTGGAAAGGCGTGGGCATTTAGCAGGGAGATGGCATGAAGTTGCATTGTGGGAAGTGTATTTTGCTGAGAATAATAACCAATTTTGACGATTCTTTTAAGATTTACTCCCGCAAGTCCAACAATTTTCTGAACATTCAATTTGAAATGCAGCTTTCTAAAGATGTAAGACCGTTCAGGTACAAAGCGGCAGCCCCGCCGTGGTTAGAATACCTGTAATACAGGGAAATTGTTGTAATTAAGAGAGATCTCCAACGTGAGTGCGTGTCAGACAGAAAGAAAGAAAAGATTAATTAACTGTCTCGGTTCTTTTGTGTTCTTTCCTCAAACACAGGGCATACAAGACCGTTGAGGATGAAGATCTCAAGTTTCCACTCATATATGGGGAAGGGAAAAAGGTAACTACTCCAAGTTCCGCACATCTACTCTGGAATTCAGAACTGCAGAGAAAATCCCTCGCTCTAACACTGTCAATCTGACACACACACACACACACACACACACACACACACACACACTGCCTGCCAGCCACCCAAAGAGTGGGCGAACACTTCTCTCTGATGTGAGAGAGCCACACTGTGCATGTAAGAGTGTGTGTGTGTGTGTGTGTGTGCGTCAATGCACACCCTCACTAAAAGAGAGAGGAGACAGTCCATCTGTTTCACTCCAGTAGCTACATCTAACACACACACACACACACACACACACGGACACACAACACTCGGTAGATGACAGTCGTCTCTCTGAGGAAGTGAAGTTAATCCCCCACTAGAGCAGCAGGGGGGCCGAGATCAGAAGAAGATGACCAAAAAACGAAAAACACTCCAGCAAATAAATTGCACAAAACACTGCAAAAATTTTCAGTCACGTCAATTTTCTTTTTAGATTTTCAGTCACTTCGGTTTGATGCAAAGAGAGACATCTGACGGCCTCACAGCGCCGGCGTTGTGTGACTAATAGAACGGACAAAACACGTTTTCACACACAGGGATGAAAGGGTGGGAGGATATTGAAAAAAAGAAGTTGATAATTCATAGAATAGAAAATTACATGGAGTTGCAGCATGCTTACAACACTTCACAGACCTCCGGAGGAGCAGGGCAAGCGGATGCTCAACAGTGTTGTAATGTATAATATCACACCAAGCAAGACGCTGCTGTGAGCAATTAGCAGCTCCGCCGCCCACGTATGTCGCAAATGCTGACCGGGAAGTAACAGGTTGAAGCGCTTACCGTCGTCGTTACTGTCGGTCAACGTGGCAACGTCCTTATGTTGATTAATAAGCAGCGTTTCTGGTAAAAATGAAGAAAAAAAAACATATAAGAGAGCGAAATTAAACCAGTCGATGTTTTACAGGCACGGGTGTTGGCTACCATCGGGGTGACCCGTGGGCTCGGTGACCACGAGCTCAAAGTCCACGACTCCAATATCTACATCAAACCCTTCCTTTCCTGTTGCCCTGAGGTGAGAGCCAACGCTGCATACATGTTACAGCATACATGTTACAGCATACATGTTACAGCATACATGTTACAGCAAACATGTTACAGCATACATGTTACAGCATACATGTTACAGCATACATGTTACAGCATACATGTTACAGCATACATGCCTGCTCTGTAAATCACACGTGTGTTCAGAAACCAAAGGGGAGACATCTATGTTTCATGGCATCAGGAAGGCATCACTTAGTCTATGTAGATGGAAACCTTATTTCCATACAGCCGATCAAAGGGAACATAGGGATGAGGGAACATAGGATTGAGGGAACATAGGGATGAGGGAACATAGGATTGAGGGAACATAGGGATGAGGGAACATAGGGATGAGGGAACATAGGGCTGAGGGAACATACGGATGAGGGAACATACGGATGAGGGAACATTGGATGAGGGAACATAGGGCTGAAGGAACATAGGAATGAGGGAACATAGGGATGAGGGAATATACTGACGAGGGAACAAAGGGCTGAAGGAACATAGGATTGAGGGAACATAGGATGAGGAAACAAACGGATGAGGGAAACATAGGATGAGGGAACATATGGCTGAAGGAACATAGGGATGAGGGAACATAGGATGAGGGAACATATGGCTGAAGGAACATAGGGATGAGGGAACATATGGCTGAAGGAACATAGAAATGAGGGAACATAGGATGAGGGAACGTAGGGCTGAGGGAACAGGATGAGGGAACATAGGATGAGGGAGCATAGGATGAGGGAGCATACGGATGAGGGAACATAGGATGAGGGAGCATACGGATGAGGGAACATAGGGCTGAGGGAACATAGGGATGAGGGAACGTAGGATGAGGGAGCATACGGATGAGGGAACATAGAGATGAGGGAACGTAGAATGAGGGAGCATACGGATGAGGGAACATAGGGCTGAGGGAACATAGGATGAGGGAACATAGGATGAGGGAACATAGGATGAGGGAAGATAGGACTGAACGAACATAGGATTGAGGGAACATAGGATGAGGGAACAAACGGATGAGGGAAACATAGGATGAGGGAACATATGGCTGAAGGAACATAGGGATGAGGGAACATAGGATGAGGGAACATATGGCTGAAGGAACATAGGGATGAGGGAACATAGGATGAGGGAACATATGGCTGAAGGAACATAGAAATGAGGGAACATAGGATGAGGGAACGTAGGGCTGAGGGAACAGGATGAGGGAGCATAAGGATGAGGGAACATAGGATGAGGGAGCATACGGATGAGGGAACATAGGATGAGGGAGCATAGGATGAGGGAGCATACGGATGAGGAAACATAGGATGAGGGAGCATACGGATGAGGGAACATAGGGCTGAGGGAACATAGAGATGAGGGAACATAGGGTGAGGAAGCATACGGATGAGGGAACATAGGATGAGGGAGCATAGGATGAGGGAACATAGGATGAGGGAGCATAGGATGAGGGAGCATACGGATGAAGGAACATAGAAATGAGGGAACATAGGATGAGGGAACGTAGGGCTGAGGGAACAGGATGAGGGAACATAGGATGAGGGAGCATAGGATGAGGGAGCATACGGATGAGGGAACATAGGATGAGGGAGCATACGGATGAGGGAACATAGGGCTGAGGGAACATAGGGATGAGGGAACGTAGGATGAGGGAGCATACGGATGAGGGAACATAGAGATGAGGGAACGTAGAATGAGGGAGCATACGGATGAGGGAACATAGGGCTGAGGGAACATAGGATGAGGGAACATAGGATGAGGGAACATAGGATGAGGGAAGATAGGACTGAACGAACATAGGATTGAGGGAACATAGGATGAGGGAACAAACGGATGAGGGAAACATAGGATGAGGGAACATATGGCTGAAGGAACATAGGGATGAGGGAACATAGGATGAGGGAACATATGGCTGAAGGAACATAGGGATGAGGGAACATAGGATGAGGGAACATATGGCTGAAGGAACATAGAAATGAGGGAACATAGGATGAGGGAACGTAGGGCTGAGGGAACAGGATGAGGGAGCATAAGGATGAGGGAACATAGGATGAGGGAGCATACGGATGAGGGAACATAGGATGAGGGAGCATAGGATGAGGGAGCATACGGATGAGGAAACATAGGATGAGGGAGCATACGGATGAGGGAACATAGGGCTGAGGGAACATAGAGATGAGGGAGCATAGGATGAGGGAGCATACGGATGAGGGAACATAGGATGAGGGAGCATACAGATGAGGGAACATAGGGATGAGGGAACGTAGGATGAGGGAGCATACGGATGAGGGAACATAGGGATGAGGGAACGTAGGATGAGGGAGCATACGGATGAGGGAACATAGGGCTGAGGGAACATAGGATGAGGGAACAGAGATGAGGGAACATAGGGATGAGGGAACATAGAGATGAGGGAACATACGGATGAGGGAACATAGGATTGAGGGAACATAGGGCTGAGGGAACATTGGAATTCAATGGGGGGCTGCAACACACCAAGAAACACATCCATGTGCCAACAAAGGCAGCGATAAGTCTGCACAGATTTTCACAGCAAAGTACAAAACAAAATGTGATATCAGTCAACGTGACTTGGGCAGAACATAGTGGACTTTCTCTTTCTAACAGTCAAGAGCACATGAAGAAACTGTTATTCATTTTGTCATGCTAGGCTTTCCAACTTACCAACGTCTTGACAATCCAAATCAGGTGTTGCAGATGTTATCCTCCATTCATTCTTGCCATCCTTTCCTTGTTCTGTCTCATGGCATGTGTCCTATATAAGTGAGCACAATAGTCTCAGTCTGAACCACGTCCTGCTGCCGGAGAACTGGAGCTCACCTGTCTCACTGTCTGCGGCTGCTTTCAAAGCCCTTTCATCTCCCGATGTACTGCAGTTTGTCTTATAGAGTTTTACATTTCCCCTCCCAGAGCTCTCTGCTTGATCTTTAATTCATTAAGACGCGGGTTCATATCGGGTTCACATAGAAGACTCGACTCCTCTCAGCACTCTGCGTCTCCGTCTTTCTTCTTCTTGTCCCTCTCATCCCTCGCCAGAGCCTCTCAAATAGATCTTTGTGATGGGCTCAGCCAATTAAATCTGCACTGCACTCATTAAGTTGTAAAAAAAAAACGTTTTAATGAAACTTAATGTTTGTTTGCATGCAGGTTAAGGTTTATAACCTGATGCAGTACGAGCACGGGGCCGACGACGTCCTGGTAATGGGGACCGACGGCCTCTGGGACGTGCTCTCCAACCAGGAAGTAGCCGAAGCCGTCACCACATTCCTCGGCAACTGTGACCCCGATGACTTACACAGGTCTGTTCTTTATTTCTTTCTTTCTTTTCTCTTTCTTTCTTTCTGTCACAGTTTGCAACACATAATAGCTTACTGAGTAAAAGGTAAAAGGCAGTAAATCCTTGCAATAGAAAATAAACATGGAGCACAAAGAACAAACCAACACTAGGGGGTCTGAGGTGATTTGACATAAGACACAAGGAAAGGACTTGATTAAACACAGGTGGAACTAATTACAAAATATTTAACTCACCCCCAAATATTGACCAGTGTCCTACATACTGTGGATTCCAGGCTTTATCCTTGTTTCCTCTGTTGTCCAGGTATACGATGGCAGCACAAGACCTGGTGATGCGAGCGCGGGGCGTGCTGCGGGACCGAGGCTGGAGGATCAGCAATGAGCGCCTGGGCTCCGGAGACGACATCACGGCCTTCATCATACCGCTGATGTACGGCAACCGCCAGCTCTGAGGAGCCCGACAGAGATGCTACGGTTCTTAAGACAACAGGAGGGATTTGAACTGAGACGCTTTCCTCAGACCCGTTTGCACATTTCTTTTCTTCCTTCTACGGAGGATTTACTAAGGTTTGGGTATTTAGATTTGTCGGTGTTTCGTTTCTCTATAGGAGTTCAGAATTCAGTCGGCCGCCAAATTTGGCTGATCGGACACATGGTTTATTTAAATTGTGACGTTAATCGATATTTAGATGAAAAAAAGTGTACTGGCGATGAACTTCTGCAGAGATGTGAAAGCATGAAGAGACGAATGCTCGTCCCAAACGAAGACCTTTTTTCTTTATGTCCTTCGTAGCTCTCTTGTGTTTTACATGGCCCCGTCTCCTTCTCCTCTCTTCTCCTGTACTGTACAGTCAACTTGTTTCTAAAAAAAACACTCCTTTGTCTCGTGACCATGGACCAAGCTGAGGGGTCAGCTGCGTTTTATTTTTTGGTTTTGCCACAGTGTGGCTTTGAAGGATTCACTTGATGAAGAAGTGCTTCTGGACTTTTTCAGCTCGATGAGATTTTGGCCCGAGGCTTTCAGTTGGCGAGCCCAGGGAGCCAGAAAGGTTTTTTTTCTCTTTTGCACTCAGTTGTCACGTTTCTATGAATATGGACGCAGAAGAAAAGACGAGTAGCAAAGGTCAATCAGAGTGAGAGCTCTTCAGCCCGAACGTATGAACAGAGGGGAGATAGTTTGATATGGTCTGTCAGCAAAAATTAATAGGAAAATTGCCATCATTTATCATCTGCATAGAAAAGCATAATTTCTCTTACACGTCATTTAATCTGATATGGAGTCTTGAAATTTAAAAAATGATGTTCCTAAAAATGTATTTGTCTGAGTTAGATGGGAGGTTCGATACCATGCTCATATAGTTAGGCGACTGTTAGCTTAGCTTTGCTAAAGACTGGAAGCGGCTAGCGGCAAAAGTGAATTAAGTTCTCTAAAAGCTCAAAATTAACACATTACACGACATTTGTATGAATTAAACAAAGGAGATATTATGTTTACTTCTGAGCTTTACAGGAGAAGGCGGCTAGCTGTTTCCTACTGCTTCCTGGTGTAGCTTCGTATGTAATGTACATAATACGAGAGTGCTATCAATGTTTTGATCTAACTCGTGGCAAGAAAAAGAAATTAGCTAAATTCCAAAAATGTCAAAGTCAATATTTGAAATGCTGTTCACTGAGGAACTTTTGATTTGTGGAAATTAAATTGTATAAGAAATCCCGTTCACACTGATAACATCATAAGACATTAGATTAGATGACATGTACTTTAGTGTGCTCGCACTTTAGGCTGACCCGCATCATTAACCAAGCAAGTCATGATATATGAAGTGATGAAGAGGCAAGTATATTCCCTGCAGCAGGGAGGATTGGATTATATTCATAATCATGAATTACAGTCAATCTGAACTAAAGTTTGACGTAGAAAGTAACTGAGAGTTTTCTTTTAGCGCTATCATTGTTTTGCACGTTTCGTAAGCTTTTATCCGTGCTTGACGCAGATCCCGTTTGTCTTTAGGGGGACAGGTTTGGGAGTAGCAGCGTACCGAGTTCGGATGTAGTGAGTTAGTCGGCGCATGCAGTGACTATCGTAGGCCTGGGAATATGAGCGACGGTGCAATGGTTTACACTGCTGTTTGTTTTTAAATGGACTGAATTTGTATTTCTGTAATGTAGCCAAAGCGTAGTGACAATGTTACTTGTTTGTTGATGTGCAAGAGACCACGCATATATTTCTACGGTCGTTTGTTCCTTTAGTTATTAGCATCCCAGACATTTAGCATAAGAGCTAAAGGGCGTGATTCGTTGTGAAGGACGGGAATGAAAGGAAACAAAAATTCTTTTTTTGGGCACTTTTTTAAGAAAGAAGAGCGACCGAACTGAAAACAGTGTTGCAGCTTCAGAAACTGATGTGCATGTGTATTTTTTTTTTTTTCTTCCCTGCATTATTATTCTGCATTCATACGGGCTACCACTCCTCAGCCAGCCACAGTGTTGAGATGCAGGGGATGAGAAGTAGTCTGGGGGGAACGGAGAAACTATAGACTTCAGAGGATTAATAAATAAGGTCCTGATTTTAAAAAAAAGTTGGATTCCAGACTGTGAAAAAAAATTGCAGCATCAAATTTAAAGAAACTGCATGTTTTAAGTCCTTGACTGACAAAATAAAGAGTGATAGATAAGGTTTTATAATTTAAAGTTTTGGAGTAGTAGCTTGACCGTAGAGGGAGAATATGTCTCGGGGCATACAGGCGATGTATGTAAAATCATGCAGTGCCAGGATGAGGAAGCCATTAGTGAAGGAATAGTTTGACACTTTGGGACATCGTGCTTCCTTCGAAGCGCATTTCCCAAAGCGTCAAACTTTTGTTTTTTTTACATCACATGATATGTGCCATCGTGTAACATGGGCTATTTCTCATCTGTGCTTTGACTTTTTTTGCCGTTGACAATTACTGACATTCCTCCAAGCAGAGTCATTTATATTTGCCTGAAGTTCATATGGTGCATTTTTCCTCCTATACATTCCATGAAAGATAGGTTTAATTTTAAAATTCTAATTGTAATACGTCATTATTATTTGCTGTTGCATCGATAAATCCGTCATATAAGCTATTTTGGCAGATATGGAGGTTTTTTAAAACTTGTTCCATATTTAATTTATTGAATGTCTGTTACATATTACATTACTGTGTTGAGTCAAATCTGTCCTGCCGACCCGTACGCGCCATCTTAGCATGAAACGGTTCAACCGATATATTTCAAATGAAGTGAATGTTCTGAACTGCGAGCGAGTTAAGACGACGTCCGTCCGGGGCGTCACTATGTGTGTTGAATGTTCATCCTTATACCCGTCATCAAGCCTTTTTCTCGTAGATGAATGTCAAAGAATGAATAATTGATTTATTTTTGTCATCCTACTGTGCCACCCGACCGCTGCACATCAGCTCAGGTTCAATTATCATGTGTAGTTAAAGTGGACAAGCTGTTACGGGGGATTTTCTAAAGGTGGGCGTCCCACAGGGCGGTTTATTAGTTCCACTGCATTTGAAAGTTGACTTCAGCTCAACTGTAGGTTTCCCCCTTTTTGAAGTTGCTGTATTGTGAAAGTAGTCACTGCTGGTTTTTTCACAACCTTTTTTAGACTATAAGGTTCGTAATGGGAAAATGATAACAGCTGGGAGTCTTTTTTTCTGTAGCAAAGAGGGAGTTTGAAGCCCAGTAGGGAACCGTTTTTAAGTGACCATTGTGCTCCCCTCAACCTCTCCGTTTGTGAATGTGAATTGTACATTTTGTATAACAGGAGATACCGTATTAAGTCAAAAAGAAATATTTTTAATGTTTCCTTGTGCAACTCTGACTTTGGGGCAGGGGGGGGGGAAACAATGTTTACCTTCAGTGTTTCTTTTCCAGAAATGAAAAAAAATAAATGTTACAGATAAATGTAAAAAAATAATGTGTTAAGTGTCATTAAAAAAAGGAAGAACTGAATGTCAAGTGAACACAATATGCGAGCATTTCTTTTGGCTTGCAGTCCAAATGGGTTTACCAGATCAAATCAATGTGAGGAAGCAAGGAGAGCGAATCGATATTGTTGTTTTGGTTCCCTGGGTTCTCATTGTGGGAAAGAAAAAACTGAAAGGGGGTCAACATGCCTCTGAAAGACTCGTTAGCCTCTGTGAGCGGACAGCAGGGGGATTCATTAGTGGAACCGCTCACTGAAACTCAAAACAACCCTTTACAGAACGTACACTGACGGAGCACTAGGGTTCATTCACACAGCATCACGTCGACTCACTGAGGGGGCAATAATACAGACGCGGTTATCGATCCCAAGTTAATTGTATTGTTAGTTCATATGCTAAGATTCCCTCTTTTAGCCTACTTACTAGTACAACTTAATTCATAAGCTTAATTTTACTCCTAAGGACACTTAAAGGTTGATGTTGTTTGTCCTAAGGGACCGCGCAAAAATGACTGGAGATGTGGAATGAACATTATATTTAACTAGAGGGGAAAAAGTCCCAGCGTTGGTGTTTTCTTTGGTACATCTTCCTATTTTATATTATAGTAATACAACATTATTGATGGCACTATAACAATTATATAACAAAGTTATGAGACAAATCAATACAAGACACCCCCTTTTATTTTTTTATTTATATATATATATATATATATATTTCATTTTGGAACAAGAGGTGGAAGAACTGTCATTTTGTCGACACAGTTTTTTGCTGCTTTCTGTTAAGATGCATAAGAAAATGAAGGCACTTCCAATCACTAAAGAACCGCCTTAAAAACTAATAGATAGTCTCCTCCCCCTTTATCATTTTCGTACAGTCCCTAAACTTGTCTCAAGTTCGAGCAATGTTTTTAAAATGCCTAAAGGTGAATATACTGAACATGTGAACTCAATGCCCTGACCTCCAAAGGAAAACTAGATTTACCAGTTTGACTTCCAAGATACACATCCTGACTTTCTTTTAACATTTAGATAGAGAAAACACAAACGCACGTGATGCATTTAACATTTAAAACACTTTATTTCAAAACGTTGCATGTAAAAAAACACATTACAGATCTGCATATTCTGTCGGCATCTTCCGTCTCCGCTTCACAAACCAACAGTCATTCACGTCGATCCGGTTTCCGCTGCTCCGTCGCAAGTCACCAGCGCTGGCAAGGCAGTAGATTGCGCAGTCATCTCCACAAGGGGCAATACGACAACCCGACCAACAGCACAAACTACTACCTCAGCCAGCGCTTGGCCCCCCCACGGTGCTCTCTGCTTCTTCTTTCTTTTGTCCTCTTCGCTCCACTTTTCCATCGAGATCCCCCCCGTTTCGCCGAGTGTCGCTGTGCGTAAAAGCGCACGGGGGGGAAATTGGCGTGCAAAGACGTGGCCGCAATAAAGCGAGACAAAAAAACCGCACCCAAAGAAAGAAAGGGAGGGTGGTGGAGGGGGAGAAGGAGAGGGAGAAAAAAAAACACCTCCTATACCTTTACCCCGTGTTTCCTGCACCCGCTGCTCTCCTCAGATGACCTCGGTGAAAACGCCATATGGCCGGTAAGGACGGGGGGGCGCTCCGTGGATTTCCTCGGCGACGTGCAAACGTTTGTCGCGCCACCCATATAATAATTTTTTTTTTTTTTTTTTAAACCTGACTGTGGTTTAAATAATTACATTAAATATTAAATCCGCATAACGAGAACAAAAACATGTGATCGACTATGAGCAAAGCTGCAGCCTCCACACATCAAAACGTTACATTACGCGTGCAGAAATCACCATAAACATAATCACATTTACCCATTTTAAACACTATAATTAATGAGCCCTTTTGGGAGGAAAAGCAATGATTATTAAGTCTTTTGAGAAAGAAGTCGACTACCAAAAAGTCACAATAAACGATAGCTGGATTATATAGAAATATACTATAACTATACAATATATTACCGTGATTTGTTGGATGTGAGAGAATGCAACCACAAAAAAAAGAAGAAAAAAAAAATCCACCTCGTCCCCAGTCGTTCACCTTGCAGCCAGCTGAGCTGCAGCAGACTGTTTTATAATCTATTGTTGTCTGTTTCTGTCTCTGCGTCGGGGTAAAAAAGAAAGTTGTCCCGCTTCTCAAAGACGTGATACGGATCCGGGTCTCGGGAGCGATGCGTGGATTCTCTCCCTCCTCTCCCCGCAAACGCCGCATGTCACGGCGCGTGTGTGTGGGGGGGATGAGTGGATTCGGCGGAGAGCGGCGTGGAGGAAAAACTCGCGGGGAACGTCGGGACGGGTGTAGGCGCGACGAGACGACGAGAGAAGGAGAGAGAGAGAGGGAGAAAACGAGGAGGTCTCACTCCGACGGGTTTTTCCACGATCACCCAGCAGAGGAGAGAGAGCGTCGGAGTGCGCCACCAGCTGGTCGGCGTTCAAATGATCCCAGCTGTTAAACATATCAGCACAGTCACACAAAATCCTCATGCGATGCAAATGATGAAGCAGCAATTTATGGTACAATATATATATAGTAAATATAACTTTATTTCTTTTCACAATTTTCTGCAACAGAGGAAATGATGATACATGGGATAAAACACTGTTTAAATCTAAATAATAATAATAATAAAAATAATCATGACCAGTTTAACATATATTTATACTTGTCTCTGAATACAGATGGATAAATAAATAGGTATTTATTGTCATTGCAGGTTATATAAAGAAGCAGTCTCTAGAATCTAGTTCGCAGCTCGAATAGAAATAAAATAAAAATATGAAAATGTAAAGAATATACAAACAATACAATTAAATAAATTAACTCACATTTAAATAACGGTAGCCTGATACATGAACTGGCTCGATTCTATTTCTTTTTTTTGTTTTTAATTAAAGAAAAGATCAAGTTTACCACTTTCACCGCCGGTGGGTTTGGTTTCCGTTTTCTCCGGGAGAGTCGTCCACTGTTCTGCCCACAGCTGGCCCTTCTCCCGCCTCCTCATTGGTTGGAGGGATGAGCCGCTGCTCGGGGGAACCTCCCAGCTGTGAGCGGGCAGAGAACCCGTCAGAACCCGGAGAGAACACCATGTTCCTCCTGCTGCACAGAGAGGGGGGGGGGGGGGGGGGGGGGGCAACGTCAATACAGCAGAGCACTGCAAATGTTCACTTTAACCTTTATACATGACATGAAGAGGAAAATAATTTACTTACCAGGGACCAGGACCTGCTCTTCATTATAAACATAAATATATATATAAGATTTTTTTAAAAAGAGTATCTTTCAGTATAACTTAGGTGAGAAGTAACAAGTATTCCTTTAAATATTTATGAAAAATACACAGACAGTATAGCACCATGGGGGAGTGGTAGAGAAGTAGAGACAGACAGACTCGGGGAAGAAAACCAGAGCAGGGCCCACGCCAAGCTTTACACAACTTTATTGAAGATTGTGTATAAATACACATGCACATTTCAAATGTAAACCCAAGTGAACTCAAGTGCAGCCAAACCTGGAAACCCCCGTTATGTCGTCATGCAAAGGATGTCTGGATTATTTTTATGTATTTATTTATTTTATTTTTTTTACAAAAAAAAAAAGTCCCAAAACAACAGAACCATCCTTTATTTTATTTTTTTTAAATATTCCCTCCCTGACAAGAGCACAGGCAAGACTTTGCAAACTAGTGTGTACGTGTGGACTCGAGCCACATTAACCCCCCCCCCCCCCCCCCCCCCCCCCACCCCGACATGTCAGGTCTTGCCAAGTTTTTAAATATATTGTCTGTTTATTATTAAATGCTTACATATAAATAAATAAACTTTTATCAAATGTGCACTCACAGAGTGAACTCTTATGTACAGTATTGTATAAGCCTATCGTAGCAACCACATCTCACTCAGTCAGGATGGGGGGGGGGGGGGGGGGGGGGGGAGGGGGGGTTGCCCAAAGAAGCAAGGCGGCGCCGTGGCAACGGAGCCCGCTGACGTCCGCAGCACGGAGATGCTCGTGAGAAAGGCATGGTACACGGTCTAATATTCCGAGGCAACGACAGGTACAGTGATGCTGTTTACAATGGAAGAACAGGTAGAAAAAGAAAAAACGCAACACTCCACCGTGGAGAATAGTTTCATCATGAGTTACATCGATGGAGGAATATCCTGCAACACATCTGCCACAAAATATTGTCACTGTATGATGATCAAAAAGCTGATAGGCCTTTTAGGCAGCCCCAGTTGTTCAGGTTGGGCTTCACCCCCTCCCTCAATCAAAGCTCAGGACCACAAAGAAGCATTTCTCCCCTTTTTTACGCATTCAGCAGTACCAATGAATTCACACAGCTAAAAATCAAAAAAGGCGAAGAACCCTTTACCATCACATTCAACCAAACCAAGAAAGAGAGCCAGGATGGTGGGGGGGGGGGGGGGGGTGATGAATCATAAAAAGGCATCAACCACATACATCTGGTCAGTGTTCATTCCATTCAGCATACATTCTGGCCCTCTTGTGGGTTAAAAGAAAAGTGTCTGGAGATGACGTGGCTGCGGTGAAACAAGCAGACGAAACGACACGGACATTCGAGTGTTGGTGTGCGTTTGAAGAAGAAGGTGGTGAGAGTGACGTGCAAAAGAAAAGGCGACCGGTCCGAGATTAGGAGTTTAAGGCCGAGGTGACTCTGTACACGAGATGATCCATCCGATGTCAGCGAAGTCACCAGTGTTCCTAATCTCACAGTGCCTCGAATATGAAAAGAAGGGGGGAGCGCTGGAGGGAGCAAAGGCGTGGTAAAGCTTTAAACCCCACCTATGAATAACTTAAAGATGAGGAAGATGAGACGAGTTGACCAGCTAACTTCGAAACAGGTATTCGTTGCAATCCCTGCACATTGTGTCGAGTTGATTAAGACAGCGTGAAACACGTTTTTTTTTACCAATTCATTCTTTTTGCGGATAAAATGTGCAAAATGTCATTTAGTTATTCGTGCAAAGTTAGCTGGACAACTTCTCAATCCGGCTTTATTTGAGGTTTGAAGAAATCATCAACAGAGGAGACCAGAGAGAGAGAGAGACAGCGAAAGCAGGGACCTTAAAAATCGCCAAGGTTCATGCCCATACACTAATAACCTGTCTAAAAATGCAAGATCACAGCAGTAGCAGCAGCAGCACAAAGCTAGGAGCGTTTGGCTGTTCAACACTTTATAAAACCAGCTATGAGCATCGCTTCTCTACATTAAGTGGAAGTGGCACACGTGTCTCGCCACAGGCAGCTTCCTCAGCTTTTCATGTGAGAAAACTCTTGAGAGTTATACAACTTCAGTATGTCTGGCAATAATACATAAAAAAAATTAAAAAAAAGTGGATGGTTGGTGATTGTGCAAGTTCAAAAATGTTTCAGCGCATCATCAAAACCCGATATAATTCAGTGTTTAAAATATGTACAAAGTCTAAATGATAATAAAATGATATGCCAATAATGCATTGCTCTCAAAAAAATATATTTATAAAAAAACAAAACAAAGGAAAACAAAAGCATGGGGGGGGGGGGGGCGATTAAGAGCACTACGTCGCATGACTGTGAAGCCTCTAAATCCATCCCCAATGTTGTTCAGTGACTCTTTTCAGAGAGCGGGTGAGCAAATCCTAAACGAATGGACGTGGCGACACACTCACACACACTCACTCACACACACACACACACACAGTGATCCAACCACAGAGGAGGGCCCTGATTTCTTAGAGTTGCGTACCCCGGCGGCTCCCTGACCGACCAGCCGTCACCACGGCAGCGGCTCAGCCTGTGGAGCGGCCGAGTCCGAGCCGCTGAGTGAGGCCGGGCGGCGCCCGCTGCCATGCTGTGTGTCCATATGGCTTTGGATGGAAAGATCCGAGTCTCTCTCTCCATTTATTTATGTTCTCCTTTGCCTCAATTGGTTTTCATGGTGACGTCTTGATTGGGCGCCGGCTCCTCCTCCTCCTCCTCCTCCTCCTCCTCTTCTTCGTCATCCTCTTCCTCCTCAGCTCCCTGCTCGTTGTCGTTCTTCGTGCAGCGGTTCTCGTTCAGGTCCTCCTCGTCACTCTGGGCGGCGGCGGCAGCGGCACAGGCGGCACCGGCGGCGGAAGAGGCGCCCTGAGTCGAGGAGGCGGCCTTTCTCTCCTGCCTCTCCTCGCTTTCGTGCTCCTCGTCTTCTCCTTCTTCGTCGTCCTCCTCCTCCTCCTCCTCGTCCTCCTCCTCTTCCTCGCGGTCGAGGGCGAAGAAGCCGGTGCCTTTCACCGTGTCCTGGCGCTGGTAGAAGAGCACGTAGCCCGCTTTGGACTGAAAGAAAGAAAACAAATTAGCTTGGGACACAAATAGCTCACTTACTGCTTTGTTTTAACTTGCATCAACACGAATAACATGACCATGCAATTTTTCAATCCTTTGATAATGAGACAACAGGATGCACAAAAAGGGCTCAGTGTTTGTGGACATTTCCCCCCCAAAGACAAACTATTTCTAATTGGTTGACTAATCTGTCCGTCTGGTGATTATCTATACATTTCATATCGACAACAATTCCCATGAATGGATAAAAACCGGCAATTAACCGAGACAGACAGTTTGCCGTATCAAAGAATATAATATCACATACCTTACCCTTTAAATCCCTAATGGAAATAACAGAATATTAAATACAAGGAGCCATCTTCTGTGATGCATATACCAGTCCAATTATTTCAGCAATGCACTTTTCAACAATCACATCACTTCAGTTATGGACTCTTAACACCTTCATCCAAACAGCAGACGGTGTTAAGTCATTAAAAAAGTATCAGCTGTGAGTTTGCCTGTGAATCTGACAGACTAAGTCTGGTGGAACTGTCGGTGGGTAGTGAGGTGGAAAAGCCTTTACAAACTTTCTCAACACCCCCCCACTGTGAACACATCTTAATGAGACTTCACATTGTTTGATTGTGGGCAACAAAACATCCACTGCCCCAGAAAAAATAAATAAATAAAAAAAGAGAGTCCTCAATACCTTATTAGTGCTTTTTTTTTTGGAACATCTGCAAAGCTGGATATCATCGAGAAATCCGCAATTTAACAAGTAATCCCAATTTGTGGGCAAGTGCATCACTTTGATGAAATGAGAACCACTCTAGGTTGCGTCCAGCAAAACTGTCTTTGATGAATATGCAGCGGCGCCGTTTGCCGAGCCAATAAGGACACTCACCACGATCTGATCCTCGTTGGCAGGAGATACGCTGCTGTCGTCAAAGTTGTACCACTTTCCGTCGTCTTTGTTCTTGGCATAAGCCGTGTCTGGGCAGGACAGAACGAAAAGACGAGAATTTAGTATTACACCGCTTTCATCCCCAGTGTTTCCCACATGGGCTTTTCTTGGGCGGGCCAAGTTTGTCTGCAAAGTGTCATAAAGGAATGTATCGCGTGGGGGATCTTACAGTGGCCTCCACCCATCCCGCCATAGTGGTTGGACACAGCAATGAGGTCGTAGCGACAGGGCCCAGCATTTGGGTTGATCAGGAACTCGGACATGTCCAGGTCCCTGCAGGAAACAATGTGCAGGAGTATTCATCCATATGTATATACTGTGTGCCTATAATGTATGTGGATAACATAAAAACAGTGATTTATTGCCCCTTCAGTGTGTATACTTCTGTGTACCTGAGTGGGAAATCAACAAGCGAGTCCAGTTTGTCCCTCATGTAACGACTGTAGGAGAAGCGTTTCAGATGGACCACCAGCACCGGCGGCAGAGACCACAGGTCCAGCTTCTTAGTCGCCTGTTGGTGCTGCTTACAGTTGGGACAGTACCTACGAGACAGGCGGCACGTTGCGTGTTAACAAAAATGCCTCTGATGTTGCAGCATTTGGCTGACAGGTGGCGTTTCTCACCATGGGTCCTCCGCTCCCAGTTTCTCCTTCGTGGTGAAAAGTTCGATGCAGTCCTTCAGCTTGAAGAAAGCCTTCTTTTGAGGCTTGTACTCCATGCTCTCGTGCTTGTCAAAGTCCTGCTCTCAGTCACACAAACACACAAACGGCTGTTAGACAACACTAACTGGACATGGATTATGACAACAGTCCCAAAACAGAACAAGACGATACTTGGACTAATAAAGTGTCTTCTGGAGAAAGGTTTTAAATTTAAATGAATTGTGAAGCAACAGGTTTGGTGCATAGTAGAGAGCAAATAATGTGGTTATTTAAATAACATTATTATGTTGTTGGGTAAGAGGAAGTCATTACAAACGGCTGATATATCACATCTTATAGTGAGCTTAGTGCGAGTTTAACACCTATTTTTGAGGATACAGTTGCTGCATCCATCTAATCTGTGGCCCTTTGATCACAAACAATGCTTGTTAACAAGGCTTCTTCCTGTTCCTGTCCAATGGGTCACATTGACATATTTTGTAACAGGATGGCAGATTACACTTTCACTTTTGTTGCATTAGCACCGTAAAGATGGATATCTGCATCAGAACATCTTCTGATATTGGTTTTACCTCGACAGCCGTCTCGTCAAAGTACTTCTTCTTCATCTCTGGTTCCCAGTCCAAGGACAGATAAGAACGGTCTGGACAAAAAGAACGTTGATACAAAAGTCACCTTTCATTTTTAGTATCATCATCATCAATCAGTCTTATTTCATCCTTGCATCTACAGGGTTGTTTATCTGGGCGCTTACAAAACGACTCGTTATTTTTTCTATGCAGAAAAATAACATATCCACCATTTGAAAAATGGATGAATAATAATATAAATACTCGGATACTAGATTATGAGTCTGATACTATTTTTGCTTTTTGAATTTGAGGATACTCCATTCTTCACGTGGGTTCCTACCACTGAGTCGGAGGTGTCCCTCGTCGAAGCGGATCTGCCTGGTGTCCTCCTTGATGAGGGAGAAGTCCGTCTTTCCCATGTTATTGAACTGGAATGTGAAAAGTCTCTTTCTGTTGTGCCCGGCCGTCTGCTGGCCTTTGGTGGAGTTCTGTGGCCCGACCACGCCGTTCTCCAGCTCGTTGTCCACAGAGTCCTCCGACTGGCTGTTGTCGTTCTCAGAGGGCAGCTCCTGATCCTGACTGGACTCGTCGTCCTGCTCGTCGGTCTCCATCTCGCCTGACGGAGAACAGAAAGGAATTTTTTAACGGCACCTTGGCTGCTACTAAAGAATAATAGAGTGGGGGTGCCTGTGCACTCACTCGGCGACCCTTCCTCCAGCAGTCCATTGGTGCCGTTACCATTGACAGCGTGTTGTTTGGTGGGCTGCGTCTCTTCAGGTTCTTCTTCATCCTCCTCTACTGAAGATCGCACAAACCGGCTGCAAACCAGAAAAAAAAATGTTTTTATTTACATTTTTATTTTTACAGTGCATCTTGATTGCCTGCCAAAGTGTTTCATAGACTAGATGATACACATCAGCTGCCATCAAAGCTGACAAGCATTAGGCTATCTTCATCAATGACTAGGCGATCAAACGTGGAGACAAACGAACGCACCAGAGGCACAGGAGCAGCATGTTGTAGAGTTTGTCTTCACTGAGGGTTCTGGGCACGGCGAGGAGGAAGGGCTGTCCGAACAGCGGCGTGCTGGTGTGGTTGTAGCCCGACTGCTTGTACTTCTCCCTCAGGTGCACCGGGATCACCACATGGTCCGTGTCCTCCACCCTGTTCACTGCCAACTCGAATCTGCAGAGAGAATATGCTTCATGTTTGCAACAAGAGCGAAACCCTAACTCCTGCATAATTATGCCCTCGGTAGATAAAGCGGTTTAAATTGGTGGACAGTCAATGATTATATGCTTGAAAGCCCTGAAGTCGCAAAACGGTAATGGAGTCAAAATAGTCACTAGATTTGATCGAGGAGGTCTTCAAACCAATAAAAGCTGTTTGTTACACAGATTAGTGCCTAATCTGCCAAATAACATCATGCATTAGGGTCTGTTTTTTGGGCTTCTGGTAAACAAAGGCCTTCCACTTCAATTTAGTCAGGATTTAGATTTAGATAACAGAGTATAAAGAGCCAAGTTCAACACTCACACATAGATATCGTCTCTCTCCATGATGCTACTGAGGTTCTCGTTGGTGGCGAAGATACGATGGAAACGGTGGTTGTAGATGTCGGTTACAATCATCTGGGGGAAAACGAGAAAAGTAGTCAGGAGACTTGCAAATGCTGGCAGTTTAACAGTTTAACTGGGATGTTTATACCTTCTCAGCAGGCACCTCGGACAGGTTGGAGAGGGAGGTACACAGGTCAGAGATGTAGCCCACCTTCGGCACCGTCAGCTTGTACTGCGACGGGAACACATCACAGGAAATCATGAAGTCAGGGGACAACGCTCGGTGGCGTTCAGGCGCTTTCCGAGCCGGGCGTTGCATGTTACCTGCGTGGGTTTGGCCAGAGGGTCCAGTCTGACCAGGTACACCTCCAGGGTCCGCTCCTTCTTCATGGGCAGGGGCAGGGTCAAGTAACAGAAAGGATCAAATGTCACAGAGACCTTGGCGCACACAGGACACACCAGGGTGGACTTGAAAAGGCCGTGGAAGATGTCCACGATGATGGAGTCGTTTCTCTTGACGTGGCTCTCCCAAGCCTCCTCCGCCACCAACTGAGGAAAAACACACAAGTCTGTATGTATAAAATTATGAAATAAACAATAATAAATAGGTGTAGACTAACTTTTCATCATTTTGTCTGAACTCACAGACGTGGAGACAATTTAACCCATTTTCACCCTTATGATCTCACCTTGTCAGGCCTGCCGTTAGCGTCCTTGAGCTGGATATAGGGCTTCTTCCTGATGCGGTTCAAGTCTTCGTGAAGGCCGTCTAGGAGAAAGGCCAGCAGCTCATGAGAGTCCTGCTGTTGGTAGCCCGAGAACTGTGGGGCGAAGCGGCCCACCTGGGTCTGAAGGACAGAAGACGGATAAAAAATGACATGGGGCGAGGCACAAAAAAAGAAAAACTAGGATACTTTCTATTCAATATTAGAAATCCCTAAAATTAAATTAGTCTATCGTCACCAAAACTGAACATACATAGGTGTTTTCTTGGCCTTGAGGCTTCAAACTGGAACTACGTGCACTTTGAAAGCCTTCACAGGCGTCAGGGTTGGTATCTTTCAGAATAGTAATGCCAGTATGATTTATACTCCAGAGAAATACCTTTGGTTTCCTGCTCCAACTGCTTTATTGATTTTTCACAGACCATCGTCTCAACCATGCACTGTTTTGATAGAGATCCCAACATACAAAACCCGCTTTGAAAATGTCCCCGGGTATTCACCTTGAAAGGCCTCGGGGTGACGTAGCTGAATTTGCCCGACCACAGCTGCTTGATAAGCTCAGAGTAGGCCTTGGCAATCTCCCCCTTCATACCCAGCGGGTTGTCCTCATTCAGCTCCTCTGTGAACTTGTCTTTGAGGAAGTACTCCGTCAGAGGAGGGATATTGCTTAAACACTGAGGGGGTGAAGAAGCAAGACAATAAGCAGCAGAGGATTTAGGTCTGCATTTCAAACTTCCATGCCATCACATAAAAAATACCTATAATAATATGTACATATACAGAATGGTGACAAATTAAAGGCTACAACAAGCCTTTAGAACCTCAATAAAATCATCTACAAATAATTCTTGGAGCCTCTACGAACTCAGGTCATGTCGTTACCTGCACAGCAGAGTTCATGAAGCAGGTGTTGCCCAGGTTGGAGAGTCCACAGAGGCCCGAGCGCTCACTCTGCCTGCTCTGGTCCGAGTAGTCATAGCTGTTGCTGTAGGGATGGTAGGACGGTAGACTATAGCTCGAATTCTTCACACTGCAATGAACATGCAAAAGCACAAACAGGCAGGTTGGACAGTGTTTGGCCAACTTCTACAAGCAAAGAAAAGATCAGGACTATCCTATTATACACATATGTTACACCGCTACTACTATGTTAAGTTAGCTGTATATAACTGTATACACGCCCCCTCCCGTCCCCAGGCTTCCCAGACAATCAGAGAATACTTAAAGCTAGGCCTCCACAACCGCAGCAATCAGCAGACCTCTGGGAGGGCTGCAAGGCAGCGTTGCTGGTTTCGGGCTCCCACTGGTCAAGGGAAACAGCTGTGATGGAGGTGGAGGCACTGGCCTCGCAGTTCAGCACACGGTGGTCCACCCTCCTGCTTTCCAGCTCCACCGCCTCTGTCCTCAGGCACCACCAGCAACACAGGAGCATGACATCTCAGCCCCGCCCCGGCCCATGCCGGCCTGCATGTCCACGCAAAACTCAACGACCAGCCACCTGGACAGGGTTCGGGTGGGGTTCGGTTTGGGTCCGGCGCATGCAAAGCCCTGGTTTTTTTTAAGGAGGCCCAGGAAGGAAAGTCCAGCTCCAGTCTCCACTGTTGAGTCCCAAGGTTTGCTCAGCTCAACCCAGCTCCAGTAGCTGCATGGATATAGTCGAAACCAACTTTAGGCCCAAATGTGGCTTCCAAGTCCAGTCAGGCCAATAATCAAACCACAGAACGCATTAACATACGAAAACACTCTTCCTCGTTCCTGGAGCTAACTATGAATCTCCTCTCCTCTTTTCTCCCCCCCTTCTTCTTTTCCGAGCTTGACTGCCTGTCATCTTGCTATCCTCCCTGCCTCAGATGCCTTCTCCCTGTCCTGTGCTGTCCTCTGGTCTTCTGCTCCTCCCTCTGGCCTGCCTGCTGCTCTCTGCCACTCTTCGGCTACCAGCTGATATTTATAGCATCAGCAGCAGAAAGGATGCTCAAGACTACCGCTACCGAAGCTAGAGGTGCACAGAGAGAGAGGGAGAGAGAGAGAGGGAGGGAGAGAGAGGGAGGGAGGGAGAGAGAGAGAATAGGGGGAGGGGCGGACAGCACGGGGATGGGGGGTACAGAAGAGAAATGAGATGGGGATGTAGGGAGCAGCTGATCCACTGCATCCAGCTGAGGCTGCAGTATTCACAGGATCGACTCTCTTAATATCTCTCTAACCAACCCTCTCTCTCTCTCTCATGCATATATACACACATTACCACATTCACTCATGCAGACACACCATTTATCCCGTTTTCTTACACACATTATGTTGCATTCTCCCTCATCTTAACACACTAACACGCAACCTGAGCTCTTATTTCACCCGCCCCCACCCCTGTGACATTGTTAGCACCCCTCAAACACACACTTTGACACTCCCTCTTTCATCCTCCCTTTAATACGCCATGGCTGTCTGTATGAGAGCTTTCAAAAAAAGGGAGGGTCTAAATAAATAAACTGAGAAAAACTCTGAAGGAAGGGCGGGATTCATCACACGGGGCCGGGATGCGAGTGTGCGAAGGCAGGCAATGAGGGGAGCAGATCAAATGTATTCTGAAGGTCACTTAGACTGCAGAACATGTGCATTGCAATGAGGGGAGAGGAGAGGTAGAGACTGTAGAGAGGGAGCGAGAGAGGGAGAGAGAAACTGTCTGCCGGAGTCAGGGGACGCCGCCTCATAGGACAGCGAAACTCACTGCTGTTACAGAGAATCGCTCGGGAGACGATACAGACCAGGCCAAAACCGCAAAATCAAAAAGACAAGTGTTACGTAATGCGGGACCACTTCCTATGAGGGAAAAAAAAAAAAAAAAAAAAAAGAGGCCCCATGCATAATTCAGAGGAAACGACAGCTCTGGCACTACAGTGAATCAGGGACAGGAGAGCTGCTGGGAGTGAAGATCCAATTTCCCCCAAGTCACCCACTCTGTGCAGGAAAAGATGCCACCGCTATCAAACAATATGAAGCCGAGCTGCGAAATGATAATGTGTAACTCTACTCCAAAATGGACGTACACGGCAGTAGTATAGTGCTGAAAAATAATTGGAGAGATTTTCTTTTCAGCTAGAGAGTGCAGCTTACCTTCCCCCTTTATCAATATTGATTTTTTTTTTTTTTTTTTTTTTTCAGGCTGGCCAAGCTCGTGGCTATTATTTCTGCATTCCAACGGTATCAAAAAATATATCGCAAGTGCCTTTATCTGAGCCGCACACACAGACAAACTCAAGCATGCAGTAAATCACACACACATAAGGTGGAGGGAGGGGACAGTAAAGTCTACGAGACAGCAGAGGCATGCAGTGCTCTCTGGCAGAGGGCTGACAGAGCCTCTAGCTCCCAGCCATTTAGCAGTAAACCATAATTTAGGCTCCAGTGACATTTTCAGGAAACAGAAACTGAAAGTTGATCAGAAAGTGAGCTGTAATACATTGTGGCATAGGCAGACATCTTGACTGATTGATATTTGCGATCTGCCTCTTGTGCATGTTTAAGCATTTACTGTGATTTTTTTCTTTTTGAATGATTAACAGCAGCACACTTTATTTGTTCTCCCGATGTGATACATCAACCATTACATGCAGTTACATAGCAGAATGACTCAACTGATGAATGTGCAACTTGAAACCCCAAAACGAGAGTAAAGATAAAAGATGTAGACTGAAATTTTATGGGAGGCACCTCTGCCAACAAAACAGGATTTTACTACTCTGGAAAAGTTATCGTGGTAACCGTTTCTTTCGTTGCAGAAGTCACGAGGTCAACTTTAGTAATATGCCGTTCATGTAACAGGTATCTACCAGGAAAGAGCACCTGCATGTATTTGACTGGCCATCAAACACCTTGTGCTGCCTTGGTGTTAAGTCAGGTAACAAATGTGCTGTATCAAGCATGGCTTGTCGCCATGTCCCATTACACTACTAATATTTAATCATTAGAATGGTATTTTTTGATTGAGTGTCATATAAGACAGCTAAGTTGTAATCAAGACCGTGTAGCACAAATTAATGGGCAAAATAATTATCACATTAACCACAATCATGCAGCCCGAGGCAGAACTATCCATCAATCATCAGCTAGAAGATCAGATGCAAACTATCAACTAGCAGAATTAAATGCTGAGTAAGGCACCCAGAGGCAGCAGCAGGCCACTGACGGAGAGCACTGCTGTCGCTGGAGAAAATTCAGAAAAGATCAATCCCTTGTAAGCCCCTCCCTGTGATCAGCTTTTAAAGCTGATTCTGCATTATTACAAGAAGGCTTTAAGACCCAAAACCACAGGCAGAGATGTACAAAACAAAATTCTCTTCACTGGGATACAGCTAGCTGATCATTTAGTATGACTGAAATAGGGAAGAGTGCAAATTGAGCAGAAAAGAGCTGACGAAAAGTATAAATAGATCAAACTCAAATTTATGAAGGAATATTTGCAGGAGGCCAGTTCGGTCAGGTCCAGCAAGGCTAATGCAATGGTTTGTGCTGAGCAACACTCCAGTCTCCATCTCTGTCTGTTGGCAACCCACCCCTCAGCTATTCAACTAACAACTAAGCCTTACTTCCTGCTGTTGAAGCTGCTGTTATGATTGTTTGTGAGAGATGAAGGCGAGATCTTTGGCAAAGCAGAGAGATTGGAAGCGCCAGATGACCTTCAAAAAGATAAAGAATAGATCATGAGTTAGACTGGAGAAAAATAAGGAGCCGTTGCAGAAAAGGTGCGCGAGTGTCAATAAAATAAAACTGAGATGAATATTAAAAAATAGGAAGGATATGTGAGCAACAGAAGGTCAAGCAAAAGAGGGAGACTGAGGCAAAGTTGTGGAGAGAGGAATGTTTTGAGGGAAAATTACACAATTAAATTTTGCAATTTCCCAAAGAGGCAGCAATTGATGTTTACGATAGCTTCCCAGGCAACAAATCCTGGTGCTGAGTCATATCATATTACTTTTTTCCCCTTCAAACTGACTGAGTGAAAAAACTATTTGCAATTCAATACGGGTAAGCTTTCGGTAAATCAATAGATTGGATACGGCGTGGGAATTGCGTTCTACTTCTGTGGTAACATTTTCCTTCACGAGGCAAAGAAATCTAAGCCAGGTGATGTGCCGTTCACTCACTTGGGTGCCGTGGAGCCGCGGGGCCATGAGCCATCCTCACCCTGCTGCTCTATTACGAGAACCTGTGGGAGACGGCAGAGAGAAAATAGGGCTCCATCTGCTTAGTTTAAAGACACCAAATGTTTACATGTTTGCATCCTATACTGTGAAATTGAAGGTGACGTCTCTACTCTGGGGTTTAGCTGCATTTATCACATCATATACTATTTTAAGATGTATTGAAATTAAGACGATTTACAACAAAAGCAGTACACTTTTTAAATATAAAAGCCTCTAGTAGAAGCAATGACCTGTTACTGCTGTTTCTAATGGGCAAAGATCTACCGCCTGGATCTGATCCACTCTTTCGCATTGAGAGGATTTGTCTGAGGCTCAAAAGTCCACTGGAACGGCTGCTGGTGAATAGACATGCGATCCGAAGCCAGCCGGCTCATTGTGTCCTGTAATCTAGGCCTGTATAGAGACTGTGTCTACTCTAGTCGACTTCCAGGTGGAGGCCAAGACATGCGTGCACAGTCTAAGCAGCTTACATGGAGTGCTCGAGTGCCCAGCATGGCAGTCAACAAACAGATGCTGTGGGTTTCCAAGTTGTAAACACCCAATTACAACACTTGCCACTTTGTGTTGTGTCTTAAAGACGATGATTTAAATGATTCACTGCATATTTGTCGCTCTAAACACACTGTGTCATGTCTTTTTGGTGCCTAACATACTTGTTTGTTATATTAGGTTATGTGTATGCTGTGTGTGTACCCACAAATAGGCATGGGATGACATGAAAATCACAATTATCCACGCCAACATAATTGCCAATCAGGATATTATCACGATAATTATCTAAATATACTGAAAACGGCACACATTTTGTTACGAAATAAACATTTTCAAATTAGATCTTTACTCTTTAAACACCTTTTTAGGTGAAAAACAAAAAAAACATGAAATAATCTTAAATAAGATTCTACCTGCATAAATTAAGGATACAAAAATACATTTTAAAAATGTTTTTTTGTCTTTATTTTTCACTTTCACACAAGATTGAGAACAAAAGTTATTGCAAAACGTGGCACTGAGATTTACTTGGACTGCCCTCTGCATAACCTGTTGGATACAGATTCAATCTAAACAAAGAAATGTGGGGTTTCTGAAGCTCCACTCTGCTGCAGCCTGAAAGGGATGACTGGCAGGGAGCACAAATCAGAATAAAAGCAACAGGAACTGGAGAATATTTCACTGAGCTCAGGAATAATAACGGTCTACATAGCAAGCCAAATTTGGGCAGCTCTTTGTCAATTTTGTCAAATAGGATCTTTTTTTTTTTGCTGACGACTGAAAACGAACCCTGCAGAGCCATTCAAACTGTCAAACTGAGATAAAAACTAAAAAGGGTGCCTACCTGTCCTTGGTAGAGGCCGGCATCTTGAATGGTGCTGTCAGGTTTGTTGAGAGGCTCAAAGGTGTTGCTCATGTACCTGTTCCACAGCCTGGTCTCCTTCTCATCAGCGATGCTGAACAGTTTCCTCATCTCCTTCTCTATCATGTCTGCAGAAAAGTGAGAATATCTAATATAAGACTGGTTCACATAATTAAACAGAAAGTTTACCTTTGCAGAAAGGGAAGAGCAAAGAACAAAAAGGAGGAACTTTTCATTTATTACAATTACTTATAAGTGTGGAGGGTTATTAGTGAAGATAATAGGAAGCAGCAATGGCAAGTAAGATCTTTCTTCGTCAACAGACCGCTTTTCAGTTCATTGCACAATTATTAAACTAACTTTTTGTGCATGTGTACTTGACAATGTATCATGACAGCTGTTGTTAACTCATCTTTAAAAGTTGCCTTAATCAAACACAAAAGTATGACCAGCAGTGTAAATCACCCGTTACTCCAGAGCGACTCCCTGCCTACCTATTGTGTCGGCTTTACTGAAGCGTCTGGTGATCACGTTGTCCATGTTGCTGTCTTCACAGAGCTTCAGCTCCGTCAGGTATACCTCCACCTTGCAGTGCTTCACAAACATTCCCTGTTCCACCACCTGGGGGGAAAAAATAATTATGAATTGTCCACAAAAGCAGAATGAAACCATGATTAGTCAAATACAAATACATTGCATATATGCAGAAACTACATATCAAATAATACTTATAAGTATTTTCAGAAATTGTATAAACATGTTATCACACCAAGGTGGCTCTAATGAGAAAGATGCATTATAGACAAGTACTCCTCCAGATATTTTCATTTTCTCAACAGTTTTTTTAATAGTAATTGTGTGCCATGAAGCATACAAGTACATGTCAAGCCCAAACACAAAATAAATCTTTGCCGTCACTTTTACAGATGAAAACACAGCCGCCTGCTAATCATGGTACATAAACTGACTCTTTTACAGCGACCAACCAAACATGGAACACCAGCCATTATCTGGTTATTCTTTGTAAAAAAGCAATTAGTAATCCTGCTAATATATCATCCCAGGAACACCTCTTACATTGCTCTTTAATTATGTATTTAAACAATGAATCGTGTTTGGTCAATTTGGGGTTGCCCTAGCTTCTCATGCTTAACAAAGTAGAGCCAGCTTGCCCGGTTGCTCATCTGATAGGAGCAGTGTCAGAGTGCCTAAATTAGCAGCACCTCGTGGAAACAGCTGAGGGGTCCCAGTCTATTTATTTCACCACTGAGCCCCCTTCAACACACACATATGCGCATACACACACACAGTACCAACTTCACAAATGTCCCAGAGAGCTGCAACAGTCCTGCGCACACACACGGCTCCGATTCCCCCCCCCCCCCCCCCACCCCTCCCCTGTCCATACCCGATCGACCGGCAGGTCCATCCTACCCCTCAAGCACAACACCCGTGTGTTTGTAAACTCGGAGCAAAAAGCCACAGTCATTGCCAAACTCTGGCAGAATTTGTCAAATCAGAGCTGAGCCAATACTATTTACCCCACCCACCCACCTCCTCCCATACTGGTTATGCCTCTCGCACTCCTCTCAGAAGCTTCCATGCTGCTTCCCTCAGCGTGACCTCAGCCAGCATTCCTCCACTTCAAAAAACAAGGACACGCAGGAACACTCCGCCGGTGTTGGCATATCACACCAGATGAGGAAAACGGAAGGAAACGCAGTGCCAATCCTCCTAAATCCTTTTTAACGCTCGTGTTCCCCCCCCCGCAAGTCCGGATAACAACCCAGCAAAAGAAACAAAAAGGTATAAAAGAAGAAGAAAGCTAATAATGAACCTCCTGCATGTTGTGTCTCGCAGATCGCTCCATGTAGCTTTTCAGTCATCCAGAACGTTGCCTGAAAATAGAAACCCTGCGGCCACCCGATACGTCCCACGACATACATGGCAAAATGGGAGGGTCAATGGAAGGGGGGAGAAAGACCGAGAGAGAGAATGATAGCGATGAGGAACCTCTTCTCGCAGCCATGATGCCATGACTAGCGAGATTTAAAGCGGGGGATTTGATACCGTGTGTGCTGTTAAGCTGTAGCCGCCATCACAACGTATTCCACTGACTCATCAACGGTAACCACACATGCAGCCATTCAGTAGTTTCGTTTCACGAGCAAACCGTTTGTGAAAGTGAAACTTATTAGCCCTGAAAGAAACGGCTGCAGTTTGTGACAGACATGAATGAATCGCTCAGGGAAATGAATGGAAAACACCATGACTGTCACTTCCTTGTCATGCAAGATAAATATATCCAGTATCACCTTTATTTGTAACCAGCTCCTCTTTAGTGAATCACAACACATCCAACTGGACAAGTCAACCAATAAATAGACACTACAACATTTCGTTAAACATGTAGAATAAGCAGTTTTTTTCCAATATCATTTGGCTGTCTTTTACGATTTCTTGTTGAATAACTACGTTACAGAACTCAAGTTTCAATGACAACTGTGCTGCACTCCTGATATTCACATCCTGCGAACCGCCGTAACAACCCAACACAAGCCATACTACACACCAAAGCTACTACTTATAAAACAACTATTAAACTGCATCACAGAAACCGAGCTTTGCTGGTGTAATACAGCCCCACTGGTTCTATCCTCAATGCAGTGAGCAGAACATTCTGCTCATGAAATCCATTCATAGCTCCATGGGTAAAAAACTGAACCCTTACCTTGCGTGCTATTGGCTCCTGATTCTCTGTCAATCCATACCAGCTGACGAGCTTATTCCACCCCTCTGTGGGGACCAGGATGTAGTCAAGCTCATCGATGAGGTGCTCCTTAATGGCCAGCACATCCCCATCTAGAGGTAAGGAGGGGAAGAGAGAGCGGTGGAGAAATAAGCGAGCAGGCGGAAGGACGGAAAGCACATTGCGGGGCAGCAGTTACAACAGTGACCCTGCACTGACTTTCTCACACGACACAAAACACACAAAAGGAAAATGGTATGCTGGAGAGCTTTCTATGAACCCCCCCCCCCCCCAAAAAAAGGTTACTCTATGGAGTCTGTCAGCAATGTAGTCTTTGTTCCCTTTTCCTCTGAACGCTCTTTGTTACTACTTCCAGAATGATTATCCTATACTGAGCAGGGGCCTGACCAGCAATATATTCATATTTGTGACTTAAAGTCTAAGGAAGGTGAAGCATCATCGGTCTTACCTCTGAGAAGACCAGAGTTATCAACTGGTCCGGGGTAGACATTCTGGTCACCCATCTGGTATTTGTCCCAACTGTCATATCCCACATATTTCTTCCACTGTTTGAACCAGTGACTGTCCACCAGGTACCTGTAGAGATGGCAAGCAGTATTAAAAATCCAGCTCTGATTGAAGCAAGATGGGACACAGTTAATCAGGCTAGATTGTTCAAGAGTAATACGTTTTTGTATTTCTTTTTTTACACGTTAAACAGATAGCATTACTTCAGCAGGTGAAGGCTACATTAGCCTCTCAACAGACCTGCCTTTAAGAAGCTAAGATAACATAGGTTAATAGTTGTAACGGCACACTTGAGTTCAGGTTGCTGCATGCCTGGCCAGCTGGCTCTGTGATTTTGACAGGTGCTTCTTTTCCCCCGACTCCGCCTTGCCGAAGTCGACGGACGAACCCACTGGCTGGCAAACCACTTAGTGCTCCGGCAGACTAGCCAATTAGCTATCAGCCTGCTAACTAGATCGGATAAACGAAATGCAGCCTCATTGGGATAATGTCATCGGATAAATCAGCGAGATGGACGTTTGGAAGTGGCGAATTTTACCGCCGCAATACGACACGTGACGTGCAAATATATGCGGGAGAACATCGCTCTTCATTGACAGCCCAGTGTTAGCTCAAGCACCGCTAGCCTTTGCCAAGCTGACACACATGAAGCTGACAGGCTCGCGTTAGCTAGCTCGAAGCTAACTGTCAACACGGCCCCGTCACCTCGGCTTTTTTATCCTCCGTGGCGTTGACAGCCTCGGCAGAACCGGCAGACGGCCACGCGGTGTCTTTGAAAAAGTTTCAGCTCGAGTCTTACCAAGTGTCTCCTTTCCTTAGCTGTGTTTTCAACAGTGCCGCGACCTCTCCTCTCTGGGTATCCAGATCTGCCGCTCCTCCTTCCGCCATCTTTCCTCAGACATCACCCGCTGCATTGTGGGAAAGCGCGGGGCGTCACCGAGGTACGTAGCGGGTGACGCTGCCGTTTCGGCCAATCAACGGCTCGCCGACAGCGCAGCAGAAGAATGACACCCAGTGGTAAAATTATTCTAGAAAAATGCTTCAAAACTGCTCCATCATTGTGGCTTCTTGATATCTGAGAAGCTGTCTTCACCAACAACACACCCTTTTTTCCCAGCAAGAGGCATATTACATATAACTTGATATTATTATTTTTTTATTTCAAATGTATTATGCCCCATAATGTGTGATTTCAGTCTCACTTAATTTTTTTTATTTTTTTTCAATGGACTTCTCCTGCCAGTTTTATCAAATAAAAATTATACATTATTTTATAATATGAATTAGTTAAATGCATATTTTCTGCTGTTTATGTTTATTCCTGGTCTCCACTCCAGCGATTTTAGTAATGCACTGAAAATTGATGGTAAAAAAAAAAAAAAAAAGGAGCAGAGGCTGAAATACCCAGACTTTTAGTCCCTAATAAGTCCTGCCGCTCCTATATAACTCACTGGGGTCTTTTCATTAGAAGCCGACGCCACATCTTTCAAACTCCACTCCTATATAGAAGGCTTTCTGCTGTCCCAATACCCTGATGACATCATAAGGGTTGTTTTTTTTTTAAATTTAATACAAAACTGCATCAAACCAGAAATTTTGTTTATTTAAAAACATACTTACAAGATTCACATGTATTTGTACAGTCATATTCCGTTACAGTACAAAATATGAAACTCTATCGTATATGTCATGTTAGTCCTACAGCTAATGCAGTGCTACATTATTATAATTTTCACTGACATATCCTTTTTTATTACACAGTCTATTCATATGAAACACGTTTTCATTTCAATTCTTGTAAATACAAAAAGGGAAACTTTCCCCAATCAGTTATGATAATACAATATATGATACAAATATGGCTAAGTAGCCACGAAGCAGATACACAAGGACACTTCAAAAGGTATCTTACATGTAGCGGTGACAAATGGTTAAACCTGTTCCTTATTGTTGCACAAGCTTCATCATAATTGTGCAGACAAAGACATTTATTTTCAAACGTTTGGTGAAACCTGTTTATCTCTAAAATGGCCTTTTTATGAGACAAAAAGCCATTAACCTCTATTATAAAACTGTAACATGTTTCAACAATAAGGCTAACTGGCACATTTCAGCTGACCTTGGATCAGTTCATTTACATCATCCGTGAAATGCAGAGCTGAACGCTGCCAATGTATTAATAGATTCTGTCTGAGTAGAGTAAATAACGTTTGTCCCTGAAAAAAATGTCCTTCTCTCAAACTCCTTTTTATTATGTATTTTTCTTTATCCTTCTTTTATCACATTTACTGCGTTGCCAAACCCAACACACAGTCAGCCTATTATCTCCTGAGTCCTCCATATCTGTTACGCATTAAAGTCAAAGATGTGACACGTTACTGTGATCTTTCCCCTGCAGAGACTCTTTGGGATGGAGGCGAGGGGTGGCGGCAAGTCCAGGATTGGAACCAAAAAAAACATGTCTTTCCCATGCACATCACCAACCGGGGGGGGCCTCATAAGTCGGAGTCCGTCTCTGAGACGGGATAGTAGCCGTTTCTAGGCGCAACGGCTTCTCCCTCTGGAGCAAAGATGGCCAGTAACTGCTCCTGCTCCCTCTTGGTTTTAGGTAAGGCATCGGATGGTTTGATGAGCAATTGGATGCGCTGCGGAAAGATAAACTAACGTTAAAGGGCTTCGGTTTTTAAGTCCAGCTTCACAGGAAGTCTGGCACACAAATCCTTTAATATCAGACACTGACTTTAAAAGAAAAATGAACACTTTACCAGCTCCTACCTAACTTTATAAGGCTCTAATGTTACCTCTCTGATTGTCCCTTGGGTGGTGCTGATCTTGTACACCATCCAAAGCGGGATGCAGACCATGGAGGAGAGAGCGAGCAGCCAGCCAATGACATAGCCCCACCACGGGTACTCATACTCGTTGTTGTACTTTAGCGGGGTGTATTTGATGAGAGAGAAGGCAAAGGTACCCTGGGGAGACAATTAGACGAGTATTACTACTGGTGGAGAGCAAAACAACTGGTTTGTTTTGCTCTCTGCAAGAGGAGAGGAGAGGACGGCCTCAGCTGCTGTCAGCCTTTGTCATTTTTGGAAAGCCTTGATTTAACTCAATTAGTTTGTTGATACCCACAATGCACGTGGCTGGGGTGAGGAACAACCAACAGTACTTGATGTAAGGTCCTGGGCGGTAGCCAATCATGTCCTCGATGTTATCATAAAAACGATCGGCACCTGGAAAAACACAGCGGAGACGTTCCTGTTTACGCTGTGGCTTTAATAATTAGCCTGACATACAAATAACAGGACAAATGTTGCACAAAATGTTAACAGAAATGAAGCTGTTTTATGTTTGAGGACAGCTTACCGTAGACCCACGCGATGCAGACCGTCTCAAAGATGGCCATGAAGAGGAGACACATGCCACTGGCCGCATAGTAATCAAAGAGCTGGAAGACATACATGCCTCCCTGCAAAGTGGGAGTAGAAACAGAGTCTAAGTTATAGTATAGGAACACTTACTTGCTACAATTCATTGCAGGGTTTTTTACTTCATTACTGATTACACAACACATGGTCACATATGTGGTCTACGTGTATCTAAAGGGCAAAGTGAAAATGTCTGCGTTGCATTAAAGATATAAAGAGAGATCTACTCTTCTATCGTTAATATTCATAAAGCATGACGTTTTGTGAGAGACTTTGAAACGCCGAAGCCCAAAACTAGAGGCTTCGGACATGCTTGAGACTTACCTGGGATGTGTGGCACAAAACCTCTGACTTGCTTGTACTTACAAACTGATGACTTGTTGACACCTCTGCAGAGCATTCATGTTTCCAGCTGTGCAGAGGTGAAACCATGTCAACTAGGTCGTACTCGGTAAGAGCTTATTTTTCAGCAGAACAAGGCATCCTGTCCTGGTTTAACCCTAAACCCCCCCAAGCATCAACTTGATTTGGTTTAGTGTGTGTGTGTGTGTGTGTGTGTGTGTGTGTGTGTGTGTGTGTGTGTGTGTGTGTGTGTGTGTGTGTGTGTGTGTGTGTCACCCTGCTATAATTAAAGATAAAATGTGGGGAAACACTTCAAGCATTAAAATGTAACATTTAAAAGACAGTGAATGAAGAAAATATTGTTGTTTCTGTGATTGTTCTTAAACATATGCTTGCAGATGTTTGTCTGTGTGCATGCATCTGTGTGTGTGGTCCCAGTGTGAGACCCCCCCCCCCCCCCCTACCTCCATCAGCATGATGAGGCCCATGAAGAAGGAAACGAAGACCACCCCCAGCAGGAAGAGCTCCCTGCGGTTTTTACGTCTGAACACAGCAGGATACATGTCCACGATGGCCGTCACAAGGCTCTCGACACACACAAACTGATGGAGGGGAGGAGAACGGGGGAGGAGAGGTGAGCACAGAACCACAAATTAACCTCTTTTCTTTGACAATCCAAATTCTGAAAAATGCAATCAGAATCAGAAATAATTTATTGATACAAAAGTGGTACGATTCAGTTGTAGAAATATAAGAAAAATAGAATAAGACTACTAAAACGTGATGTACATAACGCTACAACATAATGCATACATGTAGAGAATATAAAATAGAAATAAGGAATGAAAAATATAACAAAGATGTGCAAATGTGTGCATCAAACACATAAAATATATAACCACAGTGAAAATACTGAATCTAAAAGGGAATTTAAATGCATTTCAAATGTAAAAATACATTTCATCAATTAAAATATTGAAGTAATTAAAAGGAAAAGCAGCAAATCCTTATATTTGGGATGGTGGAACCATGAAAACTGACTTGAAATGAAAAGTACAATATTTCTCTTCTGAAGTGTAATGTGGCATGAGGTTAAAATACTCCTACTATGAGTAAATGTACATATAGTTACATTCCACCACTGTATCAATAAAAACAAATGTATTAAGATGTGTGAAGATAAATTAATTATACCTGACTGTCGAGTCCCAGAAAGACAATCATGATGAAGAAGAGGGCGGCCCACACCGGGGAGAAAGGCATCATGCTCACAGCGCGCGGGTATGCTATGAAGGCCAGACCAGGACCTACACACACAAAGCATATATAACATATATATACAATATGCTATTTCTTTTTCTCGAAGTCTCGAATGCGAGTGATGAAAAAAGCCTCACCGGATTCCGCCACCTCTGAGATGGGGACGTTCTGCTCATAGGACATGAAGCCCAGGATGGAGAAGATTGCGAAGCCTGCCACAAAACTGGTGGCGCTGTTCAGGAAGCACAGCGACAGGCAATCTCTGCAACAGACAGCACCACGATGATGGGACAAATGCACTGTAGGAGATTCATTTTACAGCATCATTAAGCTTCAAAATGAGACTTTAGAATATGTTCTCCTATGCAAACACACAGTCGACATACCTGTAGCAGTTATTGTTGTATTTGTTGTAGCTTCCCAGAGCGGTCAGCGACCCTAAACAGATGGCATAGGAGAAGAAGATCTGGGTGCCAGCATCCATCCACACCTTACATAAAAGACAAATAAAAACCACATAAAGCACTGGAACTAAAGTGATGCTGGATTATATGTATGTTGTTCTTATTCATAATTCATGAAGATGCACAACAGTAAACTGTTAAAAAGTCTCAACACTAATTAACAAACCACGATGCCGTAAATATAGATCTTCTTTTGTGTGATTTGGGACTAAACCAGACACAATAATAGCAGGATTAAAGACGTAGAGATGTTTTGGGGAGCAGAACCGGTTAGAAAAGCACCGTTAGCTGACTGTCAACGGTCCCGGTCCTGGTCGAGCTCGTGTTTACGGTCCCAGCGGTGTCCTGACACTGCACTTAGTCCATGCCGGGCCTGCCTCTTTCATGGAGAGCAGATGGACCCAGCAGAAACTAGCCTCCCCAGCAGGGAACCATGGGACACCTGCATCTGGTGCGCCCTCGCCCCCGGGGGGAGGATCACTCAATCTTCTAAAGGCAAAATCTGTGCTTTGGTGACGGATGTGGATCTGTTTGTGTGACACCGCGGTACCTGCGGGTCCGACAGCCGTCCCAGGTCCGGATAAAGGTAGAACTTGATGCCGATGGTGGCGCCGGGCAGGGTGAGCCCTCGGATCAGCAGCACAATCAGCATCAGATAGGGGAAGGTCGCGGTGAAGTAGACCACCTATATGGACACGCACATGCGGCGATGTTTAAGTATGTAAGCAACATGCCAAACAGGGAAAATAAATACCAGATGTCATCCTGAGGGCTGTCTCTGGTCAAGCAAAATACGTCAAGGACGAGGGTCACGGGGTCGCCCACCTTTCCTGTGGACTTCACCCCCTTCCAGATGCAGAAGTAGCACATGACCCAGGCGATGAACAGACACAGGGCCAGGTCCCAGTTCATAGAGCCCATGTGGTCGATGCCTGGGGAAATCCTCAGCGCTCGTCTCCTGCAGAGACGAGGGAATAAAAATCGATGCATCAGAGGAACGATGCATCACCGGCGTTTTCACTACAAGGAGGTTATTCGCTCTGAAAACTCACTCCCAGAACTCAATGACGGGGGAGGTGATGTTCAGGTCGGTGTTTCCGCTGATGGAGTCGTTTCTCCTCTGAAACTCCATGCAGTTTTCTGCGGAGGGAGAAGAGTTGGAAAAGTCTTAAACTCATCAAAAACATTGTGCTTTGTGTGTATTTTAAAGTGCGTTTGTTACCGGTGTTCCACGTGTTGTTGCAGGACGACCAGGCCAGGTCCCAGGAGAAGGAGTAGGACAGGTAGAAGATCCCCCAGGCGAGAACAATGATGTAGTAGAAGTTCAACAGAGTCACTATCACCTGGGTGCCGTAGCCGAGACCTGCAGAGTGACCGGCAAACATGATGGGAAAATCAGGAAAAAAAGCGTTCTTCCTCCACTTGCTTTGCCACGGTTCAGTTGATGCACGTGTCTTCCCCTACCTTCAAACAACGGACTGATCTTCCTCCAGCAGGTGACTCCTCCCTCGCTGGTGAACTGGCCCAGGGCGATCTCCAGGAAGAAGACGGGGACGCCACAGGTGAACAGGAAGATCAGGTAGGGGATGAGGAATGCACCTGAGAAAAAAAAATGACAGAAATTACAGCTAAAATCTCCAAATACAGACCGCGACTCCAAACGTTACAGTGGATCTGCTTATATGTAGACAAAAGGTCCAGGAGCGTGTTTGTGGATTGTCCTGCAGAAATATGCAAACTGTAAACTGTAAATGATACAGGATTACATACATGACCCATGCATTCAGAAAGTCTTCCATTCTTGGATCACCTATTGCTGATTACATATTACCTACTGCATGCTGGTATGTTTGTTTGCCTTTAAATCATTTGGAGTTTCACCTGGTTTGAAAAAAAAAAAAACGTTCAATGCAAAACGATAAGGAATTTAAGAACACGGTCAAGTGGAGACGGTGTAGTATTTCATGTTGGGTTTCCTGATTTAATCATTTTACTGGCTATATGAAAGCATACAGTACTTGTACACAAAGTGAGGTAGTATTGACGTATTTCTGAATGTGATGTCGGGAGGGATTTTTGAAATGATTAGCTCACGACTTTCTCTCGCTGTGTTGCAGATGGATGGATGGACGGAGGTCATGATATCATTGGTTGAATTTGGTTCGTAGAGGCTGATGTAAACGCACGCCATGTTTTTGTTTTGCAAAAACATTAGATTTGAGCATAAACATAAGAATAAATGGAATTTTGGTAATGTTAAATGCAAGACAGCAAGATGACACAAAGCAAAGTTATGAAAAATAAGCTTTCTTTCATGCTCTTTTTTATTAAGACTGCCTCTCTTTCAGCGTTTTGTGGCGGCGTCCCGTCGGGTGGCCGAGGTGACGTGGCTTGACGTGCTCAGATTTCCGCCTCTCTGCAGGGACAGCTGCTGTGATCAAGGAGCAACAACAGCTGCCTGACCCCGCTCGGCCCTGAACCCTGACCCCGCCACCCCATGGAGGGAGGAAAAAGGGGGGTGTACGATTTAACACCTACACAAGCATGCCCAATCTGGTCCGAGGTCTGATTTAAGTTAATTGTGAACCCTTGAATACATCTGATTTTATATTAGATGTTGATTGATGGATTCAGAAGAGTACTCTGTAATACCATGTATGTGGTTCTGCATGTATTCAGTCATCCACACATCCATTTAGTGCATATAGAAAAAAATAACTGCAAAATAGATGTGCAAAATAGTTTTACCTTCTGCCATCGCTCTCATCAAACATCAGCTCATTCCTCGTTCAACTCACCTCCTCCGTTCTTGTAGCAGAGGTAAGGGAAGCGCCACATGTTGCCCAGGCCGATGATGGAGCCGGCGACGGACAGGACAAACTCGATCTTGTTGCCCCACTGGCCCCGCTCCTCCATCTTCTCCTCCGACGGCGCCTTCTGGTCCTTCGCTTGGCTGCTGCCATTTGGGATGCCCACTTTGGCAGCGTCTCCTGCAAAACAGAGGAGGAAGAGGAGAAGAGGAGGATCGCAGGAGGCAAGGCAAGGCACCAAAGGGTTCAACATGCAGAGTGGCAAACAGTGGAATAATGTAATTTAATCGGTACTTATGAATGTGTAAAATTGTAAAAATGTGATGCATGGTACTAAAGAAAAGGAGCATGCATGCTTTGTCCTTATTTCAAGATTTAATTGAAAACACACAAAATAAAGAATAGATTTCTAAACATTATGAATTGTAACCATTTCAAGTGCAATTTCAAAAATAAAAACAGCAAAAATGAAATGACCTGCAATCAATCTTAAATCTCCACATCACCAACATGTAAAGCTTACCTTTCATGGCAGTGTCACCTGATCTTCTGTGTGTAACTCTCTTCCTCTCGGCTGAAGCAGTCTATGGAGGTTTATCTGTCAATGCTCAGGTTTTTAGGAATTTAACAAGAGGGAGAGAGGGGTGGGGGTTTGTAATGCAAAACTAAGGCCAGCCTCCTTCCAGCTTTCCGTTGGCCTCCTCCTCCCAGACCAAAGTACACCACCTGCAGTGACTTTATGCTTAAAATAAAGTGCAAGGTAGGATGAGCAGTCAGTGTTGTGTAACTGTATGAAATAAAAAATGATGAAAAAAAAGCATTTATTAATGATGTGTCCCATTGAATGCTTACAGGAAAGAGAAGCCACGAATACTCAAGATTTATAATTTAATTTCCATGCATTTTCTGTCTGCAATGCAAGGAAATCCCAGTTTCACTTCTCATAATAAGGTTTTCCCTGCAATTGAATAAATTACACAGCAACGTTGCTGCATAGCTGATGGATGGAGGGAGAGGGGCAGTCAAAATCAGTATATGAGCAATGCTGTAAAGATTTTAAAAGGCGGTTCTGACTCTAAATAATCTCCACTCAGGCAGGAGAGTGAACACAACGGACCGAGGGACGATAAACCATCATATAATGGTATGAGATGACAGAACTTGTTGTTACGCAATCAATTAAGTGCCATTACAGGTCATTGTGTTGACGTGTTGCAGCCCCTTGTCACTGCATATTTCTAGCTTTCCCCCGTCACACGGTGACAGAGGTGAGTGACTCGGACGGAGGCCAAAAGCAGCTCAGGTCGGTTCGCACCGGATTTGACTCGGCAGTTAGAAGGGACGGCCCCCACCCTTGGGTTTCTGCATATTTACATATTGTGTAAAGTCATATACAATTCTTCTTTTTTTTTTTTTTGCTTGGAAAATCAGGTCCTTGTTGAAAAATGAAGGATTGCAAAATGAAAAAGTAAATATGTAAATGAAAAGTTCATACACATAATGCATGTTTTACATGCTTATAAGGTTAAAAAAGCAACTGGGGGGAAATAAATGTGATTTAACAAGCACATCTTCATACCAGAGCTCCACATGCCAACACATCTCTCCCCTAATTGAGCTTAATGAGTAGCACAGGAAATGTGAAGATTAACCTACAACACCTCTCAATGACATGGTCATGAATCACTGTTGAGACATCAGGATGTGACCGACCAATCGCCCCGACATCTCAGCAAAGCTACATTTATCTTCATTTAAAGGCTGCATGTTTTACATTCTTTATGATGCGTCCATAAAATTGCATTCAAATTGTAGATTTGCTCAAATTTCTGTGCAGGATCTTCTCTTAATTTCCTTTCTAATATAAAACAAAGACTTTCATTTTTCATTTGATTCATAAACCCACATTTTTCTTTCTTATAACCCAAGAAAAAAACATCACAACGATCAATCATTTGACTAGGAACAGTTTATTAAAGGTGAGAAAACAAAACAACAAAAAAAAGCCACAATCCATTTGTTTAATTGCTTAAAAGTATGTACATTATAAATAATTCCACTACATTACAACCATTTGTGTTTCCTAGTCTGGAGTCCTACATATTGAGATGTAACTGTCTGACGGGGGCAGAAGGGGAGCCGTTCAGGATATGTCCGGTTAAACACAACTGGGGGACGCGTTTCTGTATTCGCCCGTTCGTACTGAAGACAACAGCTAGAGTGAGCGGGTGTCGGACTGTAAGGAAGAGCACTGACGACGCGGGCAGGGCGGGGGGGGACCAGGAAGTAGCTGGTGGATGTTTCTAGACCTAAAACTGCCACAGGAGGACTAAGTCTTGTGTGTGTGTACGGACAACCTTTTCACCGGATCTCGGCGCTCGGAGAGCGTGTCACCGCTGAAGCCACACGGAGACGGCGGGACTCTTCCGTGCTCCGGATGCATGATTTCTTCCTCCTTGTGCTCTAGATTCGAGGCAGGTTAGAGAGGAAACCCCTCTGGTTCGTCCCTCTTCTTCCAAACTCATTCATAAAGGGTTATTGTTTTACAGATTGAGAGGTTGAAACACTAGCCCGGGTACTAGGTTTTGTGTTATGCTCATTGTGTGAGGTATTCAAACTCAGTCCTAGGCTGGGTTTTCTTTTTTTAGCGCTAACTGCCCTGCTGAGGCTCTTGCTGCTGCTGCTGCTGCTGCTGATGCGAAGCTGCTGGATTTAGATGATGGGGGACGGCGGGGGGCGGGTGAGACCACGAGGCCACGATGGACGCCGCCGGCAGACTCTGCACGCTGCACATGGACGTCGACAGCACGACCACGCTCTCCTCCGCCACCTCCTCCACGGTCACCAGGCCGCTTCCCCCGGCCGCCTTGCGGGTGCAGTCCACGCAGATGTAGTCCTCGTTCTCGGCCATCTCGCACGTCACGCCCACGCACACCTGGTGGAACCACTCGTCGCAGCCGCCGTCACACTGCACCCAGTCCACCTGGAGGGACGCGGCGCGCAGGAAGACACGTGAGGAGGATGGGAAAAAAAACAAACATGTTGATGGTTTGTCAAGCAAAACACAAATTTCAGGGAAAAACAAGATTCTTGGGTAATTTTTAACAGCAAGTCAGTCATTGTTTGATCGATCTAATGTAAAAGAGGACAAAGCTAAAACATAACTGGCCAAACACTGATGGACTGTAGATGATCGGAGTGTCTTGTTTTTCTTTTCTTTTTCCATTATGGGTAATTCTACTTTGCTTTATTGTTTGTAAATTTCACTGAACACCAAGGCAGTTCCTTGTATGTGATTCTGTTTTCTGATTTCAAGTGTTTTTTTGTTTGCGAGGAAGAAACGGTTGAGGAAATACTCAACCACACGAGTGTTAATCATCCCGACGTCAGGTGTAGTGGATCTAGTGTAGAGCGCCTTTCCAAAAATGTCATCACCTCTACCCGCAGAGCAGCAAGCCTACCAGTTCCTCGCCTCCGATTGGCCGCACTGCCGACACACAAGGGGGCGGAGTCTGGCCACTGGTTAACCCGGTGGACAGTCTTGGCCGGCGACGGCGTCTCCGAAAAAAGGGCCGCGTGTGTGTCCTGTTAATACGTTATGTGTAACTCTCTTTAAGGTGTTCCAGTGCTGTTATCAGCTGTTGATATTCAAAAAAAAGTTCCATGATGTTCGTTATTAACTCAACTACAAAAAAAAAACCTGTGTCATTCACCAGGAGACACCTGAGTATTTTAACGGCTTATCATCCTGTAATGAAAATATCCAGATTTCTGTGTGTGTGTGTGTTGGGGACGTTACTACGGAGGGTCAAGAACGATCCAACTGATCAGGTGAACATCGCGACCCCGACAGCATGGCTCGGTTCAAGCACGGCTACATTCTCAACACGGCAGCGTATCCGATTTCATTCAGTCAGTCGGCACTTGAGACATTTTATGACAGAAACGATACAGAATGGTTGTATGCCTCCACCAACCAGTCAATTCGCAGTTTACGTTCGTGGATTGTCAATCATTTCAGATTCTCTTCATTTTCAGGCCAGTTTTCTGGATTTCGTGGTTAAATGTGTGCATGGAGCATGTGAAATAGTAATACCCAGAGTCTATATATAGTATTTATACTCATAACCCAGGAGGAGTATATGCTGCGGCCGGTAGCTCCCATGAATCCCATTAATTTGTTGTTTATACATGTTTATTACTAGAGAGGTGAATGTCAATAAGCATATTTTCCCAAATTAATAAATAAAACAACTTCGTGGCTGTCTGTATTGTGATGCGCTGCTCTGTTCACATTAAATATTTTGTTTTCGCTCCGAAACTCATGCATTTGTCTCAATCGTCTCTACTCAAATTCCTCTTAATACGTGGTTTAAAATTAATATTAAAAACATGCAGAGCTTTGCGTTTTAAGGAGGAGCAGTCACATTGTCGCCTTCACCTCTGTTAATTACTAAACTGTAGCTGTGTTCATCATTCATCTACGACTTCCCCCTTTGTGCCTCTTTTACTGCAACCAAACTTCCTGACAAGACAATGTAAGGTCAGACTTACATTTGTAGGAAAAGCCATATTTCATAATCAAATCACAGAACGCTCACCTTGTCTTTACAGGGTCTCTGGCAGTTCTTGGCTGCACACACGGCGTTCTCGTCGTTGGAGTCCTCGGCCCCGGACCAGTCGTACTTCGAGGGAATGTCCAGAATCTTCTTCTCCTTCCTCTTCTCCAGCCCTTCCCTGACGGCCTCTGCCTTGGCCGCAGCCTTCTCCTTCCTCTTCCTCTCCTTCTCCTCCTTGGCCAACCGTTTGGCCAGCTGCTTCATCTCCCGATTCTTGTCGAGGTTGAGCTTGAGTTTCTTTTTCTTGGGTTTGCCCCCAAGACCCAGTTCCAGACCCACCCTTTTCAGCTCTTTGGACTTGGCTGGTCGCATCTCGCCCATTGTCGTAGCCCCACTGGCGGCGGCGGCGGCGGCCATCAGCATGTGGTGGTGCTCGGCTCTTTCTAGCTTCCGTTTCCTCTTCTTCTCGGAGTCTTTAAGCTTGAGCTTCAGAGGCTTGTCCATCAGAGAGTCGTCGGGCTGTTGAACAGAAGGGAAGATGAAATGAGATGGCCATTTTCTATTTCATCAGAATCAGCGACTTGCACAACGGATGACCTCCCTACCTCCATGACTTGCAGGAATCTCTCCTCAGAGGGGGGGTGCGTGGCCTGCAGGATCCTCCAGATGTGCTGGGTCTCATCCAGGGACACCTCCAGCAGGTCTCCCAGCATCATCAGCTCCTCCAGCTGGGCCTTAGCTTGCGGCGACAGCTCGAGCACGGGCGGCTCCAGGCTGCGGGGTACCAGAGGGGTCTTCCTGGGCTGCTTCCTGGGCGTGCCCATGTCTGAAATGCAAAAATTTGAGTGTGACGTGATGAAAGCCTGCATTTATTATTTAATCAGACCCAAATAAAACTAGAAATCTTGTTTTACAAATGCTGGGTAGGCAGACATAAGTAATGTAAGTCAGTAAATGTGGCCTCACTCTGCACGCAGGACTTGGAAGCGGAGGAGTAGGCATGCTCGGCGCAGAAGGAGGGCGTGGCAGTCGGCCACATGTGACTGACCACCTCCTCAGACTTAACGGGAATCTCCTCATCACAGAACAGGTATGGCTTCACCTCACCCGGGTCCTGCAACAAGACGGACACCGACAGGGAAGAATTACAAAACAAAACAAAATAAAATTGTACGCTTAGTGGCGACCTCAACAACTTGCCTCACATACCTTCATGTCATAACCGTAAGTCTCCCTGATGTCCTCGTCTGAGTCCGTCTCCTCGTCATCGTAGTCCACGGACTGGCGAGGTGACGCGGCTCTGCTGAATCCTGACTGCTGAAAGGTCTGGATGTGGCCCTGAGGAAGGACAAAAACTTACATGACCTACTTCACATGACAATCCAGTCTTGTGGTCTACTATGGTTTACACTTCAGCGCCCTCTTCTGGTGCTTTCCATATTTACACATGAAGTCCCAGTAGAAGCAATTACAATCTGCACCTTAAAACAGGATTCCTAGAGTCTCACGAGTTTTGTGCTGCATTAGAATAGAAATTAGAACAATGTTAAATCATTTTAGATGACCAGGATTACCTGCAGATCCGGGTTGGCAGCAGCCTTTTGCAGCTCTGCATTGATGATCTTCTCGGTTTTCTCCCTAGCAGCCTGCTCCACCATGCGTTGGCTCAGCACAGACAGCTTTGCCAGGGCCGAGGACAGTTCCTCCGTGGCCAGAGATTGACGCGCTTGGTCCTGGTGTGACAGTTAGGATGAGTTCATGAGCATTTAGTAGGAAGGAGGAACCCGTAGAAATGATCAAAAATAAAACAGGTGATGTCTGTAAGTTAGAAATCAGTAATTCCCTGCCTACCTGCCAGCTCATTGCCCTCTCTGTCAAACACTGGAGGGCTTCTCCTTCTGGAAGACGCACCGGCAGCTTCTGCAGCGAAACCAACAGCGACAGGATGGTCTCCAATCTCGGCCTCCTCGACCGCTGACACAGCGGACACAGGAACTTGGAGTCTTTGCTATTGCTCTGCCAACCCACGCCCGTCTTCTTCTGAGTTCCCGTCTTAGGCAGAGGCACGCATGCTCCGTGGAACCAGTCCTTACAGAGCTCGCACTGCAACATGAAGCCGCTGGCCGTCTTTCGACACAGGCAGAACTTCACCTCCTCGATGCGGTCGGCCATGGCCATTTTGGCTAGATTGGCAGCGCGGAGCGAGTGGATGGCCTCCACCTCTTTATGCTCTTTGGCTTTGAAGACTGCTACGACGGTGGAAGGTTCTTGCACCTCTTCGAGGGACTCCTCCAGGTCGCTCAGGGCGTCGGGGTCAAAGCCTCCTCTCTCCTTCTCCATGAGCTCCTTCACACGTTTCCTCTTGCTCTTGCTGTTGCCGTAGACCCCGATGTCCACACGAGGGCTGAGGACCTGACAGCAGATGATAGCAACAAAATATTAATATGAAAAGTAGACACACTCACCAAACCTTGATATTACAGAGAAAATGGGATCTCCACAGGAAATAAATTATATTTAATCACACACAGCAGGATATATGCAGTCTCAATTTAAGAATTACACATCAGGGAGGAAAGAAACAAATCAACATTTTTTTTTTAACCTGTAGCAGTGTGTATGTGGAGTTCTTCTTGAGGAAGGTGCGAGCTGTCCTCTCCCTCCAGGCTCGAGCAGCAGCCACCTGAGACTCCACCTGGGTGAGTGGATCGAGCCGGACAGGGATGGAGCGGCCCCTGGCCAGCAGGCTCTCCAGCTGCTCCAGGTAAGCATAGCTACCTCCAATCTGCAGAAGGGAGGTGAGGGACATTTTTATCTGAGGCCCTTTTCAGAGCAATGGAAGTGGCTTCTAAATGATGTAGTGTACACTTAAGACAGTACCTGAATGGCTTCCACCTTAGATGTCCACTCCTTGGCCTTCAGTAGGGCCTCTCGGAGGGCTAAGATATTAGGGAGGTATGCTGGAATGTTCCTAGCTTCCAGTACAATGCTCTCCAAGGTCACCATGCTGTGTCGAGGCCTGGGGTTATTGGAGGACAAACGGGCGTGGGATGATCAAGTAGGAAAGTGCGTGTGAAGTGTTTGCGATGTGTTTGTATGAGTGTGAACACATGCAACCTTACCTGGCCTGCAGGCAAGCACGGGCCTTATCCTCCCATCGCTCCGAGACAGTGAGGATCTCCTGTAGGTCGGCCATGGCCTTCTCCACAGCGTGGTGCGGAGCCAAGCCCACCCCGGAGTCTATCAACCTCTTCATTAGTTCCAGGGTGACGCGTTGGGGCTCGGCCAGGGTGACACGCACCTCATCAAGCCAGCGGGCCTGCTGTAGCTCCTGTTTCAGTCGGGGCAGCTCCGGTAGCTCTACGTCCAGGCCACTGCCCAGGTCCAACAGCGCCTGCAGCTTGGAGGAATCGGGCATCTCGTCGGACAGAGCCACCTGGGCTCGCTCATGGAAGTCCTCCACATTCTCCAATAACTCCTGGAAACAGGAGGTGAGTATTGGGGGGTCAAGGAAATGGGCTAGGTAGATGTTCATCAGTCAATAAATCATATTCATGGTGAAAGAAGGGGGTTTCTAGGAGGGAGAAGGCAGAGATTCACTCACTTTGACTTGTCGGGCCTGGCTGATGATGCAGGGCAGCCTGTAGAGCTGATCCACGAAGGCCTTGAGCTCATCCACCGTCAGCTTGGTACGGTTACGGCTGCTCTCAGAGCGCAGACGGCTGCTGCAGGCATACATGGAACAGGTGACAATTTAGTTACCTTTGAACCCGAGCTGGTACAGCATTGATTTGTAAATGGAAAATGAACCGTTTGTACATGCCGTGTTATCGGTAAATTGCTTTTCTGTTGATTGCCATTAAGGCTTTGTATATCCACTGACCTGTGCCGCTGTTTGCGGCTGAGCAGCAGCTGAGCTACAGAGGAGCACGTCTCCGCCTCCTTGACCATCTCCCTCAGGCGACGGAACAAAGCTTTCTCAGGATACTTCCTGTCCTCTGCGTCCTCCAGCAAAACCTTGAGCTCAATAAGATCTGTGAGACATGCAAGACAGTCAGGCAATGGCACAAAGAGATGTGCTAAATGTCAAAATCCTGTAGGAGTGTTTAAGTATCAAACCTTTCTTGTTTTTCTGGTCAGCAGCCAACGCCTCGGTGACCCTCTTTGCCCAGGTGTCGTAAGACTGAGCCCGGGTCTTGACCCCATACAACATTGATGGAAACTCCTCCAGATCATAGCGATACCTGAAATATATCATGCAGATGGATACGTGAGCATAAAGTGCATGTGGTCACAACAAATTAGTGCTATACATATTTCTGCAGCTGTTTCTACTGAACCAAAACATCAGGTCTCTTACCGAAGACACTTGTTGCCGAGTGGACAGTCACAGAGGTCTCCTGCGTGGTTGAGGCAGACCAGTCGGTCAGGGCTGCAGGAGCAGGTCAGTGCAGACAGGAAACAGGTCGTCTTGCACTTGTGACACTGGCGCTCATCGTCTGGTAGGAGTTCAAATACCTCCTGCTCTGAGGAAAGCACCCCCTGTAGATGAGATGAAAACACTTTAAAACACTGACAAAATAAAGTTTGAATTGGACACAAAGGCACCAATCACACAAAAAAATACATTTACTTTTTCTTGTACAGCCCGTCTGAGTTTTGTCTCCTCTTCCATCATTTCCCCCATTTCCTTGAAGACGGCAGCAGCCAGCTCCACGTCCAGACTCTCTGGGTCGGCAGCCATCTTGCACAGCAGCTCCTCGTGGGAGAAGACGCAGTAGCGGTGGAGGCGTCGGTAATGGGCCACACACTGACGACCCATAGGTAGCTGAGGAAGGGCATGGGTGGAAGATGAATATGTGCAATCAACGCACACAAAAAAAACATTTAAACATTTTTATATCTAGAGAAGTATTTGCTTTTCCCCTCACCCAATCAGCGGTGCAGAAGTTAACAGCCTCTGCAAAGTTGTAACCCTGGTTGAAGCCACTGTGATAGGCCCTGGGGAAGGTCACCACAAACTCCCCTGCACACTGATTGGTCCTGTACACCTGAGGGAGAAAATATGCACACATGCAATGCATGTCAGTAATAATAAACACGATCCACATGTCAAATATCTCATCAGATCCAACTCAAGACTACATACAGGGACACCATGCTCCATGAGGACATTGGGGTTCATGATGGTGACCAGCTGATGGAGGAGGTCAGGTTGGGAGTCAAACAGCTCCGGAGCCAACTTTTTCATTACGGCCTCCAGCTTCTCTGCTGCAGATGCTGGCACTCCATACCACGTCTTGGGTTCCCCCCTGGAGAACAGAAGAATAGATTTACATTAAAACAGAATAAGGTAAGAATAACCAAAACGCATGTGTCAGAATTGCAATAATGTCTCACCAGTGCAGGAAGTTGATGGAGTAACTCCAGTGGTCCTCGATGTGCCAGCAGAACGAGGAGAAACACATGCCCACATAGAGCCAGGGCACCTTCATACCCGAGATGTCAACGTTGATGTGGGTGAGCACCGACTGCTCCAGCACTGGCATGTTATTCAGGTTCCAGCCTGAGTTGGCGTACTCCTAATAGGAGAGAAAACAAGAGTGCTTTCTGTCACTTGTGGGTAGAAGTCTTGTTCTTACTGAGCAAAACAAGCTTTTAGATGGAAGTCTGGTGAGTAAAGTGAAACGATAATGCCTCTAGGGGCCAGATGAATCCCAATCAATAGCACTTTAGTGGGGTTCAAACCTCTGACAGAAAGTGTGAAACAAATATATTGAAGCACAACATGATATGTACCTTATAAGTCATATTCTCAGTTCATGAAAATATAAAGTAATAAATCTTCTCACCTCCTCATCTCCCAGAAGCCTCCTTTTACCATCCCTGACAGGAAACCCGCTGCCCACTTCCTTGGAGCTGATGTCAGCTCCGTACTCCACGATGACATCCTCCTCGATGCTGCTGACCAAGCGCCAGAACTCTTTCTCCACCAGCTCCGTGGGGACCATCTGGGAGCACAAGAGGGAAATAATGAATCCCCGCCCTCCCTCAACAGGGAAACATGCTGAGCAACACATTTAACCTCCCGAATGTGGAGGGACACCCGTGTTAACGGCACACGTATTCTAGCTCGCCGAGTCCGTTTTACGTACATGAACCGGCATGTTGAAATAGTCAGACTTGAAGTGGTCCGCCATTTCTCCGAAGCTCTGGAGGGTGTACTCCCTCACTGCCTGCTCGAAGCCAAACGCCTCCCTGGGCTTACTGCACTCCTGTGAGAAGATGGACAACACATGATGCAGAAGAAATTGACGAAATTTGACGAAATCTCTTATCAATGAGGATAATACCACAAAGAACAGGAAGCCTCCTCCACGCCTTACCTCAGCAACACACTTGGGGCAGCGCCAGTCCCCCTTGGGCACATCCTGTAGAGGTGGGATCAGGCAGAAAGTGTGGTAGCTGTCGTCACAGCCATCACAGAGCAGGAGCCGGTCCTCCTCATCGCCCCGTCCACACACCAGGCAGAGGTAGAGGTCGATCTGGGGAGGGGGATCACCACAGAAACACACAAAGATGCTCAAACCCAGAGTTCCCCCAACATATAGTTAATGTCAACCATCAGGCAATGAACTGCCACTCACAAAGTTGACCTCCAGGGTCTCCTTGCGTGGTCTCATTTTAATGGCGAAGGCCTGGGCTTTGAGGTGGCGCTGCTTCTTGTTGAATCCGTCATCTAAGAGAGACAGAAAGCGGCAGTGTGAGGAGAGAAATACTGACAGTTATGCCGTGTGTTAAAAATACCAGACGGACAAAAATGATCCTTACCAGCTGGTACGATCTCTAAGCCGACCATTTTAGGATTTGAACCAAAGATCTTTAGACCTTTGGGCTCCTTGTTCTCCCTCTAGAGAACAAAACAACAGCAGCAGACTGTTAAACAGAGTGATCCTGCAACAGCTGGGAAAGGGGAACTTTGCTAACAGCTTATTACTTTTTGAGGTTAGCTTTCCAAAAAAAAAAGTGTTGAGTGTAGAAATCTCCTGTCCTATCTACAACAAACTTTTCTTCCATTTACCTCAGACTTAAGGCGCCTGGAGCGTCGTTCAGGCAGAAGCCGATCTTTGGTCAGCATCCCACCACACTCCCCGTCTTTCTCGTCCTCCTCATCTAGATCCTCGTCCTCCCCTGCATCCTCACCAACTCCCTCATCCACGTCTTCCCCGTCATCTCCTTCCTCGTATAGCCGCTGGATGCCCTGATTGGATAAAAGAGTGGAGTGAAAATAAGTTAAATAAAAGGCCCAAACCTGTTGACAACATGTCTGATTTGCTTTGGCAAAGTTTGATTAATGTCCCATAGTATAAAACGTTCCAAGACTGAAATTTGAGAGGGACGCTGGGAACAGACAAAATCAATGTACCTTCCAAAAATGCCCATTTATTCCAACAGTTAAAACGATGTGTTTTGTATATCTCATGTGTAAAAGTTTGAATGCCTAGAGCAGTATGCAAGAGTAGCGTTTTACATGTTGATGGGCGTCAGAGCTTCCATATTAGGGTTTGGTTTTTCAATTGCTATTGTGCCAGACGGTGTCTGTGTTAAATGAGCAGTATACTCACAGTCAGCGTGGCCCCAGACTGGAAGAGTTCGTATGGATAAAGGATCCTTTCATAGTGTGTGCGCAGCAGCGAGCCGGTGCCTTTCCCAGCTGGGAAGCCCATTCGGCTGGCCACCTTGGACCACCTCTTCTCTTTACACGCCGTCTCAAAACCGCCCTCCGAGGACACGATCTGACACACACACACACACACACACACACACACACACACACACACACACACACACACACACAAGCACAAGCACAGGTGTCCAATATGAGCATTTTTAGCATTAAGAACAAAATCAAATCTTAACAGCCAAGTGCAAAACAAAGAGTCAAGAAATGGGGAAAATGGGGAAAAATCTTCAAAAAGCATTGACATTTTTTTTTTTAAATGAATCTAATTTTACCTTGCTGAGCTGATAGAGGTCCAAAACTTTTCTCTCCACATGAGGGAACCGGGTCTTGGATCCCTGCAGCTCCCAGAACTTTGCAATTTGATCCAGAAAGTTCAGCTTAACTCTGGTGAGGGCCTGGAGAGGAAGGAGAGAGGACTCTGAATGCAGGATACCAATGTTCTGCAGCCATGAATACTGGACACCTCAGGCAAATGTATGTTTGAATGGCTGCACGGAAACATGATCATGCTGTGAAAACATTACGACAACCCATCTTGGAGCCGACCTGCTTCTGTTGCTTTACATATGTTAACAACATAATAAAGGAGTAGAAGGGAGTAGTTAGCATGGATGAGCGTCTTTGTTTCTCCCAGATGTTTCAATCAAAATGTGTTCAGAAAGCGAAGCTCGGGGCGTCCTTCACAGGAGCCTCCGCTATTATTGTTGTGATGCATCTTCTCAGCAAAACTCACCTCAAGCTCATTCAGTCTTTGCACCCGAGGAGTGAAGTGGAAGTTGCGAACATCGCAGGCGAATGGAGGCTGCCAGTCCTGATAAGGCAAGAAAATTTTAATTATTAAGTCGTCAAGATTGAGGAAAATTGCAACATCAACACTGCAACCCAGAATTAAATAAGAGGAAAAAGAACATGAGCAGAACTTATTAAATTACGACTACGATTACACAATAATAACAGTCTGAAAGTGCAGTTGAGCCCATTTGTTCAAGTTTTTTTTATTTATTTATTTTGATTTTATTGTCTATGTGTATGTATAAGTGTATGGACCCGTATGTGCACTGTTTTGCTTTCAAAATCACTTTGTAAGCTGCTGTTTTTAAAGGTGCTACATGAATATTATTATTATAATAAATACTGCCAATTATTTTGAAGGTTTGTCTCTTCTGGGAGGCTATTAATAGATTACTAGTCACATGCATCCACTCCGTGTGTTAAAGGTCCTATAAAATGCAAAAGTACTGGGATGGTTGCTTGTGTGTGTTTATAATAAAGGCATAAATATGGGGTTCGTGGTCTGACAGCAGCGACAGGCCTGCATGTGGCCCAATGTCGCATCTTAGCAGCTAACGTAATCAATCACCGTACTGTAACTTAGCTAGCCACACACACACAAAAACAAAACAAAGGGATTGAAACCGGAACTAAATTTATTTCGCCTTTTCCAAAAACTTTTCTGGACAATAAAGTAAAGCAAAGGTCGCTGAAGTACGAAATAAATACAGTCTTGCGCGTAGAAATTCAGCCTAATTTGACCTCTATTAGGAGCAATGGCAACTGGTGCTGTCGTTGCCTATCGTAAAAAGAAAATGAACGCAGGCCCGAGTAAACCGCCACGACATACGTAGGAGCACAACAGGGCAAACCCGACTTTAATCCGATGTGAATTTCAATGTTTTTTAAAATAAATGGAGATTTTTTACCTCTGGTGGTCGGATCTTGCAGATGCCCGTTTTCTCTGCAATGGGTCGGATCTTGTTGATGAATCCTAAAGGGTCCGAGAAATCCTCCCAACTCGGCTCAAAAACCGGGCATTCTGGAGGGGGGACGAACTCGGCGAACGCAGACATGATGTGGTGTGGTGCCAGTGAAAGTCTATAAAATTAATATTCTAGATTTTAAAATAATAATAAAAAAAAATAATAGTAAAAATGCACCCAGTTGTGCTCAACTGTCCATTATTGTTTTCCAATCATTTTCGTCTTGGGGAACTTCCTCCGTGTCCATCTTCTTATTTGTGCTAAACGTCGATCACTTCAGTGAGGCGGCAACCCCTGTCGCGATGGCGAATCATAATCTAATAATCAAAACAAAAGGAGCTGCTAATGATCAATGTCTTCCCCCCATCATCCGTCAACAACGGGGCCGGGAGGGGAGTCCACCACCACCACTTCCCTACCTGGGACGCGGGGGCAGGTTTAGTCCCGAAACGCCATCATCCTCCCCTGGCAGACGATAACTCGACGATAAATCAACTCTGCAAACGATGACTTGCCCCCCCCCCCAAAAACAGAAGTTTGTCAACAAAAACACCCCTCGCTTTATCCTTTTGGCGGAGGTGTTATGTCACGCAAGCTAGCATTGCTATTGCTACGTCTTGTGTACCTGGGTAATGCATGATTTCTTCGCGATGGTGCATTTCCAACAAAGTTATCCACGGTCGGCTTAGTCCCGTGGCTAGCTTGTACTGTCCATTAGCTAGCGTAATCACGCTCGCCAGGCTCCCTCAAATAAACTCTTTGCGTCCACTTCTTCGTGCATCCGTTAGCTAGGATCCAGCCAAGCTGGACCACAACACGGACGAGGCTACTAGCGAGCGTACATTGTTGACTGGTGCCTTTACTCCGTGCGACAACCCTCATTCATTGAAGCATTTGAGGCGAAACTAGCATACAAGCTAATTCAGTTGGCTAAAATCATCTTAGCCGCCGCTGCTCATTGCGCAGCTAACATTGCTGAGAAAGTCGACTTAGCAGGGCAGCCTGCCATGGTTTCGATGGGTGAGTCGGAATCACGGAGAAAAAGGGCTGTAATCCTTTTGCTTTGCTATACCGGACGTCTCTTTCTGTGTAATTTAACGTCGTCTGTGTGTTTTGTATCCGCGTTAGCCAACGAGCTAGCTACAACTAGCAAGGTTGGATAGCTGTTGTGGTGCCTTCAATGAACCTCGGAAAGATTTCTACTACTTCCGAGTTCGCAGGTTGTGTAAGAGGCGAGCCCACATTGTTTTTGTCGTGTGGGCTCGCCTGAAAACCCAATCACTCTGAAGCCGCTTGTGCAAAGAAACACCGATTAATCGCGGCTATTGCGTGTTGGAATCGGTCAAATGGAGTGGATTTTTAAAACATGACATCCGGGCTGTGTTTAAGGATACCTATGGTCGCATTACTTGCACAACCCCAAGTAGTACGGCTACTACCTTGACGCCACGTTTGGGCAACTGTGTATCTTTTTTAAAGAAAATACTTTTAGACAGCCTTGAACCACTTTGACGGAAGCTTTCGCGGTGCGTAACTCAGAATTCCTGCGCCTCCTTAACGCAGCATTCCTTCTATGGGGCCTGTATGTTTAACTTGACGTGACCTAAATTGCTATTTGCTGCTCAATTTAAAACGTCACATTCATAAATAGCCGTTTGTTAAAATAACAATGAAACTGATCCAATTTAGCACGGCTGGTTTTACGTCACTCTGCAACTGGTAATTAGGATTCCTTATAAATAGACCAGACAGGTACCTGCACAGAGCCTAAAAGTATATTATCTGGAACCCTTTATCATATAATGTAATGTTTTTATTGATTTATTTTCATGCATGGCAAATGGGATTACAACACAAAGAATGTTGTCCGAAATGACTGTGAAATGTAGCTAGAACAGCTTTAAATCAATCACAAAGTCGTGTAATGAAAGATAGAAAACATTATGGTCTGCTTTAATAAAGTCACGTTAATCAATAAAGTAAATCATTCATCGGAAATGTTTCATGGCAGCTTATTTCTTATCAAATTGAATTGAAGTCTTCACATCTGCGGCATCTAGTAGTCATCGTGAAATGGATACTCCGGGTGATCAGACCACCTGTTGAGTCAATAAAGAGAAATATTAATTAACCGTTTATTTATGACAGAGACGGAACATCCCTCAAAGTGTGTAGCCTACTATACTCACATGAGTAGCTCTACAAAACGAATATTCTTGTTCAACCCCTCAATTGTCTTCATCTCAGCCTCAGAAAGAGAGAAGTCGAATATCTGCAGTGTTGACAATCGATCAATCACAACACATTCCATATCATCTATATATATATATATATATGGTCGTCTGAAATGATGTCATACAAACCAACCTGAAAGTTCTCCTTTATGCGAGCAGGGCTGAAGCTCTTCGGGATGACCACCACTCCTCGCTGCACGTTGAACCTCAAGGCCACCTGTGCCGTCGTCTTGTTATACTTTTTAGCGATCGATGCCAGGACCTCGTCCTCCAGCAATGGGGGGCATTTTAAATTGACCCAGGATGGATCTCTGGATGTGCCCAAAGGGCTGTATCCCACAATGACGATGTCATTCTGCCTGCAGTACTCAAGTAACTTTGGCTGAGTGAAATAGGGATGGCATTCAACCTGCGTTTAAAAAAACAAAAACAATTTGTGTTTCATTGTAGCTGAAGACATTCTTCCTTGTGTGTGTCGTCTGCTGTGTTCCTCCGTTTTTATGTGCCAAGCCAGTTTTCTTAAGGGCATTACCGTTGTGTATTTTATTTGTCTAATCCTAGCTTTATTTTTTTTTTATTTGTCTCATCTCCAGACCAAAAGTTGTTTAATGATCCGGTCTACCTGGTTTGACACAGGCTTGTGTTTCAGCCCAGGCTTATTCAGGATCAACTCCAGTTGTCTCTTGTTGAAGTTGGATACTCCCAGAGATTTTATCAGCCCAGAGTCTTTGCAAGCCTCCAAAGCCTGTGCAGAATGTGAAAGCAACAAATTAGACTTTGGACACAATCGTTTGCAGGCACTCAACACACAACTTAAACGACAGGTTAGATTTCTGACCTTGAGCACATAAATATAATGATTGGCCACTGTTATTTAGAATATGTACACATGGATCATTGACAGCAAGAAGTCTGGATTTAATATGGTTGTGGATTAAAGACATTCCTGATCCTGTAGCAATTCAGTCTTAAGTTATAGCCAGCATTCTCCATTAATCATTTACCAACAAGTCTCACCTCCCATGTTGCACAGAGATCCGTCTCGTGGTAAATGTACTTCCCATTCTCGTCTTTGGGGTAAAATGTATCTCCTGGCTTCAGAAAATAATAATATTCAGTGAGGGGAAATTATTTGGCAGTAACTCACAGCTTTGAGTATTAACTAAAAGTGTCATTTGACATGAAATGCATATATACCTTGAAGGCGGTGGGCATTTCGACAATATAGAGGTCCACATAATCCAGTTGTAATGTCTTCAATGTTCTCTCCAAAGCAGGTCGAACCAGCTCTGGGGGATGGAACGTGTTCCACAGCTGTATAATTAGTGCAGAACATTGTGTATTAGTTGCAAAAACTTGTAACGGTCACTTTGTAGCCACAGATTGGAAAAGTTGTCAGGCCAAAACAGCTCCACTATCAGACAATCACGCAGACGAGCAAACTTTGCAAACCTTTCCACAGTAGAATATGTCCTCTCTCTTCACGGTTCCATCTGCAATTTTCTCCCTTATGGCTTGTCCCACCTCATGTTCATTGAAATAGACCAAAGCCCCATCAAGGTGTCTGTACCCTGCCTCAATAGCCACTTTGACGGATTCATATGTAGTTCCTTTAGGGGTCTATCACAGAAAAACACATCATGAGTGTATAATATCTTTGAACAACAAACAATTTCAGCTATTTATTGATTCATGTCCTATCAGCAATCTGGTTAAATAATGTGTCTTACCATGCCGGGATTCCCATAAGTTCCCAGTCCCATCAAAGGTATGCTGTTTCCATCACTCAGTGGAACCGAGTGACTCTCAGCTGTCAGGTCCATGCTCATCAAAGTGTGTGTCGTCAAGGAGAAGCTTTCCCAGTGCTGCTGTGTGTGTCTTCATTCACAGAACCCAGTTAAATGGTACAAATTGGCACAGTTAATAGGGCTTGTCCTACTGCTCTTTGCCCAGAGCAAGACTCCTCCCAGGTATAAAGAGCATCATCCCACACACACTCCTTAACTGAGAGTGATAAAGACAATAACATCTAACAGATAAGCCGACCTTTATCAGTTTAGAACGGCATTGACTAATTTGGATTCATTAATAAATGTGAGGCTCAATAATCAATACGCGGTTGACTATTTGCGGAAATGTCAAATATCCAGTTCCCCTCGATTGAATGTAGTTTGGCCTCTATCGGGCACTGTAGCTTTAAAATACCGCAGTGCCCTCTGGGTAATATATGGTATGTGTTTTTGCAAAGAATGCACAGATGGTGGCTTTTCCCATGGACATATGAGCTTCAAAATAATACGTATGTAGCGTATTTTTAATTAATAAGTGACGGTACGCTGTTGTCTTTCGTCTGTATGAATAAGAAACGCCACAAACCCGGGACTTAATTTTTATCGTCTCTGGCATATGGACAAATAAAATTAGCTACGTTGCTAATTTAGCTTCCATAACGACGGGAAAAAAAGCACTTCAGGTAAAACTGTTATCGTACAGTTTAATGAACCATCTTCGAGGATGAAATGCCTTCGTCTGTAATGTGTTAAGGCATACTATTAAAATGTGTACTTCCTATCCGGCTTGTTAAAGTAGGAACAGGCTATCCTTTGTTTCAAACGCTATATTGATCGGCGGAGAAGAAGTATCGGGAAGTAGCAGGGGAGAGGGGGGGAAAATGGATGAAAGTGCTGAAAATGTCGACAACGACGACATTGTCATCATCGTGGAGAACGAGGCGGAGAGTTTGCCAGCCGAGGACGAGAGGCTGAAACCGCAGGGCACCTTCGGGCTCATGGACACTTGCCCCATCTGCAAGTTGAGTTTCCACAACAGAGAGCCCAAACTCCTGCCGTGTCTTCACTCCTTCTGCAAGAGGTGTCTCCCTGCGCCCTTCCGGAGCGCCGACCCGAGGCGTGACACGCAAGGTCCCGTCGACAGCAACAAATCACGTGAGAGAAAAAAATTCATGTTCATATCGCTCAGCTGGAATAAGAGAGATAAAGTGACAACAAGGCGTGAAACAGCCTTGAAGACTACTTCCGGTTTCCCAGAGAAAACCCACACATACATTATTATTATATATATATATATATAATAGCATATTCAAATCCAAGGGTATTTCTAGTCTCATGTGACCCAGCTGTGTGTGTTTGTCTTAAAAAAATAAAGTAATGCAAGTTCATTGATGGATCTGCTCTCCCGCTGCAGTGGGTGCCATTCGATGTCCAGTATGCAGACAGGAATGCTGGGAGATGGACATGTTGGATAATTTCTTTGTCAAGGACTCTGCCGAGGTGCCGAGCAGCACGGTGGAGAAAACCAGCCAGGTTGTTACTAACTCTCCCGCACCCTGAACTGTTTATAACACCTCTTTCTCAAGAAGTGTCTTAATACCAGTTGGATTTGTATTAAATTTCTTCGCCAGGTGTGCATGAGCTGCGACGACAACACAGAGGCCACGGGTTACTGCGTGGAGTGTGTGGAGTTTCTTTGCGTGACGTGCATCGAGGCACACCAAAGGGTCAAGTTCACCAGGGATCACACCATACGCCAGAAGGAGGAGATGTCACCAGGTAGGGTGTCGCACACAGCTGGAAAACAGCAATTACTGTGTCAGTAGATTAACCTACGACAATATGACAATTTCGTGCTTCCCCCCCCCCATGTTTGTGTCTCAGAAGCAGTAGGGGTCACCACACAGAAGCCCGTGTTTTGTGACGTCCACAAGCAGGAGCCGCTGAAGCTGTTCTGTGAGACGTGCGACCGGCTCACCTGTCGGGACTGTCAGCTGCTGAAGCACAAGGATCACAAGTAGGCAGGAGTGTTTTCCCCCTCTACAGTAAAAATAACGTATTGCTATAATTATTTCCCATAAATATTAATCCTTAACAACTGGCAGCTTTTTGCGTCGTTAATTTAGCAAACCAGCTCCTGCTTTTAAGCAGATTATTTTTAGTATCAGAAAAAAGTGACATCAATCATCTTATTTTAAAGTGCATTTGTGATGCACTTGAACAAGAACAGCTGTCGTAAATAAATGAGCTTTCAAGCATTAATGCACATGTTCTTTGTCGTCAGCTACCAGTTTTTGGAGGATGCATACAGGAACCACAAACACTATCTGGAGAACATGACGCAGCAGTTGCAAGAGAAACGAAAGGCCATCGAGGATGTGTCTAGCTGTATCAGCAATGGGTAAAGTTCTCCTCTACACTTGATCAGATCAGTTCTGTTTTTTTTTTTATTGCACATATTTGTTTGCATTACAAGTTTTGACAAGTTGGTTCCCATGCAAGAGTTTCTGGGCATATTTTTTCTTCTCAGGGAATCAAATTTAATCATGTTCAGAATTGTCTGCATATCGAAACTGATGCTTGATTATGGATGTGATGCATGGTACGTTTTCTCAGACTCCAGCACGTTGAAGAGAACCGGAAGTCCGTCACCAATGAAATAAAGAAGTCCATATGTAACCTGATTATGGAGATCAACAGGAAGGGAAAGATTCTGGTTAACCAGCTTGAGGTACGTTTAATCCACATTTTTACTGACTGAAAAGGAAATCATGACATGTAAAATTCTTTGTTTTCTGACATTTCATGGCTACATTTCCTCGTAGGCTCTGACTAAAGACCATGAGATGGGTTTGAAAAAGCAGCAAGAAGACGTCAACTCTCTGAGAAGGCATCTAGACCACGTCATCAGCTTTACCAAATGGGCTACAGCCAACAATAGTGGAACAGCCCTGCTGTACTGCAAAAGACTGGTGAGTGACTTTATAATGTAATTGTTACATGAACGTTCTATATCTGTAGAAGTAATACATAAATAAATCTCTTTTCTTTATCTTCTTCTAGATCCTTTTTCAGATCCATTACCTGATGAAGGCAAGCTGTAATCCCTCCATCGTCCCTCATAGTTCTGTTCGCTTCCAGTGTCGCTCGGGTTTCTGGGCCACAAACGTAGACCTTGGTGAGACTTACACTAACTTAGATCGTCGCATTATGAGTCAACGATTATTGATTGTTAACTGATTCTACAATAACATATTTCCCACTGATTTGAAGTAGGATTACTGTGTCTTAAAAAGAGCAGTCTTGAACAGGAATTACGTTTATGAGAGGCTGGTGGTTGTTCTACTTTTTTGTTTCCTTATTTCTCTCTAGGGTCTCTGATTGTAGAAAGGGGTCCGAGCCGGCCCCCCGTCACCAACCTCCAGCAAGGTCCCAGAGCAGAGGCCCCAGCTGGAGGTCTCTCAGTCTCGGCTCAGCAGCGACAGAGCACCCTGGCTCAGCTGCAGATGCAGGTAAAATATATACGAAGCTTGAAAACGCACATTTTGTTGAATCTTTCTTGTGCTCGCCGCTATAACCATACTAAATACGTTGCATTTATTTTTCATTGATAGACATCTGTTATTCCTCTGTCCAAGGTGGACAAGCTCTCCCAGCAGCCCCACAGGCAGGTCCCCCCTAACTACTGGTCCTGGTACCAAAATGTAAGGCCCCCAGGGTCGCAAGGCCCCCCCGGCCCTCCACCCCCCACCAGACCCATCCACGGAGGGTCCTCCCCCTCCCAAGGCCCCCCCAACATGGCACAGCCGGTACGCAGATACGGTTCCCACCCCAACCCCAGAAGCCCCACATCAAACATGCTTCACAACACAGCATTCCCACCTGCTCAGGTAAGCAGGTAGAGAGCTTAGAATCTGAATGCCAAAAATGGGTCAGGATTGTCGCATGGAAAGTTTTACGGTCCGTATCAAGGTGTCAAATAGCAGGAAGACCGCATAGAGCATCAACATTGGTCATTCATTTCTTGTATCTGGATTTTTATATTTAAGAAATGTCTTGAACCAAATTTTTTGCTGGGAAATGAAAGCAAAAATTACTGTAAATGTGTAAAATATCTTTCCAGTTTTTTACTTTTTATAACTTAAATAAGAAAAAGTGACTATTTTTAAAACCTACCTACCTTAACACTCTTTCCACTTTAATGATTTTCTTCATCTAGTCTCTGAGAGATCTGATCCATAGCTCCAGCTTCCCTCCTAAACCCATGGATGTGCTGCAGGGTACGTCGCGCTACCCTCAGCCTATGTCTGCCGGAGCAGCTTCACAAATGTCACTCCATCAGGTTGGTAGCAGAGGAGAACGTCTCCAGTCTGCCATCACGTTTATGAAGCAGTAGTTTCACCCCGTCTTGTTCTTTGTTCCCTAAAGCGGGGCCTAACGGAGCCCTCCTTCATGAAGAGGAACGAGGCTGGTGGATCCCTCCCCTCCATCACCATCTCCATTCCCAAACCCAGCTTCGCTCCAAGTCTAGCATCTTTAGCAACTATGGACAAAACAAGCACATATAATCACACAGCAGGTCGGTATCACAGCAGCCCTAAAGATCTTATTCTTCCTCTAATAAATCCTTTCATCATAACTCCCGAACCTTAACATTTATCTATTCCTCTGAAGTTCAAACAAGGCAGAGCTCCCCGATGGCGAAACCATCTTCTTCAGACAGAAGCACAGGGTAAGAAAAGTTCCTTCTCCTCACAGTTCCTCCCGTAGTTATTTTTTTACTATTGACTGTTTAAATATTTAGCCTCTGTTCCTTTTCTCTGGCACAGTTTATGGCTAATCATTTTCATTATGAAGTATGTACATGTATTTTTATGTTTCCACTCGGCTGTGTAACATTCTAGTGATTCAATACAAATTTAAGAACACTGTCTTCCGAAGCACCTTATGTCTGCAAGGCCAGTGTGTCATGATAACAATGTTCCCTTCTCCTCTCTGGCAATTTGTTTGTTGAAGGACGGTTTCCTGGAGGCCAACCTCTGAGCCCCCGTCTGCCCCCTCAGCCAAGCGACGAAGAAGGTTGTCCCCGGGGCCCGTCATCGTCATCAAGGACGAACCAGAGGACGAAGACGAAGTTCGATTTGTAAGAGAATTACTGTTGCTGCATCAATCTGGAGCGTCTTTGTGAATGTTTTTCTAAATGTAGAATGTAGATTTAATAATAAAAAAATGGTCATTTTACCGCTGTCTGTGTTTCCAGTTATTATATTAAATTGCATATACCAGTCATTTTCTTTGCCTACAGGTGCAGTCCAGCGCGGGGTCCAGCCTGCCGGACAGCAGCACCGGCGCTCAGTCGAAGCCTCGGCTGCAGGTAAAGGTGACGGTCCCGGTCCCGGTACCCGGATCGGAGTCTGAGAAAGAGCAGCGCCCGCAGGCCGCAGCGCAGCCCGAGACTGAAAAGAGATCGGAGCCGGAGGAAGACCCCAACGAGGACTGGTGCGCCGTCTGTCAGAACGGAGGGGAGCTGCTCTGTTGCGACAAGTGTCCCAAAGTGTTCCATCTGACCTGCCACATCCCGTCTCTGAACGAGTCCCCCAGGTGAGAGACAGACTGTCTCTGAATGCTACCATAATAAAGCTTCATACTTTAGTCACACTATAATACAATTATCACTATAGATAAAATGTAGACAAAGTCTGCAAATGTCTTCACGTATCCATATTGATAGGACTTTACTGAATAGTTTGAAGCTTCAATTATAACGTTGACATTCGAATGCTGCACATATATTTTTTATTTTGCATGTCAATTTAGTTTGTTTAAATCCAAGATTAGGCTGCACTAAAATTGTTAGTAATATGCTGTAATACGTAAATTACATTTTATAAAATCAAAACAAAAATCGTATTTTTATTATCATCTTAGGGTCATTGTGTCATGAAATATGCTGACAGACATTCAAAGATTCATAAAAATTGAACGATTAAAAAGTATTTAGATTTCCTGCAAAGTTAATATAGAGGCCTTAATTGTTTTATGATAGTATGAATATTCTGCTTTATATTATATATTATTGCAGGTGAAATATTGGTTTGTGATAATGGAGGTTTTCTTTCTGCGTGGTGATATAAACATCTGAAAAGCATGATAAACAAATTAAGGAAGATATTTAACAAAAAGCTTGTAATTCTTGTAGTCATAAATCATAATATATCATAATATATAAATATATATAGATTAAATTTTTTTGGTTGTCAAATTGGTCTTTGAAAACGTGCTGATGGGGATTCTGATGTGCAGACAGCCCTGAAAGCAGCACTAGACCGTCCAGATTTGATCATATTCAGCAGCGTTGGCCTAACAGCGTCTCCCCTCCCGATGCCTCTCCACAGCGGGGAGTGGTTCTGTTCGCTCTGCCGAGACCTCGCCTCTCCTGAGATGGAGTACGACTGCGACAGCAAGGACGACCCCGTCTCTGAAGGCTTCCCAGGCGACGGAAGACGGGTGCTGTTGTTGTTTACGTTTCTGTGCACGATGCTCTTCGTTATTTAAGCCTGATGGTTGAGGAAGAGACGTTTACTCCACATCACTTAAATATCCGATCTAATGTTTCCTCTTTCTTTTCAACACGCAGAGGTGTGAGAGGCTGCTGCTACGTCTGTTCTGCAATGACTTCAGCACTGACTTCCAGCAGCCTGCTACTCCGTCAGTAAGTCATTTTGGAAATAGAGTAAAAGCTGTGCTGTTTCTTGCTGATAAAGTAGGTAAATAAGTGATAATAAAAGCACACCGTGTTCTCCAGTGGAGAAATTCTAACTACAGTGTGGGTAAATGTGTAAAGTAATGAATTTAATTTCAACAATAGTGATCTATCAGCCACTTTTGCTGAGACACACAGTCGTTTTATATCGGATTGAGTTGTGTTTTTGCGATTCGCATCCTCATATCTGTTTTATCAAGAGCTCAAATTTGTTTTTGTTTTTTTTTAATGTAGGAAACAAAAAGGTACAAAGAGCTGATCAAGACCCCGATGGATTTGTCAGTAGTCAAGAAGAAACTGGAGACGAAGGACGGTGAACGTTACAGCGGTCCGGAAGGGTTTGTCGCTGACATCCGGCTCATATTTTTCAACTGTGCGAAGTACTACAAGGTAAATATTACTTCATGTGACGTATCTCCTTTTAGGGAAATTAACCAGTCATCTGTAGGATTGTTGTTATGTAGCAATGCTTGTCCTTGGGCGAGATAAACCCAAATTTCCCCTGAAGTCGGCGTGTGCATGTGTTTGAATGAGTTACATTACATTAGATCCTCCTCATGTTGTTTATTTTTTAATCCTACTCACCGTGCCTTTTTAACAACCATTTCCTGGTGCTGTCTTCAACGTAAAGTTATCAAATGATTGTTAATAACATTCTCTATATAATATTCACTTCTATTTCTATGACTTTACAGGCAACCTCAGAAGTGGGGAGTGCAGGCTTGTACTTGGAGGACTACTTTGAGGAACAGCTGAAGCTAGTCTACCCAGAGAGAGTCTTCCCCGGAGGAAGGGAAGAACAGATGATCCCTCCTTTGGAGGACGAGATCGATGAAGAGGAGGAGATGATCCAGGAAGGCATGGCTCCCATCGAAGACGATAAACCACAGAGTCCTGCAGAAAAAGGAATCCCCCCCGTGGAAGAGGACTTGCCTCCTTTGGAAGAAGCGACTGCCCCCGTAGAGGAAGAGAAGTCCAAAATGGAGGAGAAGGTGATTGAGACGAGTGAAAAGGCGACAGAGGAAGAGGAAAAAGCAGCCGCCGCAGAGGGAGACGCGCCTCCTGAGGCGGAGGCGAAGCAGGACGAGGAGAGTCCTGTGAAGGAGGCGGAAAGCTCTCCGGCTGCTGACGGTGAAACAAAAGAAGAAGTGGCTCCCGGCTCGCCAAAGGAGGAGCTCCCCCAGCTCCCTGAGCTCCCTACAGACACGACTGTGGATCCGCCTGAGAGCCAGGAGGAGTCCGCTCCTGCAGACACAGCCAAAGAGGAGGAGGGGTAGACGGATTACAACCCAGAGAAACTCTAGAAAAGATGGATGATTTTCAGTCTTCCACAGACGTGGCCCCAGTGGGGACCAACATTTTTGCTGCAATCGGACAATTTTTTTGTAATATGTTAAATTTGCAATAGGAAAACGGTGCTGCCGTACTAAATAGACGTATTTAGTGGCAGTCATGCAGTAGATGCACAACGATGGGAGGAAATAAGCTTTTCTGTGTGTTTTTTGATGGACAGAAGTTACAATTTTACTGTAACATAGAATGTTATTTTATGTAATGACAGAACTGAAAAGCACACACGAGATAGTCGTCGTTTATAGGGTTGCGTACGTTGTCATGAAATACGAGGAAAAAAGATTTTGGATTAGTAATGCATGCAAGATGTAAATAGCATTGCCTCCATCTTTGTGTTTATAGACTTTGGCTAACTTATACTAGCCATTTGGCTCATACACAAATTGTGTTTTATTGCAATAGTTTTTTTTTTAGTATTGCATTAAAGGACCGCTGTATGAAAATGAAATATTAAATTCTGCTGCTTGGTTGTTTGAGAACAAAAATCCCAACAATGTTTTATCATATAGCAGTTTTTTTTGTTTTGTTTTTTAACAAGGAGGTTAAATTCTCCAGACTGTTATCACACTTGGATAACTCAGAGACACAATTATGAATTTCTCATCACCTGCCTCTTACAATGGTGCCCTTGCCCTTCTGCAGCATGATTAATTTGACGAGATCCACCTCAAGCTGTGTTGTTTTAGCTGGTTTTCCCTGAAAATAATGGAAGTGTGCAATTTAAACAGGTTTTTTTGACAGGCTTCAGTTAACCTTCCTGATTGGCCATCAACTAAAAAGGAAAAAACAACTCTTCAGCTTCAGCATAGGTTTGTCCAATAGCGTCACTTTTATTATTTATTGAGGATACACAGGACATGTAAATGAATTCTGCAAAAATGATGTTTAAAACCTGCAGTTACAATATTTGTAATAAACAGGGTTGTCTGTAGATCTGACTTGTGCTTTTTATTCTGTTTATTTTCATTTATTGATTTATTTTTTGGGTTACTGAAACCACACAATGAGTCGCAAAATTACTACTAGCTACGGAAGAGGATTAGGGCCACGTGATTTTTAAATTTCTTTTTTTTTTTTTTCAGTTTTTAGTCTTTCAAAGTCAGACTTTAAAATACTTTTGAATTTAGAACAAAACATATATATCTTCTGTAGGAAAAAAAACATTTAAGCAAAGATTTGCTAGTTTTTCATACGAATCCTGCTTTTTTTTTTACTATAAAGTATGCATTCTAAAAGTAGTGTGCAACCAAACCGAAAAATTATAAACTAATAGGGGAAAGGGGACATTTTGTACACTTTGGAGGCTAGAATGATTATAATATAATATTTTTTTTACACCTGTCTGGGGGAGACTAGACTTTGAAACCAACTTTTCTTTAAATCTCCAGTATTTATGAGTGTTTGCGCATAGTGGCGTGAAATAAATCCAATCATCGGCCGTGTCTGAACCAATCAGTGACGTAGCTGCGTCCATCACCCCGCCCTCTAATCTCAGAGGCTCTCATCCTGCGTCGCCTCCGCTGCCGCCGGGACGCTTTCTCGGGAGCACGCACGCACGCACGCACCGTCCACCGCTGCGCTCCGGCCGCTCGTCACCCCGGCATTTAGTACGCGCGTGACGTTTAGACGACTGGAGATTGGCAACCTGTCTAAAAGTGAGTGCGATGGCGCAGTGGAGGATACTTTTGTTGTCTTTCTGCGGACTTCTGAATGCAGGAGGTAAGAACTACTAATTGAATATTCCCGGATGTTATTTCCCATATTGTCACATTGGTTCCTGCTGTCTATCTGTGTTAATTAAATGTCTCTGCTGTCTATTTAATCCTCAGAGATTCAGTCTCATACTCTACAGGAGTGCTGCTATGATGGGAGGGATCGGGCCCTGGTGTATCTGGACTGTACCATCGTCCCCCACATCTCCTCCTCCCACTTGTGCAGGTAAGCAACACCTGGTTTCACAAAGGACAGCGTCCTTAAATGTTGACCTATAAAGTTTGTTGTATCAAAAACCTTCCATGGTGGAGGGAGGGTAAAGTAAGTCCAAATATCACAATTTGAATCTGTGGAATTTTCTCAGTAGGACATGTGTGTGCCGGCATTTGTGACGGTATAAAAGTAGGAAATACCCCCAGGGTTGAAAGCCCCAAATCATCGGCCCTCCCCGCTGCCACATAGTAACTAACACAGTAAGTGCGGGCGTTAAGTGGCCCCCTGGAGCATTTTTTGAACACTAAAGGGCCCCCGTTTGGCTGTAAGAACACGGAGGTGGTGTGAGATGAAATAGAGGAACACCTGGTCCACACTCGGGGGTCAGTGGAGGGAACGTTTGCAGTGGAAGAGGTCCATTTTTCTGCTGTCTGTCTCCAGGATCGTCCAGCTGCAGTGCTGCGCTGCAGTCGTAGAAAACCTTTCCTGTGACAAAGGCGTCATGATGGCGAAGACGCAAGGGGCCTGCGAGAGGCCCTTCTTCCAAGGAAGCCCCTCTGAAACCAAAATCTCTAAGGTGTTTCTTCCTTCCTAACGATTACCTTCAACCTTTACCCCATCTCCGTATTCTTTACGCACGCAGACACTTAACAATAACACCTCAGAGATAAGATTCCTGCTTTTTTTTTTTTTAATTTCAGGATTGTTGTGACTGCTGCATGCTGGGCCTGGCGAGGGCGAGCCAGGGTTCGAGCTGCGAGCACCAGGGTTTGCTGCTGGGGGAGCGGTGTTCGCACACAGCCGAAGCCTGCTGCAACAAAAACACAACGGAGGTGGCCGACCCCAATAATAACGGTGAAAGAGCCGGCGGGCTTTTGTGTCTTGATTAACGCCACTGTGTCTTATCAGGAACGAAGACAAAACAAACAGTGTACTCAGTGATTGATGATTTACAGGTGCCAGTTAATAAGGACTTCATAAAGGTTTATTGATGGTTAATAGTGGGTTGTTAGGTTGTAAATACTCCCATTGGCTTATTAGACCATTTATTTCAAGAAAGGACTGCAAAATACAGTTATTAACTTCTCTTATAAACACAACTTTATTTATTTATTTTATTTTTTTAAAGGAACCCACGACCATTTGCCAAAACAGAAAGGATAAACACCAGCCAAAGGGACTTTTCACAACCTGGTGATGGATGACAGTTGGGCTGAATATTCAGATGTTGCACCCTTGGATTTATTTAATTAAAAAACAAAAATAACTTAGGTGCCCTTCCTTTAAAGGGTCCCTTATTAAAAAGTAGCACCTCTGATTTTATTAGCCCTCGGGGTAAAACCGTGAAAAAACTCTCTCTGGGATTTGTTTGGGTTAAAATGACTGGTTTTTAAGGGTAAAGGAGCAAAGACAGCAGCACTGTTTTATAATAAACTGGATGGCCTTGCTGTGGCAGCTGTGGAGCAGATCGCTACGAGAGAGAGACAGTGAGTCAGACAGACAGGGTCACAGGAGTATTCACAAGGCTAATCCGTAGACACCTCGCCAAATGGCAACTCAGGGCCAAACTGGTGTTATGGCTCGTAGCTTTTGTCGCCTTGTTGGCTTCAGGTGGAAAAAAACGCAAACGTGTGGGAAGGACAGTGCTGCAAAAACGCTCTATCAACTATTTACGAGGGGGAATTCGCATCTAGCCGATGGAGGGTGAAGGCCGGAGTGATGAGAGCACACCGATGGAAAGGCCACAGAGATTTGTGGCGTCGTACTATGTGCTTGTTAGATATCCAGAGAATTTGGAAAAAGAGCTGATGTCATATTTGGGTTTTTAATGTAGTTTTTCTTCCGTAGCCACGGTGACGGGCAAGCCGGAGGTCAGCACTACCCCCAAGCCTCACGAAGGATCGGACGCCTGTAGAGGTTCGCCACCTTCGTTCCTTAATGATCTCCTTTTTTTGTATAATGAGACCCGTTCCTCCGGGTCAGTGATCCACAGCTACTTCATCACGTGTCTCTGTGGCTCTCTTCAGACTCCAGCTGCTCCCAGCTGTGTGAAGGTAACGGTACATGTGCCTGCCGCGCTGGTCATCAGCTGCAACAGGACGGATGGAATTGCGAGGGTAAGTAATGTAAATGAAGCTGAATGCATACTGGATGCACATACTTAAAAGTAAAAAATCAAAGTATGCAGTCTGGAACAGTCTTAGCTCAAAGTTCTGCTGTACTGAAGTCAGCTAGCGTGGCTGGAGGGTCGAAAACGTGACTGCACGATGATGCTTTACTATACGTTTAGACTGCTTTCCTTATTATTGAGTGTACGTGTCCTCTCCTCAGATATTAATGAATGTCTGATGGGCAGTCACAACTGCGTCGCGGGCCAAGTTTGCATCAACATGGTCGGATCCTTCCGCTGTCAGCGGGAAACCGGCTGTGGCACCGGGTATGAGCTCAGAAACGACAACACTTGCCAAGGTAAAAAAAAAAAAGAAGAAACGTTTTTTAGTTCCTTGATGCAAAGTTGGAAAATAGCCATGTCCTATAGTTTAGTTTAGTTTAGTTTCCCAAACTTGATTTCTTCCAAAAATGTAAATATGTCAAAAAATACACCTTAACATGAATACAACCTTTTATAAGCAAATGTAAATCTGCCTTTTTATTCAATGTTTTGAGGTGAAATTGTGATTACAATATTTTCTATAAATATATGAATTATTATTTTAACAGATTAGCATTGTATATTGTATATATATATATATATATATACAATATATATATATATATATATATATATATATATATATATATATATCACTACAAAGTACTTTTATACTTGGCACTATAAGCTGCACTACACATTATTATTGACCGGTTTAATAAGCACCACACTTTTATACAATATGTAACGGGGTCCCTCCACTAGGTCCCTAGAGGCGTCGGGCTCCTTCTGGTTCACAGTGTCTCACCTTCTCCTGTTCTAGACATAGACGAGTGCACTTTGGGGATCCACAACTGTGGACCAGACTTTGTGTGCAGCAACACAGAAGGCTCGTTCCGCTGCCGCCCGAAGGATACGTGCTCGGCCGGTTTCATTCAGGACGCCGTCGGCAGCTGTATCGGTAAGAGCGGTGTCGCACGAAAACACGCCCCCCCCCGGGTCAAAGAGCATTAACGCTTAACGCCTTCTCTCATCAGACGTAAACGAGTGCGTGGTCGACACCGGTCCCTGTGCGCCCGGCCAGACTTGTGTCAACACGCAGGGCTCCTACATTTGTGTCAGGAACTCCGTCACCTGCGGACCCGGATACAAACTGATTGAAGACGGCAGTCGGTGTGAAGGTGGATAATCCCAGTAGATGATTTCCTCTTTGTAGATAAATCATTGTCTTTTTTCAGATTTGTAATTTCTCCCTCCGTGTTCCAGATGTGGATGAGTGTCGTACGGGGAACGTGTGCGTCGGCCACGGCTGTGTCAACCTCCTGGGCTCGTACCAATGCGAATGCAAAATTGGCTTCATATTCAACAGTATCGCATTGCTGTGTGAAGGTGCAATACAAATTCAGCACTATATATATTTTTTTTTTGCATGTCAGCTTTGAAGTAATGTATTCATGTCTGGATTCGTGGTCTGTCCCCTGCGTTCTGCAGATATCGATGAGTGCAGGCATTATTCCGGACTACTCTGCGCCCACAAGTGCACGAACACGGAGGGGTCCTACGAGTGCAGCTGCGCCGCCGGGTTTAAACTGTCCCACGACGGCAGAAACTGTGACGGTAACGTCTCTATTCCATGAAGACTTTCTCAGCTGTGTTGTCCGATTCTCTATATTATACTAGTAATCATCAAAATATGGTTAAATCTCAGAAAATGGAACTTTCTTAAATCGGATTATCGTAAATCATAAGGTCTGTCTGCATAAAGTACTGGATAAATACATTTTAAAAGTTCTATTTTGAAAATCAGGCTCTATTTTTCACCTGTCTATCATAATAGCCTGATTATTATCCCTAAAATGGAAATCTACCACAATCAATTTATTGTGTTTTTTTCCCATCCACGATTAAAAACGTCCCATCTCTTGATGTACGATATCTCATCTACATGTTCGCACCCATGTGACACATTCTGAGGTTTGTTTCTGTGCCTGCATGCTGTCAGATATCAACGAGTGTGACGCCAACCCTTGCAGCCAGGAGTGCTCCAATATCTTTGGCTCGTTCCAGTGCTACTGTCGCCGCGGTTACCAGCTGAGTGACATCGATGGGATAACGTGCGAAGGTACCGCTGGACTTAGTGATGGAGCAAATCGAAGCGGAAACATGTGATTCTAACTCCTTTCTCCTGTCTGCCCCTCTCAGATATCGACGAGTGTGCGCTGTCTCCCGGAGGTCATGTGTGTTCCTACCAGTGCTCCAACGCGCCGGGGAGTTTCTACTGCACCTGCCCGCCCATCGGCTACACCCTCGCACACAACGGACGCACGTGCCAAGGTCAGCAGACGAACACGACGAGACGTTTTTGTGGATAAAATGACCGACTCGTCAGTGAAACCTCGAACCTTTGCTGCCCTTCTTTGTGTTTCCAGACATCGATGAATGTGCAGCCGGGAGCCACACGTGTTCCTACGCTGAAAACTGCGTCAACGTCCAGGGAGGGTTCCGCTGTCTGTCCTTCACGTGTCCCCAAAACTTCCGGCAAGCAGCTCAAGGGTGAGAGCCGATGGATGCTTGGTTGTGATGAGCTTGATTGATTGTCCCCAGTTGAGCATGATGCCATGATTTTCCTTATTTCACTCATTTCCTGTGGTGCAGATTCCTTCGGTTTTGGCCCCTCTCTCTGTCTCTGTCCTTCCCCTCTTTTTCGTACCATATATGCAGCGTTTCACATTCTTTTCTCCCCCTTTCAGCCGTTGCGAGCGAGTCACTTGCGAGTTCACGCGTGACCCCGCCGCGTGTCTCTCGCTCCCGCTGAGAATCGCCTTCTACAACATCAGCTTCCCAACCAGCGCCCCCGTCCCCACCGACATCTTCCGGATGGGACCCTCCAATTCGGTGGCGGGCGACACAATGCAGCTGGACATAACCTCCGGAGACGAGGAGGGGTACTTCGCCGTGCAGCAGCATGCTCACGGAGGGGAGATTTCGCTGCGGCGTGCCGTGTCCCGGCCGCGGGACTTCTTTCTGACCGTGCAGATGAGGCTGACTCGCTACGGGACGCCACATCTGTATATGGCCAAGATCGCTGTGTTTGTGACACACGAGCAGCTCAGAATATTTCCATATTAGAAAAAACTGGAAACGTCTAATCCTATAATGGTTTTCACTTCCATCCATCCTTTACTTTATACAGGAGTTACAACTCCAGTTTTCCATCCCCCCTTGGATACGGTTAATACATGTAAAATCTATAATTCTTGCTGAGTGGAAAAACACGATAATAATAAATCACCTAAAACTGACTCCACAGCAGATCATTTTGGTAAATTTGAGTGGAGTTATTTACAAAAAAAATAGCAAAATCTCATCTATCTAACTTAAAACGGAAGTTAACAAGCATATTTATGCATTTCTTGAAAGGAATCCCTTGTTTTTCAGCTCTTTTTAAACACTCATCCACTTTTTTAAAAATGTTATATATTAATAATAATAGGACGTTGTACCACTAGATGGAGCTCATTAGCTGTCGATGATCTTCACTAGCACTGATGGCAGCTCACTCTACCTCGTGTCTGTGCGGCAGCTTCCCTCCATCTGTACCTTTTTCTATGTGTTTGGAATTAAAAAGTGACAGATAAAAATGGCTTTTCACTCTTTAATATTCAAGCACACACACACACACACACACACACACCGGCAATGGTTTCTGCCACCACTCTCGTGCTTCCTCCGCTGTGGTAGTTCCTAATGTTTTCCTATGATCTGTTCCAAGCGGCCTCACCGTCGGATCAAACGGGGCCTCGCCTTAGCGGATAGCAAGAAAAATAAGCGTGGCACTTATTTATGGGCACCTGGGGCTCGGCCAGCGTGGGGGCTCAATTAGTGGTGGGGCAGCATTACAGCTTGCATGATGGATAGTGCTTTTAGTGTTGGTATTGGGTGATTATCAGTTGATTTGCTGTAAATGATACCAAACGGCCAGTAGCTGTGTTGGTCAGCTGGATAAATGCAGCCAGACAAATTTTCCACTGTTCCCCACTTCTTTCCTCTCAGTGGTTTTTCTGGGGGGTTTAATGCGTGTAGCGCTGATTGAAATGAAATGTACGAGGTCATTATTCTCTTTGTATCGTATAACCACCTACTTTCCAAAATGCTAATTATTTCAAATATGTAAAATTAGTGAAATGCTATAATACCATCTGTGTTCTTATTTTTGAAGAGACCGTACCATCGTTCTGGAATCTGATTTTTGCTCCCTTTCCCCTCCGTCGACCACGTCAACGTGACGTCACTGATCACATCAATGCCATTCAGTGTTACACACTCTTACCTGGCTTTCTACCATCCTGTTTTCCCTTCGTGGCTTTGCTACCACACAGTCATCTCTGTGGCTTTGGACAACTTGGACTCACCTGCTAATTACATGGCTCCGCTCAGTTCCCGTTTGAAAGCCCTACTGTCTTCACGTTGGGGAGACCCACAGACCTGATTCTAGGTTGTGGAATCAGGATTTGGCCTCTTTATAAGGCACCCGGTCTTTGGTTAACCATGGAGGTCAATGGCAGCTATTCAGGTGTTGCCAGGTTCTTTTTTTTTTTATTATTATGAATAATGTTTTCTCCCGTATAGGTTGCAATTGTCAGAAACCGACACTTTCAAATTTCTCTTTCCTTGGCACATATATTAATCTCCATTTTTTTCCCCCATTTCCATCTCGCCACTGTTTGTCCTTCGCAGATCCAAAAGGGATTCAGTCATCCTGCGTTGCGTTAAGGCCTGCCAGCCCAAAGACGTCGGCTGCAGACGGGACCCCATACACCTCATCACCCACACCAGCATCTCTCTGCCAACCTTCAGATACATCAGCAAGCCAGAGGGTAAGACAGAGGTGGACGTACAACAATGTCTTATATGTGTGCAGTGGCACAAAAAGTGGGTATGCATTATATGCATCACATAGGGGCACCCTACCCTTATGCCTAACCCAAACCCAACCCTAAACCTAAACCTAAACCCAACCCTTATTGCCTGATGCTATCCCAACCCTAACCCCAACCATAACCCCGACCCTAAGCCTGACCCTTAGCCTAAATCTAAACCCAACCCTAAGCCTAACCCTAAACCTAAACCTAAATCTAAACCTAACCCTAACTCTAAATCTAAAGAAGCTGAAAGTCTTCGCTTGTAATAGAATTCTAAAGTTATTTGCTGCTTCGCTGAAAGTCAACTTTCCACTCAGCCAACTTGCCAAAGCGCATAAGATTCAATTACGTGTTTCAGCCCACAGAGCAAAAGTTTAATTATATCATAAAATATATAAATAATATTATTGCATTTGAACTGAACTGAACACTTTGTGGTTTGTGCTTTTATCAGATTAATAGAAACTTTACACTTTACAGAAATCATTTTCCTGCGGACGGGTGCTCCTCTCTCCGGGGCCATCGATGTTTTCTTCGATATCCTGGCGACAGATGACCATTTCTCTTTTGATGTGCAGAAGCACCCCCACCAGGGCATGATCGTGGGTGAGTGGAGCCTTTATTTAAATAGTACAAACACATTGCATTTACTTAAACTTGATTTCACTCCCTAATCCCAATCGGTGTCGCCCATCAGGTGTGGTTCGGCAGGTGAAACCCATCATTGGCCCCAGGGAGCTCGTGCTGGAGGTGGCGATGAACTATTTCAAGGGGGAGTTTATTTCCCACTGCAACATTGTTGTCGTCCACGTCTTCATCTCCGAGTTCGGGTTCTGAGCTGAACTGAGGAATGAACAATAGAACACGGGCAAAATACAACACGCGACTTGCCAAAGCGTTTTGAATATCCGGAGGCGCCACACTTATTTGGCTGAACGTTTTTAAAAACACAGCGGAAGATAAGATAAATCATCGGATTCCGTTCATTTCCACGTTTTTTTTAATGTGGGGAAAACAGTAACAGAAGCGGTTTGCAAACCATTTTCAACAAAACACACTGATAAAACAAAAGCACTGGACTAATAGTTCACAGCCTTGCTAGCAGCTCTGTGAGCATCATGGAAGTTGAATGCCAACATCTGTGAACTAGCCCTAAACACAAAGAACAGCTGATTATTAATTGAAAATTTGACCTGATGGTGGAATTTGATAAAGTCTCCTAATTTATTTGTTGTCAGATGTTTTGAAAGCTACACATTACAAGAGTCGAATATTAATAATGTAAGAGATTAATAGGGTGCTCTCATCTATTTAACCACTGTCTACCGTGCTTAACTAGAATCAATATGTCTCATATGACCAGATGCTTCCTTTGATAATAAAAAAAACCTTGTTTGTAAGTAATTAGACTGTTTCGTGGTTGTCACTGAAAAAAAAGCTTGATTCTCTCCCGCTGCAGACTAAACCAACCGTCCTCACTTTGCATAACGGCGGTTTCCTGAATAACACAAATCACATAGGGCGTCATGTTTTTCCTGTAATTCAACCGATTTCCCATCACACAGTACAATTCCCAGATTCTGAGGATATTTGCAGTTATTCCACTCGCAAGAATGAATAATGGGATTCCTTTGTTTGGATCTTTGAAGACCGCATCTTAAAGCTGACAAATTGCTTGAGGTGGGCACTTCTCACTACGCATAATCAACTCTCTTCCACATTGATCTGCCTCTCACCACTGCTGTGCTGCGCCCAGGCCAGTAAAAACACAGGGGACAACCAATACGGAGGAAAATCCTGTAATCTAAAATTTGCCACTCTACATGGAAATCCCAAAGGCTTGTCCTGTGGCTTTGTTGCTGCAGCTGCACAACAATTGTCCCACAACTTTGTCCGGGGATTCATTTTCTGATCTTTAATCAGTGCTTTAGGTGAATGGATTTCAGAAGTGAGTGCAGCTGCAGAATACGGCCTGTACATAACTCCTATCTCCGAAATGACTGGATTTTGTGTTGTGGCTATGTCTAAGTATAGGTGCACAGTACACTCATTTTATGAAATACATGTACTGGGAGCTGACCACTTGCCCAAATAACACTGCCAAACACTTTATCTAAGACTCATGGTGGATACAAGACTGAGGTAAAAAGTTAGCGTGATGCTGATCTGTAAAAGTTTATTTATCAACCATTAATAAAGCCTTAATAAAGGGTTTTATATTTGACCAAACTGAAAAAAAATCCCTTTGCAGACATTAACGTTGAAGCTGAAGTTGTAGTCAATATGGAATTATTAGTTTATTGGTTACACCATTTTATGAATCAATAGCAATAGCTAAAAAGTATAAAAACATGGAGAAAGCAATTAGCTTCTTTATTAGCCTCAATATATCACTTTAGTCTCTTTTATAAACTGAAGGTCTGTATTTTTGACACTCAGATGTAATAATGTGAGCGACTTTTGTATGAAAACAGCAGCACATGCTCTGACTCCGCCCCCTCGATAGATTAAACCAATAGCGCGTTAGAGATGTCACCGGATGTCCCGCCCACGCGCTTGAAGCAGCAGCAGCAGCAGTTGGCAGACGGGGGGTGAAAACATGGCAGCTACCGCCGACAGCAACTTGGACATCTCAGCATCTGTCGCTGGCATTTTAAATGAAGAACACCACCCTGGACATCTGCAGGTTTTAAAAACGTTCACGGCTGCCTTACGGGACAAGGAATACAGGTGCGGACGACGTAATGTGCTGCCTTTATGAAAGGAAACGGACGGGCGTTAGCTTACCGGCTAAGCTAGCCCGACGTACTGTCAAATACAACGTCACTTTGCAGCTCCATTAACATTACTCAGGCCCCCTTTTGTTGTCCATTCAACCACTTAACCTTGATATATATACTTTCACTATAGTGTCCTATAAAAACCCAGCTGTTAGTGTAACTAATTATAAATTAGGGGGCAATACTGGCAGATATTACTGTGCAAACAAGTACTTTTAAATGAAAATGTCTGCTGAGAAAAAAAATGTCTATTCATCTTAAGTGCCACTCCAACCCCCCTCCCTTTGGTATTGCAATAAAGTGACTGTCCTTCCTCTTCTTGTTGGGCTTCCAGAGATGCTGTGGAGGAGGAGGCGTTCTCCAGCCTTCTGAAGGTCTTGTCCCGACTGTGTGATGAGCTCCAGGCCGCCAGCAGTGATGACCAGGATCCGCAGTCCTTGGCCCTGCGGCTGCAGTTGACTGCTGAGTGCTTCAGGGTCCAGAGGAACGCCTGTGTCCAGAGTACACGCAACCAGAGTCTGCTCAGGTAATTAGGATAAGTGGATTGCATGAGAGACGGTTACAGATACACCGCACGCAGCATGGTGTAACCAGCTCCTCTTTGAAACAGTCTTTACGAGAAGTATTCATTGCATTATTCAATATTTGTGTGCCTGTTATTGTGTGCAACTAAATATACTCAACTACATAATAATGTATAATTCTCTTTTTCCTCTAGGGAGCTTGGTTTCATTGATGTATCCCTTAAACACATGAGTTTCCTTCAGAAAACGCATTTGGAGAACAGAGATGTCTTATTTGAAAGTAAGTCTGAAATTAGGTTTATTGTAATTAAATTATATATTTTTTTGTTGGCCAACCTTGTGATAAAAAAATAAAAATAAAATCCTCTGTGTTCCAGCCCTTCGCTGCGGGATCCAGTTCCTTGGTAACATATCGGTTGGAAACCAAATGTGTAAAGATGACATTTGGCAGCTGAGCTTCCCAAATCTTCTCCTGTAAGTTTTGTTTGCTGTAGTAGTTAAGTTCCTAACACACTCAGAAACACTGCTACACAAAGTCGTAAGGATTCACTTCTCTAAGCCCTTTGATTTTTACATTAATACACATTCTGTCAGTCAGTATTCTTATCGATTAGTAAGCATTTATCCTCACATTGAGTCAACCCAAACGTGTGAACAGGCAAATCCTCAGTGTTGATGATGAGAAGGCGGTAAACTATGCCTCTATGGTGCTCCACACATGTCTGGATGAAGCCAAGGCAGACGAACTGGCTGATCCGGAGAACATCACGCTGGCACTCCGGGTGATGGAGCTCTGTAGGACCCAACCTGAACTGGACTGGACGTAAGAGTGTGTGTCTGTGGTTAGTTTATATGTCTAAAGAGTCCACAGTGTGTGGACTATTATCTCTTCTGTTGATACATTTTAATTCTGTGTTCATTAATTTATAGGGTTCTCATTGCAACCCAGTATTTTCTCAAGTCTTCCGCTCTGGTGGAGAACATGTACTCTGGGATGTCTCACCATGAAAGGTACGTTACTTTTATTACGCTGACAAACGGTAAATATCACTATAGAACTATGACTTTCTTACATTACACAGAAACTAACTATTATTATAAACAAACCTCTAATAAATACATTTATGATACAGAATAACAAGTTGTATGCAAGTTAATGAAAAGCTTATACTACTTTTCAGGGAGTACCACTAAAAAACTTGTAGATGTGTCATCCTAGATTTGTGTGTGTTTCAGAGTTACTCTATTAGAGCTGATCTTTGCCCAGCTACAAGAGGAGGACTCGGAGGAGTGTGGCATCCCTCCCAGTGTGGCTAGTTTCCTGGCTGGTTCCTTCCAGAAAGGCTGCGGCGCTGTGCTGACACTCGCTACCGGCTCCTCTTCCAGTGATGAGGTACTTGACTGATGTGTAACATTAAGAGAGCTGTCAGTTTAAGTTTTTTTCCTAACTGACAAGTCGCCTCCCTAACATTATCTCACACAACATCCTTTTCCCCACGTGACCAACACCTTGGTTGCAATCCCCTGTAGGTCCTGCAGGAGGCGCTGACGGTGATTAGTCTGCTGGACGTGCTGTGTGAGATGACCTCAGACCGCAGGCAGTTCATGTTCCTCCAGGACCATCCTGACCTTCTCGTGACCACTGTTGGTAAATGAAAGTAGACACTCTCACGGGGTCGCGGGACCAGATCCTCATCAAATCACCCGGAAAACAGTTAAAGATTCCTGCACACAACCCTGCCTTATGTTAACTTGCAATACAAATGTCTTAAATACATTAATTGCAAAATGAAAAGCCATAATACCAAATCCATCATTTCAATAATAAATAGTAATGGCTTGAATTTGAGGGTTAATTAAATGTATTTTTCTACATTTCCCTACTCTGCATTCTCTCGCTTCGTGCTCTATTTTCTCTGCAGAGCTCCTGCGGCAGGTGCATGCTATAGGAAAAGCCAGTAAGAATATTTTCAGTGCTGCTCAGAACTTCTCCTCGCTGGGTGGAGATGGAGACGGAGACCCTTCCTCCCATTCTCCTGTCATCAGCTTCAAGGCCCACCTCATCAGGCTAATAGGAAACCTCTGTTACAGGAATGCTGACAACCAAAACAAGGTTTGAAGTGGGAGAATGGATTGATGGATGGATGGATGAAAGAACACAATAATGGTGCTTTCACGCTTGTAGTTTGTTTAAATTCTGGACCATAAGAAACATGTACATTGTTGCCTTTTAGTTTTGCATCAATGTGTTTTTAATTTTCACTAATATATGTCAAACAAACCAAAAGCTGTAAACACAAAGACATTTGGACTAATGGAGAAACTAAATTCCAGTGACTGACAGCAGATCAGATCACGGGAAATCCCAGCAAGTCTGGTAATGTGTGGTTGCATTGCCTACCAAATAAGCTTGCACAAATATGTCTATTGCACGCAACCGATGCAGATTGCACCCTTGAAAGTTCCCAGTCAACAGATGAATTTAATAGTAGTGTAGCTTTTTAATTCACGCTAAAACCATCGTAAAATTCTGAGGTTGGTCCATTTGCTTTCACACTAGAAGAAAATCTTACAAAAGTTTGCTTGGATGCAGACCGAGACCTTTTCAGGCGGTCGCTCAGTCCATGACAGAGTTCAATTGAGAGTTTTCAAACAAAGTGAAAAGGTGTTTTTCTTTTTTAAACCAAACCAAATAAGTGTGGAAGACCCCTTATAAATTGATGACTAATTTTTTTGTAATTAACCTAGAATTACACCAAGAATAATGTTTTTATGTACATAATATTAGTAATTATGCTGATGCTACATCCTATTAGCCAGTGGATATGTGGAAAATAGGGAATGGATATTTATGAATTCATATGCTTAATGTTAAACACTTTGGGCGTAAACCACAAAGCCTGTAGTTAAAAAATGCATGGAAGTCAGGTTTTCAATTGTTCTGTGGTCTGCAAAAATCAGATTTTCTGCAAGTCACTGCACACATGCTGGTGCTGGGAAGCACAATTCCCAGTTCTACAGTCATACGCCTTGTATTTGTTAATGTCATATCGGGTATAGATGTCTGCCTTTTGAAAAATGAGGGAACATGTGATGAAATTCTGCTTCTACCATTGTAATATTTCACCAAATAATGATCCTCAAGAAGATAAGATCTGGAGAAAGTAGGGGATTTAGAAGGGGAATCTGCATAGAATAACTCAAATATGACATTCTTAATCGTAGATTATTTGCCCTCTGGGATCTAGGGCTTTATCATTCCGAACACAAGGGGGTCATAGGTCAAGAAGAGAGTGAGAGGCCTTGGAGGAGCCCCTAGTCTTGCTTTGACCTACACTAAATTAGCATGCTTAGAGAGCAGGTTCCCGTTACTCAAGCTTACGAGTTCTTTCAACGCAACAACTCAGTTTTGCACTGAAATGTGAAAAATTCCCTCCCTTGCTTTGGTGATTTTTATCAGTTTCCCTCCATCGCCGTCTGTCAGCGTCTCACTGTTAACATAAAGCGCGGATAGATAATAAAGCGGGCGTGGAGGAGTTGGCTTCTATCTGTGGCACATTATAGACTCAGTTCTACTTAATAGAAACAGATTTGTGGAATGCTTGTGGGATGGCCACCCTCCGTTGGCCCCTCCGTATTATTTATGGATGCTGATCTGTGGTCTGTCAGTGGTCTGAAATCACCCCGGATCTGTTTTCACTAAGATCCCTTCCAGTAAACCAAATGTCATTCTGTTCACCTTCGGGAGAGATTGTAATTTAAGATGCATGCAGAGCATTGAACTGCTAGTACCGGGCCTGAAGTCGGGGTCCGGTCGCTTGTTATTCATCTCTTTATGGGTTTGGACATAATAAGCAACTTAAGACAATCATTTTGAAAAGTGGAAAATCGGACCTGGTTGCTCGTAATGGTCAGCGACTTTGTTTCTTTGACGGTTTAAATGACATTTCCAGTTTCCGAAACTCAGCGCTCTGTCTCGTCCCGGAGCTCGCAGCAGTGTGTTTGGAGGGTAACCACGACGACAAGCAAAGACGATGATGAAGCCCATAGAGTCACGTGATGCAGAGCAGGTCACCGTGTTGTGACGGCCTTAGACTAACCCACAACCACACTGCTGCTGTTGCTCTGCTAGAGTGTTTTTCACACCGTAGAAAGCATAAACCTGTTGGGACTTTTCATACTGTACTAATAATAAATCACCTATTGGTGTTTGTTTTTTGTAGATTTGTACGTTTTATCAAGACAACCAATACAGAATTTGTGATATAATCATAAAGCAAATAATATACAGACGTGAAATTACTTTTTAATCGAGCTAAGGGAATTGTCAGTGAACACATTGTCCTAGAACTGTTAATAAAATAAAATGTTGATAACTGTCTGGAAAGATGACCATCCAGACACGTTTGTTGTCCATTTTCTTGAACGCCCTTCTGAACTTGTTTTTCTCAGGTGAGGGAACTGGACGGCATCCCGCTCATCTTGGACAACTGCAACATTGACAGCAACAACCCATGTATCCTTTTGTTGACATAAGTTGATGGTCTTACCCGTACACATATTTCAAGTTTTATCTAAATCATTGTTCATAGTTATAATTTTAGACCTTGTGTATCTCATCCTGCCGCTTGTAGAATTGGATTTGGCGTGTTTACACAGGAAGTCTGGCTGGTTCGCAACCAAACATAAGTGTTGCATCAAGCTTTGATTGCAGCAGTGTGTGTGTAGACCGGTCATGATATTTGGTCATGGTATTGTTATGTATTGCTCGCCACCTCGATAGGTCTTTGCTTGCAGATGTTCAACAGTGTCGACTGCATTCATTACTGAAATCTGTCTGGCTGCTTGTAAATGCTTTTTGATGAGTCACATCTGTCAGTCACTTTATCAGAGAGTTAAATCAGTTCAATGATGATGACTTTCGACCACTTTCTTTTATTATCAGCCCCTGTTTACATTAATAAAGGAGATAGTTCTCAATATGATACATCAAAAACATGCTTTTAATGCCCTTTTCACGTATCCAATCCACTCCGTCGAGCTTTTACTCGTAGAAGGTAGAAGCCATCCCACAAAGGAAATATTCTTTTATAGATTTATGTGGGAAACTTGAGAGCTGAGAAGTTTTTCTTTATATCGTACAACATAACTTGTCTGTAAAACTGTTTGTTGGGCTTCCTGCGTACTCCGTGACCTAAGGCAAATACCAGGCACTCGTGAGTTTGACAACTTGAGTTTGATATTGAATTTGTTTGGCCTGTGTTGCCTCTACCATTCTACTTTTATATATATATTTGTTTGCCACATATGCATTTATTCATGAAATCAATTTTGTAAATGCATCTTCTCTTACAGCTGCTTGCACATGCTCATGTCTAGCATGAAATATTAATTAATTTGTTTGGTTGTTATGAAAGGTAGTGTTGTTTTTTGTCACGTCCCAATATCTACAATCTAAAAAATGACTAAATTAAGTATAATTAATTATATTTTTTGCATATTTTTTAACTTATCAGCTTAAATTCCTACAGTGTAATTCATTCTGTAGAAATCCAGACGTTGCTGTCCTTAACCAGGTACCCGTAGTTATCAGCCAGTGGGCCATCTTTACCATCAGGAACCTCCTAGAAAACAACACGCAGAACCAGGAGCAGGTCGCAGCCCTGGAGCGCCGCGGCACCGCCGACTACTCGGCACTCAGGGAGTTGGGTCTCCTGGTGGAGGAGCGAGACGGGAGCTTGCTGCTCAAAACTGTGAGGAAAGACTCTTGAAAAGCCTTAAAGAGGAGCAGCCAGGAGAGAGGAGGCCCTCAACCCGCAAGCAGGTTTTCATGTGACGTGTATGTTTAGAAAGGAAGTACATGTTTACACGTGTACGCTTGTGTGAACATGTACTCTCGTTGTGCTACGAGCCTCATTAATGTTAACAAATACTAAAGCTTCATCTGCAGGCGTTTAACCTGTCCACTACTTACAGAATAACTGACAGCAGCTCTGCTAATAGATTAAGGAGAGAAATGCTTTAGAATTTAACCAAGAAGTATGCATAAATTAATTATTCTACCTTAGCAATGCTTCCAATCTTGCCCACATGGGATTTGAGGTATTCTTGATACACAAAAAGTCCCATGGGATCCCCCTGGTGTAAAAAAGCAGAGGTCAAGACATCAGCAGCTCTTGTTTTGTCTTGACCTTAGTCTGGGAAATGAAGAGTTTGGGAGAGGCGCGCACATGCTGGTTCCTTTGGCCAGGCTGATGCTTTGTGGTTTAATCCAGAGACAAAGAGCACCACAGTATCCGGGCTTTTCACTTTTCACAGACACTGATGTTGCCAGCAGGGGTTGGGGGGTTTAATCCCAGGCCCATAGTGACTTCTGCAGTAACCGCGAAAACAGAGAATGACCCAAACATGATGTAATCAACCCCCTCACCGCCTTAGCTACTTAAAGGGTGTTGCCGTTGCCAGAGGGACATCGGAACGCTTTTAAACAATTCCTCTAAACAGGCATGACGTTAATATCGTACGCTAACAACATCGTGGGTCCAAATTGCGATACTAAAACTCATAATAACTGATGCTATGCATGTTTTGTAATTTAAAACGAAGCTCAGCATGAGCTTGCTACGGTACCTCTCATATTAAGGCTATAACAGGAATGAGTTTTATGCTCAACATCTTATTCCTCATCTTCTTTTTTTCCATCCTAACCCATAAACTGCATAAATAAGGGCTTATGGCATGTATGGATCATTAACCGTCTCTTTTTAACTCATGTTTTACACCTGAGACTGCTTCTCTTTGCTTTGTTTTAGCAGACTGCCTTTTAGATTTAGTGATAACTCCTATTTAGCTGCAGCTGTGTGTGTGTGTGTGTGTGTGTGTGCTTCTTCTTCTGATGAGAAATAGAGATCCTGGATCAGTAGACAGCGGACGAGAGCATGCATGCAAGTGTGTGTCTAACGAGTGAGTGAATTAATGAATGAGTGAGTGAATCAGACCAGAGGCATTAGTTAGCAAAATGACATCCCTCCCTGCTCCTCCTGTTGCTGGATAAGCTGAACAGTCCTGACACCTCAACAATGCAGCGCTTTACTGGCCCGCTCACACCCTGCTCCACCCTGTTTGCTCTGCCTCAGATTTTTAATGACAAAATGTATTGAAACAATCGGCTGGACTCTCCCCTCAATCCGCCGCCATAGTGAGGGGAGCTTATGTGGTTCCGGTCCCCAGGATTTCAGACAGCTAACAAAACAGCTGTTACTCGCGCTCGACTGGCTGGCTGCAATGCTTTTCAGCCCCATAGGAAAGAGGCTGTGCGAGTCAGCCGGGCTGAATGAGGTGGCATGGCCGCCTGTTCACCTCCTAACGCATTAGAACCACATCAGCCAAGACCAGAAGTTGTTGTGTTTCCCATATCAGCGTTTTATACCACAGGCCTCTACGATAGTGTATTTGTGCCTGCCGGTTGGATATTCAGCAAAGAAAAACCACTTCGTCAGGGTGTAAAGTATGCTTAATGAGTCAAATATGTTTAATAATGCTTAATAAAGTACTTTGTGTGTGTGACAAACAGCTTTTTTTGGGGGGGTAATGATTTTAATACGATGTGACATAAAACTGAAGAGGCAGTAAAAGGTTACTCAAATTTTATTGGTAAAAAAAGGAAAAAAATACAACTGTCCATGTTTGTAAGTGATGCAGACTTTTTTTTTGTTTTTGCCACAGAACAAATAAACTTAAATTAGCTGTACTTGGAAGATACAAGTATGCCTTTTAAGGAGTAGCGAGTCGCTCCTACACAGAAAACTCTTCGAACTAAAGCTGCACATCTAGTCGGTTGCTGACGCCTCCTACTGTGTTATTCTGCTCGCCATTCCATGCATTTAACGGTGGTTTACACACAAACACTTGAGGAATCACTCCGCTTTAATGAGCTACGTTGAATTATGAAGGATCGTGTTGCGAACGGACAATCCGGGCTACTTTGATAAGACACGTGGAGTATTTACAATTTAGTAAAATTTGATCAAAAACATAAATTCCAAATAATTTATAGCTCTCAAATCTGAATACAATGACATTAGAAAACACTTGTAAATAGTGACTTTCCTTTTCCATCTATAAATGACATAAAGTGCCACGTTTCCTCATATATAAAAATATACTCTTCAAATTGTTTTGTAAGTTATATAAAGCCTAAATAAACATTTCTGAATACATTAAGGGTGCTGTCCAAAAATAGCTTTTGAGGCCTTTGATCCTCTCATACCCCCTTCTGTGTGGTTATGGCACATGCTATCCACCCAGGCAGGCCTAAACCGCGCTGGAAGGCCTTGTGTAAGCAGAGGCCATCATGTGAAATTCCACGTCTCTGCCGTTCATGGGAATGTTGGATGTATCTGAACCTGATTGCACCTCTATGGAGTTCCAATGAGGCTTACACGCTTTTTTTTTTCTCAGAAGTCAAGGGCCCTCCGAAAACAAAAACAAAAACGGCGAAACACGCTCAGGATAGAAAGTGCTGTTCAAACTGGCAAGTTGGATGCTTAAAATAGTTTTGAGAATATTTTCTGCCTCTTTGGCTCTTGGCATAACAAAAGGGGGTCTGGGTGCAGACGGGGGAATTTGTCCATGAGAGAGAGATGTCAGCGCGGCGCCCGACGGCACAACTCACTGATGTCCCGTGAAAAAAAGAGCAAAATGTGACTCACACGAGTGCAAAAGAAAAATAACTCATCCGTAGCGAGACACGCCGCTGACGACTGATATAAACGAGATAACTGTTTAGTGAATGGAGTCGAAATCTATCAGTAGCAATTGAAGATCATAAGAGATGAAAACTTGTCAAAGAGCAGTTCAGTTTGCTATCGATCCTAGAACTAGGTTTGAAAGATACTTTAACATAAATAATTTGTGTTTTATTTTCAGTGTTCAAACAGAATACAGTGTGAGCGTACAGTTTAGAGTATTCCACTGCCATCTTTCAGTCTTCTGTCGCTGGCCGTCTGAAGCGCTTTGCTGTCGTAGCATTTCCAGTTAGCGTGTTACAAAAGTCTTCTCGGCATCCAACAATAGTCCTTGTCGTTTTGCCCTCTCTTTTGCAAGATGTCATCCTCTAAATATTGCTTTGCTGGAGGCAAAAAGAGAAAATCCTTTCACCTGCGGCATGTTTGCAAGTTTTTTTTTTTTTTTACCAGCACGCGCAAAAAAAAAAAAAGTTTCTTCAATACTCTCCAAACCTCAAATCTGATTTTTCTTTCTTTAAAGAATTCCAAAATAGGATGTAAAAATGTGCAAATTGTTGAATAAATACTTCCAAGTCCTTCACTTCAAATTCCACTTTGTCATAACCTTCTTTACTTCAACCGATGTCCACACCCCTCCATCCTCCAGGACTTCCTCTTTCCTTTTACTTGCAGGTGAAAACTTCTGATTTCTCGCTGCACGTGTTGCACTTGACGAAGCAGCACCAGTGGAACTTGCAGTTGCACTGCCAGATGCGCGTGTAGTGGTGCGTGTCGTAACCCCGGCCGCAGCACATCAGGTTGCAACCGTCCGTGTGGGTGGAGGTGCCGTTGCACAGCCGCCCCCGCGTCCCCGTGCTCCCCGTGGCCGTGTCCTCCTCGCAGTAGTTGGGCGAGCGCTCCAGGTACACCAGGTCCGTGTCCGTGGGCTTCTGGTAGCCCCGGGCCTCTTTGAGCCGCAGGAAGGAGGGCTGGCGGAGGCGCGACGCCCGGACCGGCTCGACCTGAACGGCTCCGCGGTAGCGCTCCTTCACTAGGTAACCGATCTCTCTGAACTTGGGCAGCGTGATCCAGCAGGTCTTGGTGGTGCAGGAACCAGACACGCCGTGACACTTGCACTCCAGCTTCATCCTCTCCTCCAGGATCTGATCACAGAGAGAGTAGAAATGATGTCCGTATGAAATCAAAAGATATAAGAGCTGAAAATTCGACACAAATGGTCAATTTACACGTGTCCATTTTTGTGAATATGAAACCGTAAAAGTGCCTTCAAATCCGTCTCTTTTGAGAAGCTGGGTTTTTCTGCGGACACTTCAACTTTCAGCACTGCGACCGGCACGCCAAGTTTATGTCAAAAAACCTGTGGAAAATAACTCATAAACCAACGCTGTAGTCTCTAATTAACATTACCTTTCCTCAGACCACATAATGGCGTGACAGCCCGAGAAAACTTGACCGGAGCTGTTGTGCAACCATACATGTATAGAATTACATGGCGGTTTAAAGCCAGATTTATATTATAATACCATGCAAATATTTTCGGATGACAAAATTGACAGGTGACTGTTTGCCCAGAGCTCGATGCTGATGTGAAAACAGATGACCTTTGCATTTTTCCTTATACGACGGCGTGATTTTTGAGCGACTAAGCTCCTTGTTAGAACATCTAGTAACTTGTATGTCTTCCCCTCTGTGGCTGTTGCATTCTGGGGGTTTTTGCTCTTGACTTTGGTTGCTTTAGTGCGTGTGCATGTGGTGGTGGTGTTGCCACTGAGAAAGGAAGGAGAGGCTTTGCAGGACTATCCTCTATCCTCACTTAATGCGTAGTAATTGGAGTGAATGGACGGCATGGATCCGCTTTGGCAGCCAAACCTTTACCGCACTTGTACAGAACTGATGAGCATTCACAACAAATATGTCTTCCAGAATACCTTCCACCTATTTATACTGGAAGATGGTGAACTTTACAAATAATTAGATCATCGTTTGTTCGTCTGTTACCTTTCGCCCCGCCTCATTGTTGTGCAGGTTCATCAGCCGCCGGGCGTTTTTCTTGATCTCGCGGGCGTCCACGAAGCGCCGCGAGAACTCCACGCCGTACTTGACGTCCGCCGAGCAGCCGCCCCACTTCCAGCCCTCCTCGCGGTCGTGGTAGCCCTGCTTCTCGCGATCGCAGCCGCACTGGCTGAGGTTGCCCTGGCTGCAGGCTGTGGTCACCGCGTGGGCAACTCCGGCTGCGGTGATGGCATAAGTGAATGCTGCCTCCCTGCTGCCTGGAGAGGAAAAAGCAGAATCTGAATAAATATAGAAGGTTGGAATACGAGATTTAGGTTCGATCCTCTTCGATTTAAAAAAGGTGCACCAGTTAAACTAACTCCACAAAGATGTAATGGCTTCATCCAATTGAAGTGCACTCCTTCAAGTAAAGATGGCCACCAGTTTGAGGGCATCGCTGATTTGGTGACGAATCACTTTCGAGAGAATGTTGATGATGATTTTTTTATGTTATGTAACCGTAACAAAGTATCTGAGTAGTTTCAGAAAGGCTACTTTTGTTTGAGGAGTTATAAGGAGTTACTTAACCCGATATTTATTGATACGTCACGTAACGGTATATTTTCAGCCTTCATTTGAAGTACTATACGAGGTAGCTTGAAGGGCGAGATATCAGACGATGACTTTGAGGAGCATTATAAATATTATATCGTCTTGTAATAACGTTCTGCCTATTGAATTTTTGATGTTCAAATATTTTCCGTGTTTAACTTTCCTACATGTAGCCATCCCATGCTCCATTAGAAACATATATAAATTCTGCTATTTACATCAAGAGGCACAAAAGGAGCATGAAAAGTCTGCTTGCGTTGCGGTCAGAAATTCGATCCATTTTATCCCAAATTTGATAAAAAAAAAATTAGTTTTCGGAGTACGAGTCGATGTTTCCATTTTAAATATTTCCAATGTAATTCCATACCAATCTTTCAACGTAGGTGGTACTGGATTTAGCCACTTTCTAGTGATTGACTTTTTTTACTTGCCGCCAATTGGGCCCAAAGCAGCTTTGTATCGCTCCTCCGTTTCAAAACAAACGTGGCCCAGATAAAGAGTCTCCGAGTTCAAGGGTATTTGGGTCTTGAATACCATGCTTAATGTGAATGCCATTCCAATATAAACTCCGTTTGGGACGGTCCCAAAATATATGGAAATGATTTGCCTCCTTTGAGCCACATTGTCTCCAACATGTCAAATTGGTATTCTTTTATTTTTCCTGGTGATGGGTCTTGAAATATCTTATAATATTTTTCCAGCAGACGTGGACTTAGTTGAGGACCATTGAAAACTACAAATTTCCCCCCAAGCCTCCTCAGAAAGCCCCATTCCAGTTTCCCCACTTTGCCTTTAATATACAAGATGTTTTCGCCCGAGCGTGAAAGAGAACGTTGTACAATCGAGTGATTTTTTTCCTGTTTCTGTTGTTGACGTCTTAGTGTCTGAACTTGTGATCTGTCTGGTCTTTGATATCACTATATCAGCGGTCAGTAGAGTGAAAACAACACAAGTGACATCTACTGGCTGACTGGAGGAGTTTTTTTTTCCTCCTGCTTCAGCCCTCGTAGCATTCTGTCCTAATGTTTTTCATCAATGGAATTTCTCACAGAGCTTAAGTGTCATTCTGTGTCCGTCTTAAGCGGCCCACATTATTATAGCAAATGATACCGCTGCGTTGCATGTTGAAATAATCTGTGGCCAGGCTTGACTGAGATGTGCCCAGCCATTTCCAAGCTTTTGCATGTCACCATTTGAACTTCAGAATAAACACATTTATATTTATGGGGTGGAGGGGGGGACAGGGGGAATTAATTTATTGGCACTACAATTGGTAATAGGATATCCTCCCTCTCCAATCAGGATAATGGTGGGCCTCCGCTCTTCTCAACGAGTATTAATGCATGGCGTTTTCTGGTGGAGGCGATCGCCGTGGCTCCCTTCCAACCTGACAAAACTCGCTCGCAGAAAACCAGCGGGGCCTGCGGTTCCCCCGGTCCATAACTCATAACAAACTCTGAAGTCTTCTCTCATCAGGCTAAATCCGCGACCCGTTCGGATATTCGATGGTGAGCATTTCTCAGGCATCGGGCGCTTTGCAATAGCCAAGCAGCCATCTCCTCGCGCCGTGATTTGTTTTGATTGTACGGCAGTGCATGCAGGGCTCCATTGTTGCCATCCAGCTGCTGGAGCTGACTTCAATTAGTGGTTAGCATGAATCTCCCTGGTCTTTCTCAGTGCTTAATGAGTTCACGGGGCCCGGCAGGTCAATCATACCAAGTGGTGGATGGTAGATTAGCGACATGTGAGGGGGTTTGGGGTGTTACGGCTCTGTCTTATGTTTCCATTCTTTTTTTAAATAGCAAAAATGGACGCCCGGATATCAAATCTGACTGAGACGAAAGGCAATCTGACCAGTCTTTTACGGTAATTAACCGTCTAATTAGCTTTCAGACAGAAGTCATAATATTTAGTCTCCCAGAAAGTACTTATTTGGTTAAGTGATCGCACGGACGACGGACATGCGGACTTAAGCGGGGTCTCTCCGAGCTCGTTTACACACCACAAGAGAAAAGAGACATTTCCTCTGACAAAAGAAATAAAGGGATCCAGACGTCTGTCTGCCTGTGTCCCATGTAGAAGAAAGTGATTGCTCCCAGAGCTGCTAGATTACACATGGATCCAAACCCACAGCGAGACCGCAACAAAACATTTCGGACTGAAATACAATTTATATAAGAGGTTCACATTAGGAGCAAACGGGCTTCTGTGAGAAGTAAAAAAACACGGAGGGGTGGGGGGGGGGGGGGAATGTGGACTAAACGCGGGGAGATGTGTTAGTTTGTGTGTTTACACATCACGTAGGTTTGATATACCAATGCTTTGGGAAGATGGCAGAGCCGAGTGGGGCATCAGACCCTGCTTTGTGAGCGTTTTACGACTGCTTAGCTGTGTTGCAACGGCAGTGATGTCACACACATGAGTTACACAGATTTAATCTCCTTTGGGGACGCTAGCGAGGCCTTTGAGTTGCAGGTTTTATGTGTGTGTTTTAGTGTCTAAATGAGGTGGAGGATTGTATTGTGGTCGCTGCGTGTGGTATTGCAAACAAAAATGTTTTTGTCAAAGTTTCGCCACCCATCCTTTAAGTCTGTTTCATGCCACTTAGTGGAAATACGCTGCAGATTTTTCTCATGCCACGGACGACACTTACAGGAGGTCGGGGGGAACAATGTGAGGGGATTGAGAAAAAACGGGCAGAACTGGGCTCATCCACACACACACACACACACACACACACACACACACACACACACACACACACACACACGCAGTTATTACAGCCTGAATGATTAGAAAAAAAACGGACCGCACGGCTCTGGTTTTTGGTTTGGTTTGGCCAATTAACATACCCGTTGACAGATTAAAGCAACACCAAAGGGAGGGACGTGTGGCCGTGATCACACATTCATCCACGCTCGTGCTCTAAATTTATCTTACTCTGAAACTGAAAATGCCGATACGTTACAGGGATTTATTTTAGTTAAAGATAAAAAAAACAACACTTTAAAGAGCTGATCTACTGCGTTCCCCTCTCTTCCCCCCCCCCCCCTTGTTTCCTGTCATCTATCTATTGTGAAAAACTAACTGAAAACAGATCTATTGTGTAAATCGAGATACATTTGAAAACAAGCTGCGTTTCAAACAGACTGACCTACTCTCAGCTCTTGTCCAAAGACCGTCCTCTCTCCCAGGGCCGAGCAGTTCCACCGGCCGTAGCGGAACTGGTACTGACACTCGTTGATGCCCAGCTGGGCGCCTTCGCCGATGATGATGATGGCATCGGGGCGACTCTGACAGAGGGCTCGCTGACGGGGGGCCAGTCCCGGTATCTTGTTGCAGATGATGTTGGCGCCGAGGGCCACCACAGAGGACAGCGCCCTGGGCAGAGAGACATGATAGGGGCCGTCAAGACAGATAGTTTTCTTTTTGTGTGATGGGGAAAAAGTCACCTATAAGATTTGTTTGCCAGTCTATAAATCATGACGATTAAACAAAATAATCAAGACGAAGAAGATAAGAGCAGACAATTCATCCTTCTCCAGGTCACATGTAATCTAATGGACCTTCATCAAGATGACAGAGAACAATAGTTAATTATAGGAATGGGTCCAAATCTTCCTTTCTGTCTGTCTGCCTCTCTCTCTCTCTTTCTGTGTGTGTGTGTGTGTGTGTGTGTGTTACAGAAAACATGAACCACCACAGCTATTTTAGGTTCCAGGACCTGCCCTTGTTATGAATGAGAGGCATGTATGGTGCAGCAATCATCCTCTTCGTGAGGGCCTGGGGTCTTTTAATGCCATATAAGAAGCGAGCTCATTACACCGCGCCTATAGGCAGAGCATGAAGTAGTCCAAGATGCCTATTTCTTTCTCTTTTTTTTCTCTCCATATGCTGCTTTTCCAATTTCAGCCCCTTGTCTGACGAGGTGCTCCTGCGACAAAGTGGTTCTGGTGTAATGTGTAAATCCACCGAGAGCAGGTTATCTCATCAGCTGTGCTTGTAGACGTCAGGCGGATGAAACATTTGCTGTTTCACTCCCAACTCTTCGGATGGAAAGTCTCGTTTCCACTAACAATCTCAGCAGCGACATGTTACCTCATCAAACAACGTAAAAAGCGTAAAGTAATCCCTTTCCTCGTCGTAATAAAACACCTGCAACAGCCAGCTAATGACCTCGTGCGTAACTCCCCGTGCGTAATTGGCGAGCCTGCGTGTATAATCGCTCGCGCCGTTTGTAAGAGTGCAGTGCGTCGGTAAGGAAACCTACAGGTAGCTACCGCTGGTGAGGATGAGGAAGATCTGCGGGTAGTAGACGGACAGCAGCGCACTGCGGGACGAGACGATGAGCATGGCTGCGCATTGAACCCAACTGGTTCTGCTCTCTCGCGGTTTGTAAAAGATAAGAAGAACAAAAAACAAGAAGTATATCCTTTTTTCTTTTTGTTTTTATATAGATATATATATATATCTGAAGTCCGGGAGTTGAACGCGGGAGCGTCGTCTCTTCTTGTTCCGCCGTTCACAAGGTGTTGCCTTCAGCTATAGTGGAGCCGTGGCGCGCTGCGGCAGCTCCAAGCTCCGCTGTCCATGTGCTGGAGATGAGAGGCTGCATCCCGCGGCCGAAGTGCGCTCCGCCACCTGGACCGGTTGAGGAATGGGTGAGAGAGAGAGAGAGGCAGGGAGAGAGAAAGAGAGGGAGGGTGGGGGCAGATGGGGGTTCCGGATGTCCGATGCGCGCCGCTCGCGTCTCCAAAAGTGAGACCGTATTGTGGCATTGGAAGGGTGGGAGACAGTGGCCTCTCCCGGTGCACCAGCCCCCGGGATGAGTCTGCACCCGGCATCCCACCGTATCCACCCCCCCCCCCCCTCTCTCTCCTCCCTCTCCCTCTCTCCCCCTCCCTCTTTCTCCCCCTCCCTCTCTCAGCCAGTCGTTTTGTTGATGCCCAAAGCTGTTAAGTTCTATCTGTGTCTTAAATATAAATATATGCGTTCACTCTTTTTCTTTTCTTTTTCTTTTTGCTCCTCCTGACCAATTTCACCTGCTGTGGGATCGAACTTGTGACCCTCTGGGTACAATAATCCCCCCCCAGAATTCATGAATTTGACACGTAAACTTACATTTCTCTTAATTTCCTCTGCATTTTCTCCAAATATCTAGACATTTCATCATGGCATTGCTCCTGTATGTATAAAAGTACCATGAAATCATGCTTTACCATTACCATGAAGCTCCAACTTAGTTTCTATATGGTGAAAGTGGGCCAACAATGGCAGGAACATGCAGTTTGCTCAGCTGGTGGCCTATAGTAGAACTGCATTAAATGGATTAAATTACTACAAATGCATATTTCAAGCAAAACTGCATCGGTCGGTTTGGCTTCTCAAATGTTATATTTCGATCCTTTTCGGTGTCCTTTATGATAGAAAACTGAATATATTGTGGACTTTTTGGCTTTGGGAAGTTAAAATGTGTACTTTTAATATCTCTGGCATTCGTAAGACAAACCGATGATGAATGGAGAACATTGAGATGAATCACTAGACAACCATGATGATAATAATTGTTAGTAGACGACTATAGAAGACTGTGGAAGGGTAAACCTCTAATGGTCTTTGACATGCATCGTTTGCTGCTATGCGTTATTAATCCCTGCAGTGGATTTCTCCCTTTCTGAAACGCTTCAGATGGTTGATGAGACTCTGTGGTCTTCATATGTTCTGCTGTGCATCACAAACGATACGCCCTCATGTGGCGGCATGGAGGAAATGTCAGCAAAACAGGCTAAACATTGGTATCAAGTTCTACTTTTTAATAAAGGAGGCATGTTAGAATAGATGTTCCTACACGGTGACTTCTCTTGTTAAACCTATGTAGTCTTTGAAGTGAAGTGTTCAGGTGTAATCAGATGAAAAAGGCCAACAAGGACAACCCAAAAAGGAATGTGTGCTGTTCCTTTCTTTTAAAGATGTTTGCTGTGGAACTTTTAAGAGTTTTTGCTTTGTTTTTTAAGTACAATGGGAGGGGACCGTCCCGTTCCATTCAAAGGACGAGGACTTTTATAGGTCTGCTTCACAGAGTGGACAGAGGACAAAGTGCATATCTTCTTGGCTTGTTGTTCACTTAAAAAAAAAAGAAGAAGAAGAAGCAGAAACATGCCAAGCTTTTGCTTGAGCAGAACAAATAACCGCGAGGAGATAATATTAATACGATTTGTTCCAAAAGACGAGATATCAATCAGAACAAAAGCGTAGAGACCGAAAACGATTTGAGGGCAGTTTGTGGAAGTGAACCTTTTTATTTAAATTCCCGTGCGAAGCTGCCAACAAAGCGTTTGGAGAGTGATTTCGGAGAAGGAAAAGAATGGTATACTTTTCATTTTTGCTGTCATTGAGATGGGACGGATGATTGTGCCCACTCAGACTGTATGTTTGTAGCCGCAGTCAGATATGTACGCTGGACTGTAAAGAATGAGAAGCAGCTTTGCCACTAAACTGGACCATCTTGATCTGCCCAGACCTTGTCAGACGGATGGATGATGTCTCATGGTCAGCAGAAGCAGAACCTGTTGTGTATATATATATATGTGTGTGTGTGTGTGTTCTGTATGCCACTTACTCTCTGTCTTGCTCCCTCTCCCTCTCTCTTTCTGTCCAAATAATCCTCCTAAACCACAATTTCCAAAGCCAAGATAGCACTTAAGCAGCGTGCACTCACTGTCCTGGCGCTCGCTCCGCGATATCTGTTTCTTTTCATATTTTTTTTGCACAGAAGACCGTGGAGACTTTGGGAAGTTCGGGGGCCGAGTCAGGAAATCTTTTTTGTTTTTTTGTGTTTTGTTTTACTGCTGAACAAGATGTCAGATCAGTGATGAAAGTGGCTGTAAAATGTGTGTTTTTTTAATCTATTGGGACGGCTGTCTTATGTTTTGACATAAGGTTTTCGATCGCGTCGTGACGGAGACTTGAGGCAGGCGGGGAGAGAAGCTGGGTGCAGTGACGCCGAGGGGCCGCTAGCTGGAAGCAGGCCTAAAAAAAGTCCAGATTAATAATGGTGTCTTCTGACTCCACGGGGCTTCGAGGCCTATCTTGTCCTCCGGCCCAGAATCACAAGCCGGGTCCCTGAGCGGTTGTCGAGGAAACGGTCTTGTTGATCATAATAGTAAAAAAAGAAATCGGGACGATTCATCATGAGTGGCGTTTTTTCTGCAGAGCAGCAGGGCTCATAGGTGGAAGTGTTAGACATAACAATCCCCTCCACGCGCCGTCGAGAGTGGAAAGGAAGCTCCCCCCCCCCACCCCCGAACCCGTCAAAAAATAAATAAGAGTACAATAATGTGATATTAGTTTAGAGTTCAGGCAGAACACACTTGTAGAAGCTGATTGGCATCGGCTGCTTCATTCATGCTTCACAATCACTGGCTCATCCACAGCTGTTTGGCTACCGGCTGACTAATAACATGGACAGGCCTTTCTAACGGCACACAGATCAGGTCTCTGATGGAAGTGACTTGACTGGAGTAGCTTAGTTAGCCTGCATGAAACTTTAATGTGCAAGTTTGTGCTGTTTTACTTGAACTTTTGCTCAAAGAAAAAAGGTAGAAACAATTTTAAAGTGTTCCGGGGACAGAATTCATCGTCAAAAATGTACTAAATCCAAATATACGGTGTACTGAAATGCTTATAATCACAAAGTAGATATATTATCATATTGCAGACTAGATGAGAAGGACATGCAAAATTACACCATATATGAAAAGGCAAAAGCAAAGCAGCAGATATGGTGTTACAACCGACTGTTAAAGAGGAAAACTTAACTTCATTACAGATAAAATCATCTCTAATACATTCCCTCCCCTCCTGTAGAAGTCAATGAACACACGTTTGGTCCACGTTATGCAGATTATCCCAAATATTTCCATAATAATGTGCCTTAAAGCCTCTGGTCATGTACATACTATGTACTTTGATCAACCTGATGGACCCACAGCAGAATGGATGCTATTAACTCTGGTTTAAGTCATGTTTGGGGAAGGAAACTCAATACAAGGAGACCAAAAATGTATAAATAATAATAATAAATATTTTTTTTTCTCTAATTATTATTATTATTTTTTTTATTATTATTACAATTTACTTTTATATATAAAATGTTTTTCCACTGTTACATTATCATTATTATTATTATTATTATTATTATTATTATTATTATTATTATTATTATTATTATTATTATTATTATTATTATACTTCCTATACCTCTGAACACAGCTATTTACATACAGTAGGAATACATGAGACACTTACACACTTTCCTAAACACACACAAACACAATACTCCCTCTCACAAAAATAATTAAAAGTAAAAATCTTAAAATTTCACGTGCCTCATGTTAATGTCGGTATGTTACGCGTTCCCTTGTCTGTATTATTATCGTCACCTGTTTGTTTGACACAAAGCTAAATAAAAAAAGTAATGTTCGCTCAAATCTTCAGTGCTTTACCTTATTAAAACCTAACTATGACATAGAAAGTGGTTGTCATGGGGATAGTGATCGTTGACTATAAGGAAACAATATAATAACATTGGCATGGATACTTTATGAGATGGGAGGAGACGTGCATCAAAGGCCTCGGCCCCTCATACATGCTGTGTCTCTGATCCACCAAGAGACACCGATGGGTTTCATGTGTTTAGGTCAGACAAGTGCGTACGGGGCAATCCTGGCACACGGCTTCATGCAACTCAAGTGGCTTTCAAGCTTTTCTACCGCAATGTCAGAGGCATTGTTTGGACTGTAATGTGGCAAGACAAACACATGGTGCTTATATGTGTAATGGGGCAAAACACATGCTGGAATGCACGAGAAATGTGAGTGTGGTCGGGGAAATGAATGTGCCCCCCCCCCTCCCCTCCTCCTGCACTGTGAGGGGATTATGGAGTGTGACAGATAAAAAACAAAGCTGCCCCGGGGGTTAACGGGCAAGAGAGTATTTATGACACAGCTAAAAGCAACTACTTTGTAATCAAATCTAATTTAAACTGTTCCGAGCGTTCATGGAACCCGACAAAGCTGACAGCGGGAAATTGTTTCCACGTTGAGGAACAACAGTTCCACTTTTGAGCAATTATTGTCTTTGAAGCATCTTGAAGCCTTTTGTGAGAGCAGATGGACAATGGCACGGGGCACATGGACGTCTTCAGAAGTTATTCCCTTTATGGAATATTGATGTTTTTCGGTGTGGAAAGGAGGGGATTCGGAGATGCGATCGGCGTCGCAGATGTTGAGGGAAAAAATGGTTTTATGGACGGCAGTACTGAGTGCCAAAAAAAAACAAAACAAGAAAAAGGGGCCGGCTGTCTTCGTTATGATCCCTCGAGGAAACAGATTCACAGCAGGTTAAACTGCTGCTTTCTTCACGTTATTTACATTTGTCACATTTATAGGAAGACGAGTCGTGAATGCACAATTTGGTCATCAATAAGCAATCAATCCAAACCCAAATCCCCTGTAGGGATTAATGCTAATTTAAACATGCAGATTGAGTATGCATGCACAGCTTTGGTTATTTATTTCAGCCTTCAGCACATCACTGTATCATCTCCTGTCCTTACTCCGTTCTGCCTGCAGAGGGAGACAAAGCACCAGAGAAGCTCCCAGTTCAGTTCAGTCTTCTGGTTCAGTCCCTTCTACATCACAGTTTTCTATTTCGTGGCATTAAAATATAATTTGTATTATCACGACAGGTCATCAATACGCTAACAAATGTTCAATCACCACGTTGCATTATTAGCGTTTAGGGTTAAATGCATAATGCGTATTTAGTGTATTTAAAAAAGACCAAATAATCCTCCACTTTCTGATTACTGTCTAATATTTCTATTTCCACTTCTAACCACTTACATCGGCTCCTGTAAGACTCTTCAGTGTTGATCCTGAGGGGGCCGTGTCCCAGTGAGTCATTTTCGGGATCCTCAAGGGGGCTCTTATGTGTTTCAAAAGCACGGGAGGCGAAGCTGCACGGCAGCCTGTAGTTCCCACCACTCCTCAGAGGGTCCACCATCTTGGTTCCTACCATCGAAATTTCAAAAACACAGCCGTCACGTTTGTTCGACATTTTTCTCCCGGGATCTCGGCGCCTTTAGTGAACCCAAAGTCAGAGATAATTATGCTCACTATTGTTTTTCTTTTTATTATCAATCTGTTCACCATCAATTTAAGCTGCTAGGAATGAGTCCGATCACTCACGTGTAAAAAAAAAGGGAAACATGCACACTTCCCCCCTGACAGAATTATAATTTACACTACTGTAAGAATCTTTATGCAGATATAAGTCAGATGTTACTGTGTGTTTTAATGAGATTTAAAAGCCATCAGATGTGCTTCAACAGCAACAATAACACATCTAATTAACAAAATGTCACCCTGACATACTCTTATCTGCAAGAATTACTCAAGTTATAATCTAGACTCGTGCATGCAAAAATAAAAATGACACATTTTGCACGATTTCGGGTTCAAGTCCCTCCGTGCCGCATTCTCTGCTGGTATCTGAGCTGCTCCGGGGTCAGATCAGGACACCAAAACAAAAGGGAAGCTACTGAACATCCTGCTTAAGGTGGCGTGTTATTTTAATTTTCTCAGCTGTGGTTATTTCTTATTTTAATATGCTTTTTATGAAGTAAACTCAAACTCATGCATGCAGGAGCTGCTATTCCCCCTTTTTCTTTTAAATCCTTCTGGATAAAGAGAAAATATATATATAAAAAAAAGCATCCATTCTATATAAAATAAAAAAAATGGTGTTTGTTGTAGAATGAATTGTACTTTATCCATTTTCCACTGCAGCTGGTTTGATCCCATACAACTTGATCTGTTAGTAATTCGCCTGTGAAGAAATTATTGCACTGAGCCTACGGGAATCAAACATGTGTTACACTTCTGTAACTTTCTATTCCCTTGAAGATACTCGGCCCTTAATGGGTTGGGCCTTGCTGTCGAAACAAACTAAAACTCGCTCCCACTCTCTTTTCCCCTTTCCTTTCACACACACACACACACACACACACACACACACACACACACACACACACACACACACACACACACAAATTGATATAACCACAACCTCAGCCTCTTAACTCTTTTAGCAGGCTCTAATAGCTCAAATCAGAGAAAGTCACGGAGAAGAGAAAAGGGGGGGGGGGGGGGGGGGGCGACGTTCGCAAGAGTCACATCATGTTAGTGCTGACCTTGCTGATTGAGTTTGCTCACAATCACACGGGTCAGGGCTGGGGTCAGGCCCACGGATCATTTAGTTTAATGGTTGTTTCCTGCCCCGCTTAAACGTACGCGTCACAATCGTAGGGGAACTGTTAGATGCAAGCATATTACAGGAAATCATGCAGCGGAGAAAAAGAGTAGGGGGGTGTGTGGGGGGGTGGGGGGTGGGGTGTGGAGGGGGGGGGGGGGGGAGATCAAGAGCAAGAAACTGAGAGCCAGAAGGAAAAGAAAAGAGATGGTGACAAAGGCGGAGGGGAGAAAGAGAGAGCTCTGCTAATTTTGTGGCCTGTCTGTGTCACCAGCACCCTGTTGGGACGACAGATGTGCAGATGATGTCATGTAGAAAGGGGATAGGGTGGGAGGGTGGAGTGATCGGAGCGCGGGAGGACAGTGGACAGGCGGAGCCCCGATCTGAGAGAGGGAAGGGGGGTGAGAGGGAGCGCTGCATTGCCCCGCAGTCACGCAATTAGGCCTATTCAGTTTTCCTAAGATGTGACTCAGTGTAGTTTCGGAGAGTGTGTGCTTTTCCAAAGAGACCCACTTGTGCCTCTTAACGACCCCCTTCTCTGTTGGTCGAATACGTTTGCGTGCATCCGCCGCCGCCGTCGCCGCCGCCGTTTTTTTTTTCCCTGCACATGCAGAGGCAAACAAATGTGCTGAACTGGTGGTTTTCGGTCGCAGGACCTCTCACAAAGCAGCAGCCTCTCTCCCCCCAACCACACAGGCTATTGAAGCTATAATTTACTTAGTGCAGTCATTGCTGAAGTTTACCCTCCCGTCCCCTGACCGGCCGCAGCATAAGAACCCAATTGTTCCTCGTGGTTCGGCAGTGACAATGGCTGTTTGTGGTCAACCCGGGAGAGAGAGGGAGAACGTTAGAAAGAGAAAGGGATCGACGAAAAGGGGGGGGGGGGGGAAGGATATCCAGCCATACGATCCAGTCATTTGTACCGTTTACTGCTAAAGATATAGTCAGGGTGGAAGGGGGGTCGTTCTGCTCGCCCTCAAGGACACCATTTTCCCAACAGCCCCATGTCCTGAACGTTACCCCATCCAGCCCGACGTCAGCTTTCTTGCAGACCTCCCCCCCAACCTGCGCCCTCTCAGACCAATTGTGCTGGCATGGCAGAGGGAGAAATTGAATGATTAGGCAGTCGGATGTTGCCTAATGGTCGCGCTGCACAAATGCAGCCATTCCTGGCATTGTTGTGTGTTTCGAGTGAGACTGAGAGGGATTGTGCTTTTTTTTTTTTTTTTTTTTTTCAGGTCCGGCGCAGGAAAAGCAGCTAATAAGTGAGGCAACCTGTGGGAATCGGCCCAAGCCAAAAGAGGGAATGAGGCCGTTTTTTCCCCTCCTCCGTGTTTGTCCTCGCTTTGCTTTATTTCGGTGCCTGCCCTTTTTTTTTTTTTTTTTTTTAAACGTTACCCACGTGCAATTTGAAAGACGGTCGTTAAGTCAATTACCGCCCGAACAGGTGGCAGCTCTGTTTTTAAAGCAGCCTTAAAAATGACCATGTGAACACTGGATAATGTGGACTTGTTGAAAATGACCACTAGGGGGAAAAAAATATCCTGTCATAACTTAACATAAAACACAGCATGGACTTGTATCACACACACCACGTGAAAACAACGCAGCTTTTCAAGCAAATAAGACGCCGATAGCCGCCCAGAGGCCTAGAGTTACAGATGGCAGCTGTAGCTAGGAGGGGGGGGGGGGGGGGGGGGGCGGCTCTGACCTGATCTTGAGGACACCCTCGGCCCTCTGGGTAATCATTGACCTGTTACCTGTGGCAACCGAGCCACAACATATACTGTACAGCCGCAGGACTGCTGATAATAAGGTGATAACGCGGGTGCGTGGACACATTCAGTCATGCGTCAACACTTTGCTGATTTCTAATAAGAGGATATTTAAGATATAACTTTTAGGGACGAGCTCCTTTACTTATTTTCATTATTTCCCAAAGCAGGGCGTTACTGTAAAAACACGCATGCTTCGCCAACCTACACTAAGAAAACTTTAATAACAAAATACCAGTGCACTCCCATCACACACACACACAAAGTCAGGGATGCAACTATGTACGTTTTTCTTGTACGATCCGATACCGGCGTTTCTTTTGTTCCCCAAAATCTAAATCTGTACTTCTCCACGTGTTGTCACGGGGATCTATTTCCCATAAGTCATTGTGAAGGTTGGATTTCGGTGGCATTATGTGGATATATTTCCTATTGAGGCGCAACGTGCAGCAGCCAAATTTAGCCCGCTCGGGAATTTCCTGAACTTCGGAATACTTATCTGGAATCAAGAGTGCGAAAGAGATAACTTTAAGTTGTTGAAGGGGGGGAGGGGGGAGGAGGAAAGGTCGTGATCAGCTCTCCGGGTCTGGGCGTCAATCAAAATCTCAGATCTTTTTTCGTGGAGCTGGGTTGGGGCGTGGCACTGCATTGCAGCACGTTAGTGGGGGAACGGGCCGGGGTTACCATCCGAGGAGAGGAAGGAGGAAGGTGGTGAGGGCGGTGGGGGAAGAGACCGAGCCGTTTGGCCCCTCAGCAAAGAGCCTCCTCCCACTTTTTTCTTTTTCCACACGTCCCCTCGCCCTTCTCGACGTCCTTGGAACTTGCTCCTTCCTCTCCCTCTCTCTCTATTTGCTGCCTTACCTTGGGCGCTCCACGCAGAATGCTCTGTGTCTGAGAGCAGTGGCCTGAAATGAGAGTGAGAGGGGGCCTTGGTCAGCGGAGAATGCCAGCTTTGTCTGAGCTGCCATCCACACTGTCTGGAGACGTGGGTCGGGGAGAGAGAGTGTCTGATTGCAAATTAGCGGTGCCAAACGGACGCCATGGTCACCTTCACACGATCCAACGCCCCACCTTTCCCCCCCCTCTCTCCTCTCCTCGCCTACTTCTAATTGAAATTACAGGGAAAATCGTGTTAATAGTAGATCAATGTTTGAGTCAATAGTTTTCCTTTTTCTTAATTGGTGTACAAATGTACAAATTGCATAAAATGAAAGATTGATGAGGATTGAGTGCTGGAGTGCGTTTAGATGTAAGGTTTTGGCCGATAAGTGCTCAATAAATCTGCAGTATATCCGTTTGTGGTACAAACATCTCTCAATATCATACTTGAATTGATGAATATATTGATAATATACCGTATTTTGATTTCCCGGTGTTACATCTTCATTTTGTAAGGACCACTTAAGCAACAGTGCAAAATTATGTCTTCCTCGTAATCCCTTCCTCCGCATGTTAATTTACAGCTTTAAAAAATAAATATCTTCGCTGCAGAAGAAGTTAAATGGTGACAGTTGAAGAAAAAAAGTTAAATTCAAACAGATTGATAAACAATGCTTTTGTGATTTAAAAAAAATCATATAAAAAAAGAAGAGAAAATATATTTATTGAACCTATCTATAGAGTTTAAGGCCTAACTGTTATATCAGCATGTAGCTGTATGTTCCATAATGTGTGATATATCATACAGTAACATGTGGACCATTAGGAACTCCAATAACTAATAACCACTAACTAACTATATATATATATATATATATATATATATATATATATATATATATATATATATATACACACACACACACACACACACACACACACACACACACACACACACACACACACACACACACACAGTATATATATATATATTGGTCGGCCATAAAGTTGAAATAATTTGCAAATGTCTTGTCTTTTAATAGTTTCAAACAAATGTAATGCATGAATTAATTTAATCTAATAAGTAATTGGGACACATAATGTAATCAAAAGTGATCACTAGCATTTAAATATGAATGAACAGAGGATTGTGTCTGAAAACTAAATATTCCAACTTTATGGGCAACAGTGTCTATATATTTATATATGTTCAGAACAAATACAGACATCTGTTTAAAAACTAACTTTTTATCCTGATCATTAAAAAAATGTGAGTCATTATTAAATACATAAATTATGTTTGTTACAGGGGGGAAAAAAATCTAATTGGTTTTACACTGTTATAAAAACGTATTGTTTCCACATTAAAGTTTTGACATTTAGCACTCAAATTAATTATGTGGTGATAATTATCTTATTTTTAAAGCGTTTGTTTGGAATTGTCTAAAAGGAATAAGCAGTGATTTCGTCGAAGGTTAATAAAAGTACACACACACACACACACACACACACAGCTCCCATTTATAAAGCAGTCCTTCTAACCTGTTGACCGTCCTGTTTTTAATACTTATATGACTCGGCTTTATTTAAAAAAATATAATGTGTGTGTTTGTCTTGAGGTCCATCAGGTGCATCGCCGTCAATATGAACTTGTGTCACCTTCTAATCCTTGTAAGCTATAGCCGACATGCTCAGCCCATATAGAGCTGAGCTGTAGACACACACACACACACACACACACACACACACACACACACACACACACACACACACACACACACACACACTCCTAATCCTATAGTATAGGCGTATAGACATGCTGTACCCAGAGCTCGGTCACTGAGTGCAACTGTAATATCACTTATCAATACAGATTTACCACCACTCAATACACTCGCCCTGTGTTGTGCAGGTTCATTGTGGGACTGTGCTTAAAAAAAAAAACACACACACACACAGAAGCAGGGATTTCATTACGAACTTTTTGTTTAAAGTATGTTATTAATTTTAAAGTATTTCTGATCCATTCAAATATTATAACAAATAACAATCATGTTTTATTTGTATTTTCTTCAAACCAATTTCATTTTAATGGGCAATATTTATTTTTAATGGATGGAACTAAAATTCACCATTAGGGGATTTTCATTAGTTTATTAATGTGATAATTTGTATTTACTAATTTACATTACAGTGAAGGAGTGTGTCTTTAGCAATCATGGGAGTAAGCTACATATTGTTATTTATTTTATTTTTTTACCCATGCCTCTAAAGAGGATGATCTCCAGTGTAGTGGCTGAAAACCGGTGCACTTTCTTTAACATGCACTTTAATCCATGTCTGCTTTTTTTTAAATAGTGACCCTTTATGGGGGTCTATCCTCAGCATACATGGAGTGTGTTATATTTAATTTTTTTGTGCATCTGGGTGTATCTGTGTTTGATCTGAATGTGTTTCCAAAAGTTTAAAAAATCACATTCTTCTTCGTATATATTTATATATATATATATATATATATATATATAAAGAAGATGCAGATGGAGGATAATCTGCTATAATATTATCTACTAATATGCTTTCCTCATTCCCTTACAGACAAAATGAGTGTATTTATCAAACAAAGTCCAAGATGATATTATCATCTGCTTAAATTAAGACTCTCTTAAAGGAGCATAAGAGATTTAATTTAAGAGATTTGATATTCTGGATCACTTTAAATAACTTCCTGAACTACACATTGGCCCTTTAACAGCTCCGTCCTGTCCTCGTGTCCTTCCACAGCTGATTAATCAATAAACCGCTGCAAAGGCAAATCATGGGGGGAAAAAAACAAGTCCGGTCTTGTCTCCGACTCACTTGTGGCGTCTAACCGGGGAAGCAGACCTTCATTAACTCGCAGGAGGAACCAACTGGGTCCGGCTCATTAACGCAGGTGAGCAGGTGTGAGAAAACGCATCTCCGTTTTGTTAGCTTAGCACAAACAGGAGAAATAATTAGCTGTGGAGCTAAACTAGCACAGGAGGGTATTTATTTGCTGCACGTGTAAAAGTATGAGGCATTAATTGGTGGTTGCTAATTTTCCTTCAGCATGCCACCTGCTGCTTTGAAAAAAAATACACATTTTAATATGATTCCAAAGCATGGAGGGAGCTTTCTGGTTTGTACAGACAGAGGAAACACGACATTTTGTTTTTTATTATTATAAATAATCCAAGATGGAGTTGCGTGTGATATTTTTTTTTTTAACCTTTTATTGAAATGTTAATTTAAAACAGCAAGTGTGTGACTTCCTTTTTTTTAATAGTCTCGCGTGATAATAAAGTGTGTTAAATAATAAAACCAAAGGGCACGAGGGAAATCACAAAGCACGAGACACCAGGTAAGTTCACTAAAGCAAATAGTGCTTTTTTTTTTTTTTTTTAAGATCCGCGGAGGGGGCAAGAGGAGAGGGTGGTTGTGGTGAGGCAGCCCTTAAAAAAGCGTCTAAACGCAGCCTGTTTTTTTTTTTTTTTTTTTTTTTGCACATACTTCAATGTGATGCGCCTTTTTTTTTTTTTTTTTTACCTCGCGTGGGAGACATTAAAAAAAATAATAATAAGCAGCCCGATAGCGCAGGCTGCCGCCGCCGCCGCCGCGCAGCACCGGGCTGGTTGTATAACGAGGCTTCACCTCAGTTGAACTTGACGCATCTGGTTCATCGGCGGCGAAGGACGCGCAGTCTGCAGCCTGTGTGTCCCCGCTGAACCGGGCTGGACGGCTGCGGAGAGACACGCAGACAAGGGGGGGTGGAGGAGGAGGAGGAGGGGGTGGAAGGGGGGGAGAAACAAGTCTTCCGTGGCCCGGTAGCCGCTCACGCAGACATGACGACCTTTTTTTTCTACAAGTCGTCTTTCTTTTTATAATTGTTGGCTCGTTTTTTGCGCACGTCGTATAGAAGCTATAACGCCCGCGGACTTTGGAGTTGGACGCCCCCCCTTTCGGAGGAAGAGACCATCCAACTTGAGCCTGCTGGTGCGTAGTCTTATATTTATTTCTCTTGTGTAAAATATGTTTTTATAGGATTTGAATTTACGCAAAATGCGTAAAAGAAAAAAATCGACTTTTATTTTGTAGCAATATATTTCCGCCACAGTGTAACAGTGCGTATTGACAGTGTTATGACTGAACCGATTCACAGTCTGGGGAGGAGGAGGAGGAGGGGGAGAGTAAGTTTCCGGGGTGCTAAAAGCGAGTTCAACATAATCTTTAAATTTGGCGAACAAGTCTGAAACCTTGTCTTTGTTTTGTTGTTTTTTTTACGCGTTGACGAAATATGGTCGCCGGACTGCGAGAGCGTTTCCCTTCGCAACGCGAGAAAAAGAGGTCGCCTTTTTCCGTGCCCTAGTTTCCCTTCGCGGAGAGAGAGAGAGAGGCATAATCTTTCCCTTTGTTGTCCCTGATGAAAACGGGAGATAGGCGAGCCGGGGGGGTGGTGGTGGTGGGGGGGGGGGCGGGGGGGGGATCACGTCGATCCGGCATCACACATTCGCAGGATTTCAACTAGACGTGCGTTTTAATTAGAAACGCGGCGGCTCACCTCGGTGACAATCAGTGCGCGTAAAGACGCCAGAACATATGGAGCAGAGAGCTGCGCGGTTTCCCCCCCTGATGTGTCACTGTGCCCCCCCCCCCCCTTCTCTGAGAAGTTTCTGATGAAATGAATTCATTTGAAATCCGAGAGTGAGCTAAGTGAGCAGTAGCTGCATGTATTTTTAATGGTTGAAAGGCCTGTGTGCTTCTCCCCGGCTGCCCTCTCAGGTGTTACAGTGCACGTTTACAACCAGAAAAAAGACATGTAAATCCCTGTTTTTGAGGAACTGAAAAGCAAAGGATGTGATATTGGCACAGGTGTGTGTATCAGGAGCTGCACATTGATCAGGTAGGACATGTAGATTTCCATATTGGGACAAATATAAGACGTGTTTGGGTTCATAAAGAGTTCCTTTTGTAGCGTCGTCTTCCTCTGAGCAACGAGGGCAGATTTAAGATTATTGCTCTGTAATCACATTGTTGTTTACACGGCGTGAGAATGGAGGATTTAAAATACGAGGTCCTGCTTTATTTGTGAGATTCAGACGTTTTTATTTGTATATTTTTAGCCCCGTTGCCTCTGATTGTGTCACAGCTATTGTTCGTGCCAACTTTTACCTCGAGCATATGTGGCTCATACCACGCTATCAGTTTATCTTAAGTGGTCGCCCTTTTTTTCCGATCATATCTGGCACAGTGCACATCTGTCCATGCATCTAGCTCGATCTCTGTGTGTGTGTGTGTGTGTGTGTGTGTGTGTGTGTGTGTGTGTGTGTGTGTGTGTGTGTGTTGTGTGTGTGTGTGTGTGTGTGTGTGTGTGTGTGTGTGTGTGTGTGTTGTGAAAGCCCCGTCTGCAGGCCGGCCTCGGCCCCGGTTATGATCCTGCTCAGACTGGAGTGTCGAAACTGCCAAACGCCACAGCGTTTCTAAAGAAAAACCATGTTGTTGTCGTGCTGCTGCCCTTAAAACTCCACGTCTGCTTCACTGGAAAGAGGAACAGAGCTGTCGGATGCCGAAATGTGAACTGGACCCGAGTGACCTTTTGGCCAAACAAGTCTTTTATATGCGACGTGTTAATTCCCTGATTTATTTATCTATTTTGTTTATAAAAAAAGCGCCGTCGCCGCTATAAACAGGAAAGCGCCATTGTGCCTCGGAGAAAATGGAGCAGAAACACAGGTGGCCCTCAGACAATGGGCCCAGGCTCATTTCTTAACCGAGCCAGTGGGACGGGAGAAAGCACATGGCTGCGGAGTGAAACTTGGCGTGATCGCCGTCTGATTTACCCAGCCGCCCCGTAGCTCAGAGCCCCGTTGTGGGCCAGGCTGGCAGTGGCCAACACGGAGACGAGAAGAGGCTTGGATTCACCACCACCACCACCACCACCAAAAAAAAAAAGAAAAGTTCTCCCGTTTGCTTTCAGAACAGCCTCCCCTCCCACTCTTCCCCCCGCCGGCGCTATCTCATATCTCACGCAATTGATTGAAACCCTAAACGGCGAGATCAGGCCCGGGCACAATCCAGCCTTTCTATGAATAGTTGATTGGATGTGATGGTGATGTGGTGTGTTGTTTCTTTAAGGGCATTTCAGGTCAGAGGGTGGGAGGAGGTGGGGTTGGCGGGACGAGGAGGAGGGCGGGTGGAGGGTGGGGGGGGGGGATTTTCGGCGTGCACGGCTGATACTGCAATGTGGCGTGTTGTGATGTCCCTTCCTGTTGTAAGCTGTCGCAGAGGCACACAGAGGCTCCTGTCACTCTCTAATCAGGTCATCTGGCGTTTTAAGAATGCGTGCACGTCGTGCCTCGGTTCCTGCCTGTGAAAGGGACTTAAAAGGTGGTTTTCTGAGCCTTCTTTAAATACCCATCATTCATTGCATTGTGTGCGTCTGAGCCACCTTGTCATGTTGTAAGCTGCACAGATGGATGGTGTATTAACAGGAGGAGCGGTGGGCGTCTGTCACCCATTATTTCTCCTTTTTTTTAGGTTGGTATTAATAATGTGGCGAGCCCCGTGAGCTGGTATATAGCGTGTAGCTGTAAGTGTGTAGCTCCATGTGCAACAAGCGTTTGTGCACATGCACCCCCCCCCCCCCCCCCCCCCCCCCCTTAAACATTTTCACGTTTTAAATCTCTGCGCATCTCAGTGCGGGGGCATTTAAGTGCTTGACCTAATTTCTCTGGCAGTGAAGAATCCACAAGTGAAGGCCTTCCTCTGTGTGTGTTTGAGTGTGTGTGCGTGTGTGTGTGTGTGTGTGTGTGTGTGTTGCTCTGGGTGTTTCCTCCTTGCTTTTCTAACAGGAAGCTGATGTGAAGTTCAACTGAGGACAAGGAAAAGGCCTTTTCTTTCCACTGTGAATCATTTGAGAGAGAGAGAGAGAGAAAAAAATGAAAAAAAGAGAGGGGAGAGAGAGAAAAAAAGAGACCAGGCCGCTGCATTGATTCAACCCTCTGCAATCTGTCTCTCCCTCTCTCTCTCTCTGTCTCTCTCTCTCTGTCTCCCCCTTGCTCTCCAGTCTCTATACCTTATTGTCTGTTTCAGCTTTTCTTCTTTGTTTTATATGTAGTTCTGATGTCGGATAGACGGCAGCGTTTGGGGAGGGGGGGGGGCGAGTTTATGGAGAGTTCATGAGTCCTGTGAGAGGACGGGGAGGGGGGGGGGGGGGAGTAAATGAAGCAGGGCTCTGTGGGGAGCAGTGCAGGTTCTTCCGGTTCAGTTTTAAAATACCCACAGCAACAAAAAACAAAAAGACGAAGCTGCCTGCGTTATATAGAGTCCAACAAAAAATAAAAACACCTACACAAAATGTACCGCTGGCTTTGTGGAGGCCAGTCCTGAGGCACTAGGAAGGAGTTTTTGACTCCCTTTTGTGTTCCTTTAAAGCTGTGATAATGTGGACGGAACAAAAAAAGCTTTAAAATAAATGGTTGAGGGATAAACGAACGAAGAACAAAGGCGATTGAGAGCCGATATTGCAAGCTACGCTCGCGGTTTGGGCGCAAACGTGACGTGGATTTATTTGGTTTGAAGTTGGCTGATTTTGAATTTGTTCTCGGGAGACATTTGACCTCCTCGTGTTCCAAGAATCGAACGCAGGCCGCTGTAATATTGGAAAGGCATGACCTGAACCCTAATTGTAGACATTATCCTCGTCTTTTAGTAAATTAAATAACAGCCGTTATTCTCCGCCCGCTTTTTCGTGTAATTTTAAAATCTTAAAAAAACGTTTGAGTTGTTTTGTCTGCAAGATTGAACTGGTACGCAGCAGGACGGACACGCTTCTGCAAGCACGACAGAAATAAGAATAACAGAGGTGCATGCTGGGTTTTAATGAACTCTACTGTTTTCTCTCCTCTGCTCCTTGTGTGGATACAGATGTTTGTATCAATATAGCAGAAGGGCCGATTTCCTCGGAGTTCACTTAAGCCTCCCCCATGACCATGTTTTACTTCTGTATGAACAGACGCATTTTTTAACGTTAAATGGCTGCTCCTGTTTGCACAATCAGTTCTCTCAAAGCAAAAACATAATATTCCCTATTTCTTTTCACATACGTCTCCTTAATTGTTCACGAAAGGGAATCGTAGCACAGCATTAGCTTCATGAAAAACAAAAAGCAGCTTAGATATTACATACGTAAACATGATTTCCATGCATGCGATTGATGAATTATTGTGTAATAGCAAAAGGAGCCTCATGGTTGAGAGGAGCTGAATAAATTCCAGCTGGTGCTCTGCCCAAAGTGTTCCAGTAAGAATGTCTTGTGCTCAGCGTGTTCTGGCGCACTGTGGGAAAAACAAGACGCAACGATACGAAGCACCACCACTGTCTTATCAATAAGTGATCTATATGTTGTTATTTTTCACAGCGCAAGTTGAGCAACAATTTTAACTTGTCTTTTTTCCCCCCTTCTTCTTCTTCTTCTTCTGTGTCGTGGGTTTTGGGTGCAGGGCAAGCGGGGACACACGTGGCCGCGGAGCGACAAGACCTTGGATGCTGCATTGCAGGTGAGCACGTGGTCATGCTAACACACACACACACACACAAGTGGCCACTCGACATGTGTCGAAAAACACGGTTAAACAATATGGTGGTGCTTTCAATTTAAACATAAGCCATCGTGGTCGCGACCGTAATTTGTAGGGTAACAAAAAAAATTCAAAAAAGCGACTGTGTTACGGAAAGTGGGTCCAGTGTAGCGCTTATCAGTTTTTCTTTGTTTAATACACATCTTGTTACATAAAGTGCATTGATTTGACCAATTTGGCTTTATGTTTCAGAGTAGAATGGAAACTGATCATAATATCTCTGGAGTTCTGAAGCAGAATCCTCAAAATAGAATAATAAGAGAAAATAAGGCAACAAACTATTCAATACAGCCGAGTATATTTTACCAGACCATAATAAGCAAACTCAAATCTGAGTGATTTTATAAATTCTGGTTTTCCCAGTGAAGGAAAACGCTGCCTCACTTTGTTTTCGAGTGTTATAATTATGACCGTAGTGGATTTTATGCAAGGAGACTGTCTGGGAAGAAATATAATAGTTTTATTTCCTTCCATGAAGTTGATCCTAACAAATAGATTTTCTTTTTTCTGTTGTGTTATTTATTTAGGGATTTATTCTTTCCGATGCATGAGTAACATTTTACTCAATAAGGACAGATTGGGCCGTCGTCGGGTTTGAAAAATGCTGGACTGAAAGTCGAAGGCAAAGATTCATGACGATGTTGTGTATAGTGTAAGGAATGGAGGTGCATGGAATGAAGAAAGACTTGTCGCTGGTGCACGTGTCCCTGGCCGGGCTAATATCCAGGATGCAAGTTGTTTATCATGTTTGTTTTAACGTGCATCGCCTCCCCGAGGGGTGGAGTTTAGACGGGATCATTTTAGTCGCATTACGTCAATGTCAGGCTCAGAGTTCACTTAAGCTGCTCGAAACTTTCCAAGGTGATAAAAAACTACCTCCAAACATTTGACTGCGTCACATGCGTCATCTAATACTGCGTCAGTATTATATGAATATTCATATTTTCTGCCTCCTCTATATGATATAACAACCACTGGAAGCAGTATCGGCTGATCACTGATCATTGGGTCTATTTGAAGCCTTGTATTTAACGTGTTTTATTTATTATTCCGTCTTATTTGCGAATTTTAAAGTGTGAAGTGTGCAGTTTTCCTTTTGATATAAAGTATTTTATATTTACGATCTATTTGTCCATCAATACTGACGTATGTGATTGTGTCGTAAGAGTAGCGTGGCTCGATGGGGTCGTGTGTGAAGGCACAGTGAGTGTGTGAAGAATTTCAAAATGTTCTATTCTGTTGTAATACCCCAGCAGAACTCATTTTCCTCTGATGTTCATGTATTAGAATTGACGATTTTCTGAATTGAAGGAGTTAGCAGCAACATATTGTAAAACTAAATAAATAAAATGAAGTACTTACTCTGATTAATAGAATATGAATCCCTTTCAGTTGAATAATGGATATGTACATTATTAAAATAGTTTTGCAATATGTTCTGCATGTTAAGTGTTCAAGTAACTTGTTAAACTCATTTTATTGTCCTACTATTATATTGATTAAATGCTCAGACCTACAAAACTTTAACAGAAAAACAAAAAAGAACGATTTATAAATGTCTTTCCTCTCTACTTCCTCTGCCCTTCTCATAGCATATCTTAGCTTTATTTTCACTTTATGCTTTATATTTATTTTATGTCAAATTAAGTTGCCATAATTTTAGATGAAATGTTTGACCCGAGGGAAAAAAAGGGGAAATTTTAATTTAATACATTTCCAGTTAGAAAGCAGATCATATTTCAACATTGTTTAATATTTTTTTGCATGGATATTTTATGGCAGATAACTATGACGTTCATGGTGTAAAGGCTTTGTAAAAACAGTTTAAACCCCTAAGCATGACTCCAGGCAGGACAAAAAAACAAAAACCAGGGTTCACCAGGGTTTATCCCCCAAATGTTGTTCGGCCAGGCGGTCAAGTGTCATTTCTTTTTGGGGGGCGGGCGACTTGTCTTAAGCTGGACTGGTGGCTGAGCATCTGCCTTCACATTCTTGGAGCCTGGGTGGTAGGAAAGTTGAGATGAGGGAAGGATGGGAGCTGTGGTGAAATGATGCTGTAACTCTGCAAAGGCCGATTCAGCATTAACTTGCACCAGACGTAAGGGTGCATTCTGGGAGGTGAGGGCATCATAAGGGGTGGAAATGGGCAAAACCCAACCTATGAAGCAACTGTTTGCAAGAGGAAGGGTCGGGCCACTCCGGGACTGCTTTGAGCTTGATGAGTCCACCTGTCTGCAGCCACAATGAACCCTGCAAACAAAAGAGATCAGGACATCCTCCAAATATACAAATACTAACTTGTTCAGCATGTCATGGAGCAGGTTGTTCTCTAGGGCTTTGACTGCAGGAGCATTGATTGGTCAGACCTCGACACATCACCAGATACTTGTGGACGCTTGTCCGGCGTCTGGCATCAACATCAAACCGGTTTAAACGTTTTTACACCGGCCCAACCCTATCAATCATTGTGTGGATCTCTGCCATCCCAAGAATGGGAAAGGTTAAGGTGTGTCTCTCAGGTGAAAGGTGAGTGATTCATGTTGATTACCTGACATGGCCAGGAGGACAGTTCTGTGAGTCACTGAGCAGAGGGTGGGTGAGGCCTATGTAAAATAGCTGGTCTGGCCACAGAACAGGTACCTGTTCTCCTCGAGGCGGGCCCGGCTCAGTAGCGTTGGCTCTGGGATGTCGTTGCTGGAGCTAGAGGATGGGGTGGCCACGCAGAGGGACTCTGAGGATGGGTGTGGTGTGTTTCCTTGGCTAGAGACCAGGACTCGCTCCCTAATCTTCTCCCAGAACGAATGTCAATATAGATGGTTTGGGCGCTGAGGGCGTCCAGGTCTGGTGAGGTCATCTTTTAATGAGATCAGATGAGATCAGAAAAGGAGCACTTAATTTAAGAACAGCTCTGAAGTCGATGGAGTAGTCACCCACCTTCCTCTTTGACAGTCCCTTAACTGCCTCTTCCTCCCGAGCCGAGTGGTGGAAAATCTTCCCCGAGCTCAACGGTGAAGATCGCCTCGTCCACTGGGTGGTAACCCGATCCCCGGCTCTGCCCGTGAGCCGGGAGTTTATGTAAGCTGCGCAGCATCACTCGAGACGGAAAGAAGTAGCTGGAAGATTAGGGAGCGTTGCGTGAGGAAAAAGGCCGGCTGGCAGCGTTGAAGAGGGGGAGATTCACGGCTCGGAGGCAGGAGCAGGGTGGACTGGGGGTGCCGGAGACGGCAGAGATATCCCAGATGCCCCCCACGACGAATCAGAGTCAACTGGGGCCTCATCGCATGGTAAAGGCTCAGTGAGAACTGGAGTGAACCTAAAAGACCAGAGAGCAGGAGAAGCTCAGTAAATAATGTGGGTGGATACACATATAAGTGGGCCAGTGTATGTGTTACGGGGCTGATGGGAAAGTGGGAGCAGGTGGGCAGGAGAGGTCATGTTTACTGCAGGGCAGGCAGAAGTCGTAGGATTTAAAAAAAAAAAGCAGATAAGAAAAAATATGAGACCAGGAATCGGATGTCATTGTGATACATAGAGGGACTGTAGGCCGTTTCACGCTGCAATATTAAATTAATCGTTCGGAATATTAGATTTCCTGATCAGGTGAATTCAAACAAGAGCCGTTATGATTAAAAGTAATTAAGTTAATTACAAAGGAAACAATTTGGAGTGTAATGGGTCAGAGTAGTATTAAAAACCAGTAGGGGTATTAATTATGCGAGGAGCGCCGTGAGTCATCATCAGAAACAAATAAAATTTAATAAATCGTACAATCTAATGAATAATGTGAATTTAGTTTCTACACATGTATTGGATGGAGGGATGAAGTGACTTAGGGTGTTTTTTTCCCTCTCCTACCTCCCCTCTTTTGGACTGAAACCCCTCATTTGATAGACCACCGGGTGTAGTGGAGGTCCAGTAGGCAGCGTGCCTCAAAATCAGGTGTTGTCCAGATGTGCCGGTGAGAGCCATCCTCGGGCTCCTCCAAATCTCTTATTTGGACAAAAGGAGACGGAACAGGAAAGCCCTCCATGACCTCACAGGGCCTAATGTGCCGAATGCCGTTCCTCTTAGTATCATTTGTCTTTTACAGAAACGCCGTCCTTCTGTCACACAGTCAAGTGCTGGGTTTCTGTTCCACACATGCACATCATATTTCAATTAACGGCGATATTATTTTTACCCACAAAGCCTCCCACAGTGCCTTAACTGCATTCGATTGGTTTTGTGTCATTAGTGATTACGTTTGACACGCAAAATAATTTTGTTTCCGTAACACAGTCTGTGTGAAGCCAGGAGCATCAATCGTACAAATCTCATATTTCAGTTTGAATAGCTCATGCTCTGATTATGGGTTTACTCGCATTTTATTTACACTAACTCATTCTACACTGTAGGTTATGTGTTAAATGCTTATTACAGTTACCATTGGGATTATTTGTTTCCCCCCCATCACGGTTTATTTGAATAATTAGTCCAAGAGGGCTGCTGCTCTTTTTTACAACGTTATTTATTTGCTATTTATTCTCTATATTTGAGATCATATCTTTGTATTTCTCGATCCGCCGGCGTCCAATTACAAAGTATCACATAGGAGGTAATTATGGATTCAAAGTAGTGTAAGTGTTTGTGATTTAGTTAAGAGCTAAAATAGAGCTGAGGTTGAATGTGTGTGTGTGTGTGTGTGTGTGTGTGTGTGTGTGTGTGTGTGTGTGTGTCTGTCTGTGTTCACCAAGGAGAAGTAATGAAAGTGGATGGTTGCTCTCCACCAGACAACCAAAATGAACTGTGTGCAATGGCTAAAAGAATCTGTCTCTCTCCCCTCTCTCAGACTGGGGGCTGCCCTGCCTCCACAGAGCGCTCGACCGCTGCTGCATTGTGGCCCGGGGCCTCATTTGAATGGGCCTTTAGTATTTTGTGTGAACAAGTCAGCGCCATTTGCATTTGTTCCAGTCACAAAGGTTTAACAGGTCAATAGGGACTCCCTGGCAGAAAACTAACACGCTAGGGTACCTCCCCTCCCCTCCCTCCCCCTCGCGGCGTCTCCTCCGCCGCTGTGGTTGTCAGGCACCCGGCCGGCGTGTCCTGGTAGCATGTAACTCAAGCATGTGGTGCGTATACATGTCTACATACGAGTGTGTGTGTGTGTGTGAGGACGCAGCAGGGTGCACAGGCAGGGAGAAAAAGGAGCTAATAGCGCAGGCTGCTCTGACAAAGATTTAATTAACGTACAACTTATAGCAGCGACTTGTCCGAGTGACAGAGACTGGTGTCGTGTGTGTGTGCAAAAAGACACATATTTTCTTTTCCACACAGACACAGCAGAGTTTAATTTCCTGATCCTGGAGTAAGTACTGTACACCCTTTTTTAATAAAATGGTGTGGAACAATCAGTGGCGATATGTGGCGGCTAATTGCACCTCCAAGTGTGATGGCCGGATAAATGACCGCCGTCGCAGTTATAAAGAGATGAAGTCACACTTTGCTGGAGGGGCTTTTAGTTTGTTCTTGCTCTCTCTGTGGGAACTGGACACAAAACAAAGTCTCCTGTTTCATATTTAGAAGCAACTTTGTAGCATTGTTAGCATTCCTGCCGAAAACTGTTAATGGAAAGCTGTTGGCTTTATATGTTGGAAATAAGCTACGAGCTAGCGGCGCATGTGTCTATAAAAGAAGTGCTAAGTTTTTATTCAATGCAGTCGCCGCTGAATCTTTCAATCTGTTTCTAATGTTTGCCATAGAAGAGCTTTGAGGGTCATTCGTCTAATTACTAGCTGGCTGACTTCTGCAGAAGAGCTTTCAGGGAAACCATCGCTCCCAGTATCGGCCCTTTACGTCGGAAGGTTGCTGCTTTTCTGCCAGCGGGCCTATTTGAGGAGGATATAGAGGGATAGCAGAATCGACTTTTCATGGTTGTAATCACTTCCGAGGCGAGCCCGTCATGTCTCATGTGGTCGCGTCTCACACAAACGGCGCACTTAACAAGTATTTTTGTGTATCGACCGAATACTTATATAAGTAATGGTGTTTAAAAAAAAAAAAAAAACTCTGCGCAATCAGCAGGCTACGCACTTAAAATAGCAGAATGAATGCTGGTCCGCGGTATTTCCGTCCATTATGGGGGTTTGAAGTGCAGTCGGGGCAGCGGGGTGTCGTGGTGCTCGGAGAGATTGGCCTCCGTTTAAACTGTCGAGTGCCGCGTCCTCATAACAGCCAGGTGTGCTGCTGAAGAGTCCTCAGGTAGGAAAGCCAACCCCCCCCCCCCCCCCACCTGCTCGCTCACTCGCCGTGGGTAAGAGCTGCCACTTCACGAGTGAATACGCTGTAAAATTAAGTGTTTACACAGCATCCACTATTGTATACGTCCATTTATTTTTATAATTGCGAGGAATACGGTAATATCCCCCACAATCACCCTCGAGCCTCTTTGGTCACTTTTTCTATTTGCTGTTCTTTTTTTATCAAAATGTCTTCAAGCAAACCCACAACTTTATGTATTTACCCCAGTGACATCACCGTGTGTACACACGAGTGCAGAATAAAACTTGAAACTATTAAAGGTCGTGTCTTTGTGCAGGCGACGTCTGAGACGGCAAAATCCACATTTGTGTGATTTAAACTTGCATTAGGGGTAAAATCTTACGTTTTTAATGTAGAATCATGTGTAGTTTATGTCTGAACGCTCCGTACACCAAATATATGTGTACAAAAGGGATTAATTTTCAGCATTGAGGGCAGACGCATCGTCAAAAAAACCTTTTCAAACTCTTTTTCGTTTTCTTGTTTGTGAAGGTCTGCATGTTAAACCTCGTTTCAGGCATTAGCCGGTTTAATCACTGTATACACCAACATGTACACTATAAGGGACTTGGCTTAGAGACTTGGCCCACGTAGCATAAATATAGCAGCCTATACAGACACTGTTTATATAGTAGGATACAGAACTATGTACACATCATGCACAACTGTACACGTGGTGAAAAACCTGCACCGCTCGTATTTATATCGGTGCATACGAGAGCATTTTAACGGGGGGGCATTTGACAGACAGCAGAAGACAGAATCAAATATCTGGGTGGGAGTCATGCTAACAATCGCTCCTATCGTGCTGATCTGAACTCGCTCCGGCTGCAGCGTCACCGGTCTGCGGTTGTTAGTGTTGAGCTGCGTGACTCACTTATTTGGATTTCTGTTTCATTATCTTTTTGGATTTTTTTGCCGCATTCGGGGTTCCCGAGCGAAAGGGAAAAAGCGGAGCGAGTAGCCCGAGCATCAGGTGCTACAAGCTGCTAGCTAGGCCTGTAGCCAGGCCCAGGGAGCCGAACCTGGCAGCTCCGAGGCTGCGACGTGTGAAACGCTGCACACAAAGGAGCTCGCTCCATCTGTATGCACCCTACATAGGCAGGCTTTTGTTGCAGCCGACAAGCACATGACTGCTAGCATCTTAACCCCTGAGAGCCAGCGTCTCTTTCCCCCCTCTCACTAGACTGCACTCTGCAGTAGACACAACCGTGAGTTAATGCTGCGAGGGGGGAAAACCCCCACTTGATTTAAGTAAGAGCTAGTGGGTTATTAGTGATCGATGTGTTTGCTATCTCTCTCTGTACAGAAATATATTCAAAAAGACGAGTATAATATATATATATATATATATATATATATATATACCAAAGTATGGTTTTAGTGCAATGCTTATAGACTTATATTTAAATTCTGAGGCAACAAGATGACATGCATTGTTTAAAGAATTGGATCTTTATTTTTTTAACAATGATTTGGGGTTAATATCGAGGTCAACCATGAAAAGGGGAAAGACCCACATTTAAAGAGGACAAAACCTAAAAAAAAAGGGTCTTCACATGAAATATATGTAAAAATATGCAGATGAATAATTTCTGTGCTGCAAAACGGTAATTATGCAGATGTTTTTCAGCTTTAGATACATTTTTTTGTCCAACTTTTTACCTATTTGTCTGTGTACATTTTACATAAAGTCCGGACGGTTCCTAAAGGACAGCCGTGACTCCCACGGGGAGAAGGGTAAATCACGAGCAGCGAAACTCGACGGCTTTGGCCGTCGGGAGATGCTCCCACCTGTTAGCACTCTTCATTTTTCAATTTTTAGCATTCTACGTGGACACCACACACTCACACACACACACACACACACACACACACACATAATTTTTCTTATTAAACAACCGTGAAAAAAAATAATACAAACGATCTCCTAAATTCAGAGCCTTTACTTGAATTTCCTGCTCACATAAATTGATACCACAGGTTTCATGTGGACGTTGTGTTTCCTTGTGTAACCTAGACAACTCCAGACGTGTGTGTGCATGTGTGTGAAGCCGGGATGGTGTGTGTGTGTGTGTGTGTGTGTGTGTGTGTGTGTGTGTGTGTGTGTGTGTGTGTGTGTGTGTGTGTGTGTGTGTGTGTGTGTGTGTGCTCAATATGAAATCAAACAAACACTATTTGGTGTGTTCGCTGAGTCAGCTGAATTGGATACGGGCGAACGAAACAAACCGGCTGTCCCTCGGACACATAAATGCCTGATATTTTTTTTTTTAAGGAAATAAGAAGAGAACAGAACTTAAAAAGGAAGGACAGGAGAGGTTGCAGTTAAAATAAAACATGTCTTCACATCAATACCCTCCCTCCGCCCCCGCACCCTTCCACGTATGAAAATGTGGGTGTACGGTCCCGATGGGGGCTGGGGGTGCGGAGGGCTCCTATCTGGGCCGAGCTAGGTCACGCAGGCCCATCCACGCTGCAGTGGCTCTGTGACGTGGCATTGAACTAGAACCAACAGCAGGTCCGAACCCTTTAAGAGGTGGTACCACTCCCTGAGAATGCAAGAGACCTGCGTGTAAGCTGGCGTTTTCGATCGGAGCGGCTAAAACAAATAATTTATTAATGCGGGATGGACCCTGAGATGTGAGCAGCAGGCAGCAGGAGAGTCAGGAAGTGTGTGTGTGTGTGTGTGTGTTTGTGTTAGGAGGAGGGGTAAGTTTCAAATATCACAAAAAATGCATTTGAAAAAAATAATGTGTTTACCTGCCTGTTTACTGCATTTTAAATAACGAGTTATTCCAGAGTAACGCGTGTCATCAGAAATGACAAATATTTGAGCAGAATTGCTGCAGCCTTGAGAGGACTTTTTATTCCTTTTGTCATCCAACGTTGGGGAATATTTCGATGCCTCACAATGAATTTAACGCAGGCTCGAATAATACCAAGGTCACAAGGATTGCAGTTTTTAGGTTTGTTGGGAATTGAAATTGTGCTCCATGCTCCATGCTGTTCTTAGAAATCATTAAAAAAAAAAGAGCCCTTTTTGCTTTTTTGGATCAGAGTGGCGTTTCTTTTGTTCCCTGGATAAAAGTCCTTGTAATTACATTTTTTTTTAAATGTCCTTGAGATGGGGAAGTTTATTCTGTCAGCTAAATTAGAAACCAAACTTTTTTCTAATAAACCTGGCAGTTGACCTAGAGAGGGGAGTCTCATGGTTAAGTGAAAGTAGGACGAGGATTCTCCCAAAACGCCACCTCTACTTTTAATGAGAGAAGAGCTGCCTGTCTGGGATTTATTGTCTGTTTGGCTGTTTTTTAAAAGCTGTTTAGGACACTTGTCTCTCCGAGAGCGCAGGTCCATTTTGTCTCTCTTCTGTGCTCTGCTCTGCTGCCGAATGGGCTCCCTCCTCACACAGAAGCTCACTTTTCAGAGGTGAGTGGCTTAATGATTATCTGAGAAATGCATTTGAATCAAAGCGCTGCGTTCTCGCTCTTGATAAGTGTTTCGGAAAACATTTATTTTGACCTTGAAGGCTTTCAACACTTACTTAAAGCCTCCATCTGTTTTTTTTTTGTTTAAACCTCTTATACATTTTCTAATAATAACGATAAAAGAAAAAAATCATGTTTATACGGTGATATCATGTATTTAATGCTTCATTTTGTGGAATAAAAAAAAAAAGTATAAGATCGAAGCAATTTACAGTAATAGCTGCGTTTAGGAAAGGATGGTCTTTTAATTACGCATTCAAAATGTCTAAAAGTCAAATTATTTTCTACACGCAGACGGCTGTTTATTTTCCAGACAGTTATGTATTTATCTCATCGTTTCTAGAGAGATTTGAGAGTTTCATAAGACTGTGACATCCCAGAGAAAAGGCTTTGAATTACACAAACTGAACAAGTGAATCAGGGTGAATAAGTGTTTCAAACTGAACTCGAACCTTGAGTATTTGTAAAATTGCCATATAGTAAATTTTAGGTACCAGTAATAATTATAATATATTTTTTAATCTAATTTCCGAATGATGAAACTTTGATTCGAAAGAAGTACAGTCCATTTTCAACTTAGTTGTGTTTTCTTTCCAGAGTTGGGTTTATATAAAAAAAAAAGAGGTCAAATTGAAAATTCAGGAAAAACTAAATTATCATCATCTCGTTGTTCAATAAAATACAAAGAATCTCTACAGAATAAAGCTTTATCCTTTTACAAAGGTCCCTCTTGGAAATACTCTTTAATTTGATTAGGTTACATTAAAATTTAGAATTTAGATTGTTCAACTTTTTCGCTTAAACAAAGTCCTTTTATTCAGTCGAGTCACTTTTTAAACAAATTCTTAAATTAATTCTGGGTTTTTAAAAATTGATCCAGAGCAGGAAAAACCCCATTTTGATCCCTGACTGAAACACACCTTATTTTACTGCACTGGATGCTGGCTGTCCTGGCCCTCATTACACCACCAAGCATTAGCAATGTGGCCTTTATTTTAATAATTCTATTATAATCATCAACTTTAGTATTTATGAATATTTGCTTTCTCCTCATCCTTATTTAGCTTGTATTCTCTTATTTGCCATTTAAATGAAGTGAGAAAGAAAAGGCTGTAATGGTTCGGACTCCTCTTCTCTCACTGTGGTGTGAATCATTTTATCTCATACTCTCACACTTTGAAACAATTAAAACACCCGATTCGTCCCGAGCATCTTCAGAGCGAACCGGGGGAAATCCTGACGGACGATCCGAATAAATCAAAGTGAATAAAAAACGCGTACATAGCTGCACACTCGGCCCCTCGTCTCTGACGGACTGCGGAGGGTTAACTCGTATCTGTTTAGTCCCAAAGTGACGAACGGAATTCATATCTGTATCTCCTGCAGTCCAGCCGTTGCAGCTTTTCTCTTTTGGTATTTTTGTAATTTATTAAACTTTACAGATGTTGTTCAATATACGACGTTTTTCGTCGTGATTTGGCAAGTTATTAGCAGTGTGTGTGTGAGTGCATCACTCGGGCCGCCATGTTGTCTCCCCCTGTCCTCCATTTTGTGATTCTGCCTCTCGGTTCCTTCTCACCTGCCTTTATCAAAATCTGATCCGAACTCTCTTTTTCTATTAAAGTGAGAGGAAAAAGAATTAATCCATCAGGTTATTGCATTTCCCTTTAGGCTTTGTATTTATTTATTTATTGCTGAGACACAAACTGAAAGCTGACAACATCTGACATTTAAGTATATTTAATAAAATCTGAAATCAAAACGACTCGATGAAAACCGCCTGGACGGACTCCAAAGACTCCCCCAAAGGAGGTCTGTTTTCTATGTGACACCTCTTAGAACAATTAGTCCACATAATCAGCAACAGCCACGTTCAAAGTCGCACCCGACCCTGGCTTTTACGGCTCGGCAGCGCGGAGCGACTGTGACCCGTAGCCCCATAATGGCCGCCGGGGGTCACGGAGGTTAATAGAGACTGATGTACGAGGCCCCAGAGTGACATCCCAAAGGGGATGGCCCCTTAATCCTTATTAGGCCTCTGTGTTAGTGATCCTTACCTTTCAAAGCAAACAGCACGCTCCCTTTGCGGTGGGGCCCCGGCCCTGCCCCCGGGCGCTACACTTCTGACCCCGGGGTCGTGGCCTTTGTTCGGAGCCCTTCAGAGACTGACCTCAGAGGTCACAGCTGTAATAGAGAAGTTGTCAAGGCACGTGCTGCCGAGGGGCCCCTCAGCAGACCACCTCGTAGAGGGAGCGGGCGCACCGCACCGGTCACCGCAGACAGGAGGAAGTGTGTGTGTGTGTGTGTGTTCACTGGAGTGTGAACGTGTAGATGGCTCCAACTTATAAGGCGAAAAAACACAACTGGGGGTTATATGTGAGTTATTACCAAGCGGGACAACGTCTCCAGTTTGTAAGAAAACAATAAAAAAGAGCCGAACTTGGGCATTTTAAAATGCAGTAAGTCATGTGTTCACAGACGTCACGGCTTTCTTTACTGCCATTTCCCAGGTGGTTCTACTCAATTATGCCTTTTATGAACCGCCGACTAAAAACTACAAGTAATGGATTTAAGAAATCACATTTTTTGTGTTATTTTCATGCAGAAATTGACTATAAATTCTTATATGAATTCCCTCAAAGAGAGCAGTTTGTTTAATTTTGCTCAACTTCCTATTTAAAAAAAAAACTGATGATCCAATATTTAATTTTAATTCATGTTGTTGGTTTATATTTTGTGTTTTTTTGCGGAGGAATATTAAAAATATTGTGGCTCATATTATTCTCATGTGCTGCTTGTCCCAGGGCGATACAGCAGTGTGTGTGTGTGTGTGTGTGTGTGTGTGTGTGTGTGTGTGTGTGTGTGTGTGTGTGTGTGTGTGTGTGTGTGTGTGTGTGTGTGTGTGTGTGTGTGTGTGTGTGTGTGTGTGTGTGTGTGTGTGTGTGTGCATTCGACTTGAATCTTCGCTTGTTGATTGGTCGTATTTGTCGCAGTGTGGATCAGGGGGGGTGATTCGAAAAGGAGGTGAAGGTGCCGGGGGTCTGATAAGACCCCTGAATCCTCCACCTCCTCCTCCTCAGCTCCTGAAACAATAACTCCACTCTGAGACGTTCACTGACATGTCGCCACCGTTCAAAAAACACGAGTTGCGTATCACTTGACACACTTCCTGCGGTCGGTTTATTTGATCGTGTTTTGCGATTTAATTCCCCCTCCCCTTCTGCACGGTTTACAGATCGCGTGGAACCTCATCAGTTGACCGCAGTTTCCTTTTTGTTTTAACCGATAACATGCTTTAAAAAGTCACTTTCACTCTGAATAATCAACAATGCAGTAATCTTTCACACACTGACAAAACATGAGACAGAGCCTGTTGGATCGGTGAAGGGGCTTGATGAAGCAAAAACAGAAATAGTGCTTGTGGACTGTCGGAGGTGTCATAAACGAGGTTGTTAATATTGGAGTTTCATCAATGGCAGCATTACGCAGGCCGCTCCTGCAGGGGCGAGGCTGCGCAGAGGGCTACAGTGTCAGAAGTTGGCAGTCGAGCCAAAAGCGGAGTCGTATCCTCAAGTGAACTCTCCACGACGTACGGTGCAACAGGGCTCTGCCAAGTTTTTTGAATTCCTGCCACATGTTAGATGGTAAACAACTGACTAGCAGGAAAACGTCGTCTCAGATAGACGAGCAGAGGGGGGGAGAGAGGCTGAGAGGCTCCCCTCATTTGTTTACACTATTGTTTGATTTATAATTCAGCACGTAGAGCGGTTTTTTAAAAGGCTTTCGCAGCCGTTCGCCATTGGTCCAGAGACGTGGTGAGATGTGACGTCATGGTTGTTCAATACGACGACTTGTTTTGGTTGCTCCATCCGTTTTTTGGTGGATTTATGTCTCGATAAAGTGGAAGTGTTATCTCCGGGGGGTTTTTTGTGTCGAGTAATAACCCCCCGATTTCTGTCTTCGCTCCTCGGCTGGAAGCTTCTTCGGCGTTTCGTGCATTGTGCGTTTTTTAGATTTTTAGAAAAAAATCCAGAACACAGGGAGTATTTGAGACTGTGGAGTACTGAGGAGAGTTAGGCAAGACAAGTGTACTCCCTCTCTGTCTCTCTCTCTCTCTCTCTCTCTCTCGCCGTCCTCTGAGGTAGAAACACACACAGCAGCGTAACGCCTTTTCTTTCAGCTTCCAGGACTGAGCGTGAGGAGGTAGGAGAGGCTGCAACCAGCCAAGCGGCCATGTTATTTTCGCTGTTCAGGCGCTCGAGCTCTCCATCTCCTCCTCCACAGTGAAAAAAAAAGAGACACACACCAGAAAAAAACGCGACATAAGGAGGTTTCCCCCACTTTTTTTGAGTTCAATATGCGCAATTTCCCCCCTTTAGACAATAAAAGGCGGCTTGAAATCAACACCGGCTAGCTGTGCTCCACGACGTGAGAGGCGTCGTTTTTTGTTTTTTTTTTCTGGACAGTTTTCCCTTTTTCCCCTCTCTTTTGTGCCGCTGCTACAGAGAGGAGGGGAGAAAAAAATTTGCCTCTCTGTGCTGAGTTTCTTTTGGGGAAAAGAGACGACTGGAGGGGAGGGGAACGGCGTCCAAAAAGAGAGGAAGTTGTTTTTTCTGCCATGGGGGAATCTGTTGCAAACAGCTAAGGGGCATTACAGCGTTTTTGGCCAGAGAGAAGTTTTTTTTTTTTTCGGGGAGGGGAAGTTGGGTGGAAACCAGATGGGTGTGAATAACCTTCAGCGGGCTGATGCGGAGGTTGGTAGGTGTGCATGAGACGGAGGGGGAGAGAGAGGGGGTGGGGGGGGGGAGACAGCAGGATCCTCCTCACGCAGGCTTAAATTAACACTCGCTGTTTCAGAAAAGGGCTGTTTATTACTGTAGGCTATAACTGTGCTACTGAAAGGACAAGAAAGGGTGGGAGACGGAATAGGCTGGACACCGAAGGGGGAGGGGGGGGGGAGGAGGGTGCAGGGGAGTCATCGGCAGTCCATTTTACCGTTCGGTTACTGCCCGACATTTCTCCTCTCCTTATTCACGGGCAGGACCGCCGCCGCCGCTGCAGATGGCAGCGAGGCAAAGGGTGGCCTAGTAATGGCACATGGCGGGCGCACTGCGGTAAATATTAAAGGCTTTTAACGGCATGATTCACCGTTTCAATCACGGCAAAAGGTGCTTATCTGAGTTGCGTGCCAAAGGCGTTCAACGTAGCTTCCGTCTTTAACTCGTTAACAAAGCGGTCATTTAGACGATATTGGTCAGTGATCATTTTTCCGGCCTTTATTGAGGGAGCGCCACGGTGCCCTCACGCCTCCCTTCCCCTGGAAGTTTGGCGATAAACGACACGTTGGTCAAAGTCCAAATGTCTGCTGTTAACCTCAGAGCCGTAACAAGTAATCTTTTTATTCGCGTTGAATCTCAAAGTTAGTCGTCGCAATCGTCCCAGAATCCTTTAAATCATTTGTGAGAGTGTGTGTGTGTGTGTGTGTGTGTGTGCGTTTCTTGCTATGACTTCAGCTCCCTCCCCACCCCGCCTCCGTGCACGCGCACGTCGCGCCGGCACCGGTGATGAAAATGCGTAGTGCTCACGCACTCCCACACGTCCCTGTTTCATCATCAGCTGAGCCCGTTCTCCTCCACTCACAGCTCGCCTGCCCTCCCTCGCTCGCCCCCTCCCCTCTCGGCTCTTGCTTCTTTTTCTATCCATCGCTCTCCTCCTCCTCCTCTCTCCCTGGGTCCCGACCACATGCAAGAGGGTGGACTAGGACGCTGCAGCTGAAAAAAAAAAAAAAGGGGGAAAAACGCTCCGCTGCTATTTCTACAGGCAGGCCCTCCCCTTTAGCTAGTCTTTGCCAAAAGAGGGAGGGATTTTTTACTACTCCCAGTCCCAGGATTTTAACCCCCTGCCTGCCCTTGCTTCCCTCTGCAAGATCTCCTTCTCAATATCATGCAACAAGTGGCTTTGCTTGACTCCTACTCCGACGTCGCCGCGCCATTTGCGAAGACTTTTTTTTTTCCCAAGGACCCCGTTTTCTTCGTTTCACGGGCGCGTTTGTTCAGTTTTTAGCTGCTTTGCTAGAGTTAAACTGTACTGGGGAGAGTCAGGGTTTTTATTTTTTTTTGGTTCGTGCTCCGCCGTGATGCCAAGGCTCTCCTTTTTTTTTTTTTTTTTCGAGCACGTGCTTCTTGATCGCTCGCCATGCTTCCTCTCCTCACGAGTCCTCCCCTGAAGCCGGAGGACGAAGACGGCGGTTAGTTTTGGGCGTGTTGATTCGACCGGCTGCTGGGTTTTCATGGTACCTGTGCATGAATCTTGATTACAGCGGAGGATTTCTCCTATATTTTCCCCCGTGCTCTTATCTCCTCTGCCCTCCTCCTGCTTTACCCTTTCCTTCTCTAAACCTCTCCCTCTTTTGGGCTTTCTGCCCCACCCTCTCTTCCTCTCTCTCTCTCTCTCTCTCTCTCTCTCTCTCGTGGGCAGTCTCCAGTGAAAGGGGAGCAGGAGGGCGGAGCAGGGACGGGGCTTTTTTCTGGGACAGGTGCCAATTCCAAACAAAAGACACAAAAAGCCAAAAAAGAGTGCGATAGTTCTCAACAACGGCGAAAAAAGGTGGCATGTTTCAAGAGCGTATTTGCAGTAATAACATGTGTGTGCATGTGTAACTATTCTTCCCTTTCAGGACTTCTTTTTTTTTTTTTATTGCATGAGTCGCAGCAGAGATCTTGAATCCTCTCTCTCTCCCTCTCCCCCCCCCCCCCCCCCCCCCCCCCCTCTTTGCTTCCTTGCTCCCGTGAAGGCATTTGAGTTTCGAGCGGGGAAAAGAAGGAGGGGCGGGTGGAGTTTGGAAAGGGGCAGTGGGAGGCGGAGCCCTGCCTCCTCTCCTCCCTGTCGAGTCCTTCTGCATTATTCATATGCCCGGGCCAGCGCTGCGATCTAACTGGCTGCCTGGCTTAGCATTCACCCGACATTCAGCGGCTCTGTTTGCTAACATTCCTCATTCAAAGCCTTGTTAACTGCCAGACGGGATGAACACGCGACTCCATGGGAAACCCACATGGCCTCCTTATTGTGGCGGGCCCTGACAGTCTCAGACTAGGAGGTGGCAGACATGGGGGGAGAGAGAGCCTAGGGGGAGCCGGTCTGCAAATATTAGAGAGCAGTTAGCCGGGATCGGGCAGGTTAACCCGAGGCTTAGAGGTGGCTTTGGGGTGAGGTGGCCAGATTGACGGGGGTAAAAAACCCAGACGGAGGGGCAGACAGATCGGGGCAGACAGACAAGGCGTTGAGGAGGACTGGGAGGCTGGCACTTTTCTGAGACTCTGAATGGGTTGGCGTGCCCGCCTACTCCTTGCAGGGAGTGCAGAGCCGTGTGACTGAATCCGAGCTCCTTCTCTCCACAGAGGATATGTGGACGTACCGAGTGCAGCCTCTGAGGGATCCGGCACAATGAACGGCGGCGGTTTCCGGCGCTTTACCCCCGGATAGCCGATGACTGCCGGTGTGTGAGCCAGCTGCCTACCAAGTCTCAGTGGGTAAGTCCAGAGTGTGTGTATTTGCATGTTTGCCTGTTTATGTGTGTGAAGCATGCGTACATGCAGAGGTTTTCTTCTGACAAAACAATGACGCACAGAGACGAAACGAACGCCACAGCGCAACTTTGTTCAACCCCGATCTCCCGAGTTTTTTTTTTTTGTGTGTGTGTGTTTGAAATCCGGGGTGTTGTTTCCTTCAGGGCTAGACGAATATCCGGGGAGGGGAGGACGTTGCATGGGCTTTGAGTTTCAGACAAACAGAGCTAATCTCTCCTCGTGGTGCGTTTTCCTACCTGCAGTTTTGCACTCCAGGTCGGCCTTTTGTGCGTGTGAAAGAGAGACGTTTTATTTTTTGAGGTAGCAAAGTGGGACTAGTGCTGTAATGTTGGGCCGAGGGCCAGGCGAGGCCTGCTGCACAAGGCCGAGCCCCACCATAACGCTCCCTGTCTCTCTCTCTCAGTCTCTGTCCCTGTCTCCCCTTTTTCTCTCCCGGTCAGCTTTCAGAAATGCGGTCCGCTAACGGCGATTCTCACATCGCGTTTTCTCATTAAAAGCTCATCTGAGTGAATATGTGCAAGGTTGTAGCAGAAGGTCAAACATTTGAAAATGGGTCATTGCTGACACGTGGCCACACGTAGCTTTGATATAGCTCGAACAGGCCTTTTGGACATACCTGTTGTTAGGTTTTACAGCTAATGCGGCGCAAATAGAAAGCGTTTTCATTTATTTTTTCACATTTTTCCTTAGCGTAAACAAGAAATATGCTTCGAGGCATTCAGGTTTTATTCTGATTATACAAGACTCAATTAAATCCAAAAGGCTATGTAACCTTTATACACGCATTTTGGGTTGGGCAATTCTCCTGGAATAGCGGTGTAAAGATTCGATTAAAGTTGTATTATCATAAATATTAGTATCACACCTGCTTCCTCCATCAGCAGGGAATATCAGCTCCATTATCATCCGCATAATGCCATATTTTCCACATAATTAAAAACCTCAGTGTGCCACACCCATCGCTGATGATGATGGCATTGTTTAATTATCGCCCATCAATCACTTTTTGGAAGGAGCGCTATTTAAAATGTATTTATTCCCCCCCCCCACATTGCCTGTCGGTAGGGCTTCATGTTGAACACCTCAGCACATCAGAGACTACGATGACCAATAGGTAGGAGTGGAGGCGGCGTGAGTCATCACAGATAGAGCTCGAGTCTTCCCACCTACGTCCTACGTCCTCCTCTGGCACTACAGGGCCCGGCGCCCGGATCCGCCATCGGTTACATCAGCAGGAAAACCCCGACTTCGCTCGCCGGCGATCGGTGCACCCGAGCCCCTCGTCCGAGTCCCCTCGGCCCGGTGAACTCACGAGTCAGTGCGTCAGCATTCGGAGGAGGATCGCAAGGCATTGAACACCAATCGGATCGCAAAGCGCAGCAGGAAAGAAAAAAAAACCTGCGCAGAATCAAATGAAGGATGTGATTTATTTTTAGAGTTCTCTCTGCTCTTCTTTCCTTTTATACTTTATTCAATTCCGACTCGCTAACGCACATACTATACAAATAAAAGATCATATTTGCGGCGAGGCGGCTCGAACGGAGAATCCCGCTTTGATACACGTTTCGTAACTTTAATTTCTATGTAGGCAACATGTTTCAAAGTGTCCCCCGCATACTTACACTCTCTGACCTGTGGGGTCAATTTATGTCATTAATAACAAGAAAGTCAGGCCGTTTTTTTCAGCAATATTTTGGCAGTTTGCGAAAGAACATTTCATCCCGAGAAAATGAGGAAAAAACAAACGTGGTTTTACCTTTGGAATTTTTCGGAGGTTTTTTAAATACATAGAAATGATATATAAATTGCGCTTTTTATCTCCTGGTTCCTAAAGAATTTCATACGAGCTGTTACAGAACTTAGAAAACAGAATAAGTGAGCGGAATTTGAACGCAAACATAAAGACCACATCTTGAACCAGACATACAGGACACACACAGACACACACACACACACACACACACACACACACACACACACACAAGCAAACAACACCCAGACACATTTGATGCTATGTACCCCACAATGAACCCTGGCTCCTAAGATGAATGGGGTTCCCACGCCTCTCCCAAGGAGTGCAGGGCACAGCCTCCTCCTCTGGGCATTCACACACACACACACACACACACACACACACACACACACACACACACACACACAATGCACACACTACAGATGGCCACACAGTATTAATCAAACAAACATAGCTTCGCTTTAGTCTAGTGTGGAGGCACACACACATTTTGAAAGGAACACAAAGACAAGAATATAGATTTTAATACAGAGAACTTACAGCCACGATGAACATGTTGATTTCAAGGCTGGAGTGAGACACGTCATCACTATCGCTTCACAATTCCTCTCAAAAAACAGCTTTTAATCTGTTTACTGCAAAGAGTAAGTGAGTAAGAAAGTGACGAATGAGACGTATTTGGTGTCTTTCACTTTCAGTTACATTTCAACTACACCTCCTTGATTGTGTGTGTTAGTACGTGTGTGTGTGTGTGTGTGTGTGTGTGTGTGTGTGTGTGTGTGTGTGTGTTAGTACGTGTGTGTGTGCGTGTGTGTGTGTGTGTGTGTGTGTGTGTGTTTCATAAGGTTTAGTTTTGCAGGGAGAATTTAAATGAAGCAGAAACAAAAGTTCTCGGGAAAATCTAACATTTCAATATCTAAGGCTTCAGCAAAACAAAGTCCTTGTGTGGTTTAAACACACACACACACACATATATATATATATATATATATATATATATATATATATATATATTTGGTTTGGTTTCTAAATAGGATTTAAATATTCGTCTATAATTAATATTTATTTTTGTATTTTCTGAAATACACTAAGCTGTTTTGTAAATGTTTTCTTGTGGAAAATATGTACATACTTTATTGTTACAATATGCAAAATCTATTTAAAAATATATTGATATAATTAATTAATTGAATTATACTTTCGAAAAAACTTTTTATAAAACGACTTTTGCTCTGTGTGTGTGTGTGTGTGTGTGTGTGTGTGTGTGTGTGTGTGTGTGTGTGTGTGTGTGTGTGTGTGTGTGTGTGTGTGTGTGTGTGTGTGTGTGTGTGTGTGTGTGAGAGAGTGAGGGAGAGACCCGAAAAATTAAATTAAACATTTCATAGTATAGTATTTAAAGTTGTAGTATTTTCAATTTGTAACTATAAAAAAACAGTATTTTGTTGTTATATTTCAGCATTTTTTCGAACTAAAATTGGATTACATGGCTAATTAAAGAAAATCGAAATAAACTTTATTCGAAACAAATTACACACAGTAATACAATTCCCGCTGGTCATTTTCGGAAGCCAGTGCTTTTCTTTGAGATGGATGTTTCGCTCCCTCAACAGCGGCCAGTATATGGTAATATAGTTATCCAGTCTAAATCCAGCTCCTCTGAGCCGTGATCACTCCAACATATGTTCCATCAGCCTTAATGATACAGTCAAGTAACTGCTTGGCAGGTTTATGACCTGAGGGCTACAAGGACACCTTGGCGCGTGTGTTTTGTGACTATATCTGTACAGTATTCTGTCTGTGTGTGTGTGTGTGTGTGTGTGTGTGTGTGTGTGTGTGTGTGTGTGTGTGTGTGTGTGTAACTATATTTATGCATCTGTTTTGCTCTTTCATTTGCAGGCCAACTTTATTTTCCGGCTCAGACGTCAAATGTCGAGGTGAGTTTCAAGATTTTATATTTGTATAATTTATTATTTATCGAAGTGTATCTTCACACACAGTGTGTGTGTGTGTGTGTGTGTGTGTGTGTGTGTACACAGTCAGGTCTGTAGCTGGGATCAGGCATCCTTTGGTCCCCTCTTTTCAACGGCCTGCAGGCTCACAACACAATTAACAGTTTGTCGTTTAGTTTATTGAACTCCCGTTTCACGTCGTTCCCCGGCGATGCGGCGCGTCCCGTCAGAACCGGCGTGTTGTGTGTGTGTGTGTGTGTGTGTGTCATGTCATCTGAATCAGTAAGTCTCTGGTGCGGCTCAAAGATAATCTCCTCAAAGGAAGTTAGTTGGGGGGGAAAAGGGGAAAGAAAAGCCGTCAGCCTAAAGGTCAAATGAAGATTAGAGGGAAACAGTACACGAGGGCACACCGGCTGGCACCCGGAACTGCACAAAGGCCTCATTGTCACGGGAGTCCTCGGCCCTGCACTCTGCTCCCTCCGGGTACTTGGGGAGACGTGACACCTGTTGGTGGTTCTGGTCAACTGCAGGCAGAGTGAGAGGACGCCGAAAAAAGGCCGAAGTCGCCGCTCATATCTATGTATTTCTTATATTTTTCTTACTTGTTTTGTTTCCAGCACTCTAAAATCCGATTTTCTTCCCAGGCACGTGAATGCGTTGAGTGATTTTCAGCACAGCAATTGCTCAGCAGACTCAAATAAGGTCATCGGGGTGATTCTGGGTCACAAGGTTTTTTTTTTTTATCTTTATCTCTCACCTGAAGCACCGTAATGTTAAAAAAAAAAAAAGTTGAACTGACAAAAGAAAAAAAAAACCCAACGGCTTTTGATTTATTTTTGCCGAATTGACAGTTTTAGGGTAAATCCTCGAGGCAAACAAGGTCCACTCGCTTCAAAGAGTCGAGTGTTTAATCTCAAGTCATTTCCGGGATCGTTCTTGACAGTTTAACATGTTTCTTCGGGTTTAATGGCGCCATGTGTCCCGAGATGTTTGACGAGCGCTCTCTGGGGAACTTGCACGCTATAGCTCATAATTGCAGGGTGTTCTTCAGTTACACCTCTCATTAGGTGATACACGCATTATAACTGTCGGGATACACATCGTTTGGAGTGCATTAATATGATAATGCTCTTTGAACACATTTTAAATTAAATATTTTATTTGAAATAATTGGAAAAAGTGGAGAAAATATGCAGCGTTAATTTGACCCTCTCTGAGTATGCAAGTGCACACTCGCAATTAAGATATTAGTTGAACACTTTTACAGGAAATCTTCGAGGTAGAAACACCTGAGAACTGAATAGACATTTTCCAATGAAGACGTATTGGAAAAGTGACTGATGGCTGCATTCCATTCCGCTGCTTTGATTCCAGGGTGCCGGTATCATACGTGCTCGCTCACTGTCACTCTCAGTGAAACACTGGCTGTTATTGGTAACACCTGTGCTTTTCCCCGCCGAGTCAAAACGCCGGAGAGAAAGTAGTTCACCGCAGTGAAACATCACAACAGTGACATCTGTGTCTTTGGATAATCCACATAACAAGCTGTCGGTAGCCTTTTTGGAGTCGGTGTCAGATAATACACGTTTGGGAGTGAGACGTCGGATTATGCAGAGGATCCAACGATGAAATGTGATTCTGTGTGAGGATGGAGGTTCGTCTCGATAGCAACCAGAGGTGAATGAGAAGTTATAGGTTTCCTGTCATTTACGTGAATTGACCCTTGCCCCCCGTGTAAGCCTGACACCACATTGGAGGATCCAGATCAAGGTCTGTTGTGTACCTTACAGGCTCGGACATTAAGTAGTAGAGATTTGTGTGGCGTTTACGGGACAAACGAGCTGCAATAAAAATGAAAAAAAACAGTCGCAAAAACCGGTGCGTGCGTGTGAGGAGAAGTTCGACTCCCCCTCGGCCGACCCTCGCTTCCTCGTGACTTTCCCCCCCCGTGGATCCCCAGCAGGAGGGAAAACCACAGCAGAGCCACAGCCTCACTCCGGAAACTCCCCGAAAATGACCTCTACCTGCCTGGGTGACCTTCAGGCAGCACTTCCTGTGACATAAAGAACAGGAGTGGCGTTTATCCACTCTCTCTGTGTGTGTGTTCACTTAACAAGCCGCCAGGTAACAAGATCGCCAAAGAAGATCCTTGTAGATAATACGGACAGAGGACACTCTCACTCTTGGCGCGTTCCGGTGCAGGAGTTTGCACGCAAACACTCAAATCGGTAGCGATCCGGCTTTCCGCGTTCCGCGTGTGTGACACGTTATGTGGCGCTCGAGAGGTGAAAGTGTGAAATCTGATTCTCGTCTCCATCGGGAGGAGAGCTGGAGGGCAAACGTGACAGATTTACTGGATAGAAAACAGCAGAACTTTAATTTAAAAAGTGATAAAAGCAAACTTAGGGACACACGCCTTCCTTGTCTTGATGAATATATATAATATATAAATATAATATATAGTGTTCAGCTAAAAACAAAAGAAATCAGTAATGATTTAAATAAAACAATTATCTTCAGTTACTTTGAAAATACTTTTTACTTAAAAAATACGTATTTTTTAGCTTTTAGCGACTCACAGTCGTCATCAGTGGACATGTATTTCATTTTTAACATTTTTTTTAGTTTTAATTGCATTAACTTGTGTCAGAAGGACCTTTTTGTAATTGTGAGTTTGTGTTCCCGCAGGTCAAACATCCACCGTGTGACATGAGAGACATCTGCAGGAGATCAACGGTCCTTTGGGGTGAGGTAGTAGGTTGTATAGTTTTAGGGTCATTCCCAAGCTGTCAGATGACTATACAACTTACTGTCTTTCCTGAAGCGACTGTGAAGGCATCGTCATCATCGTCTTCATCAAGAAGGAACAGCTTCACCACAGCAAATCCTGTTTTTATTTCCATATGAAGAATTTATAATATTCGATTTAAAGAAAGAGTTAGAGGCAACATTTTGAATACTTGGCATGAATGTATTATTTTAATCAGTTTGTTTCTCAAATATAGAAAAATATGGACAGAACTGTTGCAGCTGCTTTAAGAAAACGTCTTTTGAGAAATATTTGTGTCATCGTCACTAACGTTGCCGTATTCACGTAAAGGAACCCGCAGATCCGGCTCTTCCTCCTGACCCGGGTGACCCGGTCCTTGTGTTCGTACAGGGTGAGGTAGTAGGTTGTGTGGTTTCAGGGTTGTGATTTTACCCCATCAGGAGCTAACTATATAACCTACTGCCTTCCCTGGAGGGCAGCAATACATCACAGGAGCTCATTCGTCTGCGTCACCTTTCCTACCGACGACCGGGTGAGTTGGTGCCACATCGCAACATGCGTTTCTTAGCGACATTCATTACTTTGCATGACTTTTCAGCATGATGAGTGTTTTAAAATTGTACTGTTTCACTAATAGATGAATAAAGATTTGATTAGAAATCATATAAGAACAAACAATGAGTGGATTCTGGTCCTTTCAGTGTATTCTGAGTACTGAGTTGTGGCTGTAAATACGTTATTGTTGGACTAGTTCCTTTAAATGTACTGTAATCCTTTTAATGAGCTCATAATTCAAAATATAAATATTTGGCTTTAACGTGTATCTATTCAGAAGAATGTTCTAAAGATTGTATTTGTCGTCATTTTTTGTACTTTTCCATGAAATATGTTAATCTACTGGATAAAAGGAAAATATTATATTTAACAACATATCTTTCCAGAAGAACAAAATTAGAAGCGAGTCCATTTTATTTGAGTTTCAGTGTCTCAGAAATGTTCCGCGTTTTGTGTCAAAGTGCAGTCGGTTTTCAGCCCAGACTTTCTTCAAAGCCGATATCTGGCCCTCACAGTCTATTCCACCCAAACTGAGCTTCGGAGTCTCCTAATTCAGAAAACACGAGCATGTGTGTGTTTCCCCTCGCAGATGGAACAAGAGACCAGGTGCTGAGGTTCCCGCAAGAACTCATAAATTATCACCCTCCCACTTGTCTGTGTGAAAACACGCTGAGCGTTCCTCCGAAGAGTTTGGTTGTGGAGTTTTTCCTGTGGAAGCCAACAGGAGGGATTATGGCTAAATATCCCCAGACAGTCTCTCGCCTCAGGATGGAGAAACACTGAGCACACACACACACACACACACACACACACACACACACACACAGTAGATGGCGCTAGACGTTACAACTTTGCTCAGCTTGTTGGCAGTCCACACTTCACATTACAAACCAATTAGCACTAACTGAGATCTGTTTGCTTACCTATACACAAAGGGAATTACTCCTGGCAGCGCTTATTTAATATCCATACATGTTCATTGAGGTTGTGCAAAGAAAACTACAGGCAAATGTGGTTTTCTATGGTTCACTATACCAATAATATAGAAGAGAAGTTTATCAAAGAAGGGTTTTAAGACGTGGATTGAGCAAAAGACATATGAGCAATATGCATCTCATAATTAGTAGCTCTAATTAGTCTACTTAAAGATGGCTCATTGACTAAGTAGTCATAGTCCATAATATTAAATTGCAGGTGAAGTCCAGGACCACACTTTATTTATTATTAAATATGATTTATTTATTTATAATTTACCCTGACACTCTCGATTGCTGCACAATGCAATAACCAACTTAACCAAATTATACATAATTTATCTACATTGATATTTGACACATCAAAATTAAAAAATGTCACTCAATATTTGGAAGAACATTTTGTTCTGTGTTAAGTAGCAGTTTCATTATGTATAAAGTGTATATGAAGTAGTGGAGGAAGTACTCAGATCATTTACTTAATGTAATTTAAACATTATGATTTAAAAATATGTTTTTAAAACATAACCTTAAAAGTAAATTCAGTGTGTTGAAATTGTTCCTGGAGTATTGTTGTAAAAAAAAATGTACTTAACATAAATAAATAGTTAAAAAAATATTAGATAAAGGTAAATCAAGGTATTGAAGTGGAGATGTTGTGAAGTAGAGTGTGTAATTGATCTACTTCAGTAAAAGTAAAAGCACCTCACATAAAATCACACTACATCAGTAAATATTGCAAAACATACTGTTGTATAGGCTTAATATTCAACAGGCAGCCTGGTATCGTTGTATTGATCTCCTATAACTTATCACGGTCCTGGTCAATGATTTAGTTGATGGTTGTGTTTTATAACCAGGCGGTAACTAACTATCCCCGGTTCACATGACGTCACGAGCTACCAGGAAGTGATTACATCCGGACCACAACAAAAAAAAATAAAAAAATAAAAACAAAACGGGGGCGGTCCGTTTCCCCCCTCCACCGAGCGCCCATTGGTTGAAACCAAAGGTGTGTCGAGGGGGTGCGCGCGTGCAGCGTCGTCGTCCCAGTCGCTACGTTACTTCCTGCAGCAGAAGATGAGCGGACGTTTGACGGCGCGCGAGACGAGGCGACGCATCAAGTTTTTCCAGTCGAGCTCGTCATCGGGACCGGAGCGCCGGAGCGTCACCGGGGCCACAGGGACGTCCACGCCGGCGGCAGCAGCAGCGGCAGCGGCATCTGGATATGCTTCGGACTTTGAGGTGACGAGTGACCTTTGCTTGATTTGTGATTGAGCTCGCGCGCATGTTGTCTTGAGAGGGGTACTTTTTTATCGTTTGGGGGGTCAGCAGAGGTGCTGCGGGTTTTATGGCGCCCTGTGCAGAAAGTAATGCTGCTAAGTGGATTTGGGCTTTCCTCACGGCTTTTGTACGTGTTGCTACTCGCTCCTACTCCAACAATGCGTGTGAATGTCCTCGGTGTCTTTGCTGGCACCTGCTTTTCTAATAAATAAATAAAAGTAGTGAAGTTACCCATTTCCTCGTCGGTGCAGCAGAGTGACAAGAACACTTGGCCTTCTGTGAATGCAGAACTTGTTAGAATCTAGATGTGGAGGAACATGGATAGGTCACCCATGTGTTGTTACCACAGGAACAGCTGATCTGGATTCAGGGGGGTGCTGATTTTGGGTCATCAAAATAGGCTTAAAACTCTTAAAATGGCACTTAAACATACTGGTATCAATATAAATATTGTTATGAAGGTGATATTGTTTTGCCTGACTTCAATATGTTGATAATAACTCATAAATAAAGGGTAAATAGATCCAAAATACACATTTTATTCACTGTATTTTTTAAACCAGGCTGTATTTCTCACCTGTCCACGATAGCAAGCTGGGTAGCTTCACTCATGACGATATTTAGGATTATATATATATATATATATATACTTGTATAGTCCCATCCCATATGTCATGCCCTCAGCTTTCAGCTGTTGGCATAATTGCTGCAGCTAACTGCTCTCAGTGCAGTTACCGTTTCCTCTTCTCCTGTCGATCTAAAGATAGACAGTCGGCTGTCTGGGATCTTAGTTCCTCTGGGAGGTAAAGCACAATGTCAGCTGAGGTGATGGGGAAACAGAGTCATCTATGAAAGGGGCAAATAATGTCACAGCGACACAGTCGAGACCTGGTTGTTGACCTCGGCTGTATCATATGAATGAAAAAGTGCTCAAGTTGCAAAACAGGCGGGTTCATCAACTAATTCAGTTGCTGATTAATTTTCACAAACTGATAAATGTACTTTTGTTGTGGTTCTGGCTGCAGGTTTGGGATATTGGTGTCCCTCCTGGGGGCCTAGCAACGCGATGATTGGTTCCTTATGTAGAGCGAGGACCCTCACGCCCATCAAATGAGCCCCTTCCTGTTTGGATCACTGCAACATCAGTGCTAAACACATACATCAAACATATTAGTAGTTCTCCAACAGTCCACTTTCTCCAGAAAGCTTGTGAGTGAAGCCATTAAAGCATGATGGATAAGTGATGGGGAACTTTACCTGGCAGTGTACGGGAGTTTCTGGTTTCCCTCTGGTTTTGTTCGCGTCATTGTTCGACTTTGGAGAACCAACAACCCCCGTGAATGTCTCTGCACCGCCCACCAGTCAGTTCTAGTATTTACTTTGAAGTTATGGCGGTTTTTGTCATGGCTTTCTGATCTACACCTGGAACCGGTTTGTAAACTGCATCCTTAGTGAGAACAAATTGGGGGGAAGCTGCCGTTATTCTAGTCTTCCACTGTTGGAACAAACCGCCAGGAGATCTCAGATTTGTACCAACTGTAACGACTTGAAATTGCACTTTGATTCTTTATTATTATTATTATTTATTGAATTATGATTCCCTCTTAACTGTATCTTTATCCTTGAGCTGCCCCTGTGAATGAAATGTGCTATAAAAACAATTGAGCACACAAAATTCACACATTTACTGTGAAATCCCCAAAAACCAAATCTTGCATTTGGATCCTGTTGCTACATATTTTGGATACAACCCAGAGATTAAGATAAATGAGGCCATGTGAGGTTCATAACAGCTATTCACTCTAAACTTTTTAAGCTCCAACGGGTTTGTCGGGATGATCTCAATGCATCTCAATGTCGGGATGATCTCAATACACGATGAGTTAAAAAAAAAATGTTTTTCATCGAGCTGCGAGAGAGAAACACGACGGACCAGTCAGACAACAGCTGGCTCCGTCTGGAGGGTCCCTACAGCTCTATATGGTTCACTTTACTATCACCACAACTTTGGCTTTCTGTGCGGACCCTCCCCCCCCCCCCTTGAAACGCTGCGACCCCAAAACTAGACAAACAAGAGCAGGTACGCTTTGATCGTCACGTCCTCACCGCCGGCCCTGCGTGCACAGATACAAACGCATTACCACACGTTCCCACCACTTCTCAACACGTCTCATACCAGCGGACGCTCCCCTCCACGCTGCTCTCACAGACGTATGCAGCTGTGTAAACGGAGTCTTTACATAGAGATCACTTGAGTTCTGTGATGGGCCCCATCGCCAAATCCCCTCTCTGTATTAGATTAGAGATTTAAGTTGGAATCATTTGCAAATGTCTTGTCTTTTATAGCTCCAAACGAGTGTTATGCATTCATTAATTCCACCTGAGTAATTGCAACACATAATGCAATCATTGCATCAGGTATTTAAATAGGAATTAAACAGAGGATTGTGTCTGAAAACAATATATTCCAACTTTACGGGGCAACAGTGTATATGTTGTATGGAAGCGTAGTGGTTTAAGGCACTCTTTTTGAAAGTGGAGTCTATAATCTATAGAACAACAGCAGCCACATCTGATGAATTGCTGGAAGTCGGGAGGGGGGTTGGTGTAGAACATGAGCATCGGTGCTGTGATGTCGTGGGATGGCTCAAACAGATGTCCGTCGCCCCGCTGCGAGCAGCTGGGAGCTCCTCCGAACTCCCTCCCACACATATAAGATCCACTCTGTGAGGACAGACAGGCGGTGGGACAGACAGACAGTTTAGTCTTTGTTTATGCGACGGAGACAAAGAGACAAAGCGGCTTCAAACTACGAATCGGGAGTCGGAGGCTTCGTAACAAACCGCAGATTTTCTGCACTTTGGCAGTAAAGCCGTTACTCCGTGGGCACGGGTCACTCATTAAACCAGAACCTTTCACATCGTGAACTTACCTCTAGCCCAGTGGGCCGGCAAAACCAGCAGTACTTCCAAGTCAAATACAAAAAGTTTGTATGGTATCAACTGAAAGGTTTTGTAGCTCTTTAAATTGCTCCGACAGGTTTGCGCAAAAAAGTGAACTCCTATCAGGCACCTTCCCTAAAGGCACTGAAAGCTGCAGTGATTTGTATGCGTCTGCAACTCCTGACTGATCTCAGATCTGCCATCTTATGCAAAATAATGGTATAATTTTAGCAGCAACCACGCTGATTTTCTAGCCTCAAACGGTGGTCTGGATCAGTGCTATTTGAGGGAGTTCTAGGGGGGGTCACCAATACAAAGGGGGGATAGTTAATTGTCACCCTTTAATTCACTATAAAAGCATCTTCAAATCCTCAAATGAGTAGATTTTAGCTGAACCTTCGGCCCCAGACTTCCTCATTCTCCGAAAGCATCATTTTCCTCGTGAAACATGGCCGAGCATGGACATATAAATCGTTATAACCCTCAACCTTAATCCACAGTAAAAATATGAGGTTGACATTTTCACATTCATCCACACTGGAAAGCATCATTTTCAGATAATCGGCGTCTTAATGTAGACGAACTGTTAAACACACAAAAAACTTCCCTCAGAAGTTTGCACCAAGTCTTAAAACTAACACGTTTTTTTTTTAAACTCCTATCTCTTTCTCAACCATTGTCTTCAGTCTAATTCTCTCTCTCTCCCCTCTTATCACCAGTCTGGTGAGTGAGGGCTTGTTCCTCCCCAAGCTTTGACTTGATCTCCACCATGGCGGGGGATCTCTTCAGCCCCCCGTCCCCACTCGGGGATTCCCTGCTGGACAGTCCGCTGTGTGGAGACCTGATGGAGGATCTCCGCGACATCTCCCAGTCCATGGGGGCCGACACGCTGGAATTCGATTTCCCGGTGTACCAGAGCACCGGCTCGGGGTCCGAGAGCTCCATCGCCCTGGGTGAGTAGTGGAGTGGGAAATAGGGGGAAGAAATCCTTGCTGGATGAGAAGTCATGTTAAATAGGCCGACCTTCTGGCTCCATTGTGCCTGGTACACTAAAGAGGCCTGTGTAAAAGGCTGCTTGTCTGATAACGGATGATAAGATACAGTTCCCTTCTGTGTCTCCTTCATGATGTCGTCTCCAAATTCCTGAGTGGCACTTTAAAAAAAACCCACGCCTCCTCTTATTTGATGGAGACGCAGACCGGAACGTCTGCAGGAGACGCCTAATATTCTGAAGGAGGCCGGGATTCTCTTATCTCTTTTCTGCCATCACTGTGAAGGTTAATTTGATTGGTCGAAGTCCAAGATCAGTGTTGTTCTGATTGGTTTCAATCCCCATTATGATGAAGTACGCGACAATAGAATCAGGATCTTTTTACGAGTTTAAGTTTGTTTTATAGACAAAAATGAAAGACTCCATTCCACAAAATCAGCATCTCCTCCACTCCCAGAATATTACATAAATATGCATATCTGTATAATACATTATATCATCAAACAAAGTTTGTCCTAATTGCAATTTGAACACACATCATGTAACCTTCTTTAAAAAAACCCAACAACCACTGAACTTCACCATGAAACACATAATGATTAAAGTCCTTTTGATGTGTGAGTGTGGTTTCAATCTTCTCATCCAACTCTTGGCAAGAAGCTGATTAAGCGTATTTCCCCCCAAACATCAAACTATTGTCCAACTATTCATCAAAGTCTTGTCAGTTTGCCAGCTGACGTGTTACCTTCTCGCCTTTGTAGATAACTGTGCAAGAGTAGGTGTAACGTTTCGCCTTTTTTTGGCTTTCTTGTCCCGCTGCAGACACGTTGACCCCGGCCTCCAGTCCGTCGTCGGGGGTGTGTGGAGCGGTGCCGGGCCCGGAGGACGACTTCAGCCCCCTCAGCCTGGAGTGCCGGGTGTGCTCGGACAAGGCCTCGGGCTTCCACTACGGCGTGCATGCCTGCGAGGGCTGCAAGGTGAGAGACGCAAAAGCGTCGGATCGATGATGACGAATGTTGACAAACCCCCCCGACACAAACACACGCCACTCCATGTGTTGACTCGCACGTACACGCCCCGACAAGGCGCCTGACCTGGAGGCCAGTGGAAAAGTTTGTTAAACAGGCAGCCGGGTCATGTGATGTTGGGGGACATGGTAGCCTTGCTTGACTTACCGCCTCTCCCCTGCTTGGCAGCGAGCCCACCTGAGTGACGTTAATACACAAACACATTATATACACACACATGGCTCTGCTGCTGCTGCTGCTGCTGCTGCTGCTGCTGGCACGCTGCCCTGCTGTCCTTAACCCCAAATATTCCCGTCTTACAAGAGAAAGGTAAATCAATCAGGCCTGAAACTCTCCAGGACATATTTCTGGGATTTTTCGAGATTTAAGGGAGCACAACAATGTCATTAGACGACCGAGTGAGTGTGTTAAACCCATTAAGGAGCATCACTGCCAAGTCATGTAAGCTTGTTGTAGTCTAATACGTCTCTTGGCAGGTTTGCTGCTGATTATCTGAGCCTTTTGTTTTTCTAATAATGCATGACCTTGCTTCCCTTTTAAAGGTTCCTCCCGACGGCTCCACCTTGAAATGCATGTTAGTGTTTCAATTTCACTCCTATACTTAGGAGACTCTTGACTTTTTTTGGACATCGTTTTTTTTAATTTTCTGTCAGTTACATAATGCACACGCATGGTTTTTTTCCCCCTGCTAGCTCGGGCTCTGGTTTCTTCCCAACAGAATCAACACAAACTAATGCTAATCTCGCCGGTGCCCTCGTGCCATTCTAAAAAGGGGACCTCGATGACATTGAAATGTTGGACACGGCACACGTGAGAGTTCCTAAATTCTCCACCCCCCCCCATTGGAGGCCGACAAGTTGCACCGTCACGGAAAAAAACCTGGCTCGTGATAGGCAGCAGTCACAGTGGTCGCTTGGTCGGGCCCTGCGTATCACTTTCAGCGGCTTGGAGAGCGTGGAGCGCTCAGTGGTGGGAATGGGAATGGAATGTGCTGCGACGCTCCCGCCGGAGGGATGACGGTGTTACATTTGTGGCTTTCAGTCACGGGAAGGTGAATCGCAACACCTCTAGCTGCTCGATAGAGTGAATAGGTGTGCCGGGAAGACGTCTGAATCGAAACCGTGTTGCCCTTGAAGAAGCGTTGCACAATGCATCACTGTGTGCAGGTCTTTGGTGTTGTTTCCCAGAGCTGTACATGTGTGTCACCGTCTCCAACACCTGAACGCAGACATGTAAAGACACGCATGCTGCAAAGACATTTGTTTCCTCCTCCTGTTGTTTTCCTGATGTATCTTTGACGACTATCATATGCCTGGACCTTCACGTTTTCTTTTTTCTTTTTTTCTCACAAAAAAATGATGTGTGATGCAACATGAAGGCAGCCTAGACCTGCTGCCAGACGATGTCTGACGTTTCGCGTGACCGTGTGGCTCCAGATAGATTGCCAGAAAAATCCATAACGTCTTTTTTCGACGGCGAGGGATGAGGAATGTCCTGACTCCTGACTGAAATGTCAGTGATGCACGTGTCGGTGTGACATCTGTTAACATGTGTTGGCCCGCTGCCCTGTACTCCAGTGTGTGTTGGAGGGCTGCAAGATGTCGTGTACAATCAAGGTTGTTTTTCAGAACGGTCGCTATACACCCAGAAGCATGTCTCTATTTAAATATAGATCCAACCAACAGATAACAGCACTGGTTTAAGGCCTTAAAATGTACAGTATTATCAGATGCTGCGGATCTAAGTCTGTCATATGGTTTGTACCATTTTCCTTCAAATAAGAGTTCCAGAAGGTTTTCCTGAATAATAACAGTTATATAATAGATAACTACACTAAAAGAAAATCTACAAGGTTCCAATCACCCCGTGCAATTCAGAACTGAAAGCTCTCTGCACCGAAGCCCATGTGGTCTAACATGCATGCATGCATCATGTAATAAATCAGTTTTTTTGCTATATTAATGCTCTGAATTTCAAATTCTGCACTTTTTTTTTACTATTATTAATTCAAGATCTGGAGTACAAAGAGATAAATGTGTCGTTCCGTCTCCTCCAGGGTTTCTTCAGGCGGACCATCAGGCTGAAGCTGGAGTATGATAAGTGCGAGCGCAACTGCAAGATCCAAAAGAAGAACCGAAACAAGTGCCAGTACTGTCGATTCCACAAGTGCCTCTCTGTCGGCATGTCCCACAACGGTAAACCTCCGACAAAGATTCATCTGTGTCACTATCTCTCCTACATAACAGCCTCAAGTGACAGGATCATTGAGCAGCAGAGGATAATGGTAAATGTACTCACTTGCTAATATCAGATACAAAGCATTATCTACTAAGTCAGCTACTGTAACATTAGCCACAATAAGCTACTGGTCATACCAGACCAAGTACTTTTCATTCATTGGTAAGAGTAAAAAAAGAGAAAAAAAGCAAAAGCAATGACGGGACTTGCAGGTATTTATGATGAATGCAGACACATAAAAGCCACCGTGTCCTCAGCCGACACCATGGTATGTGTTCTCGACAACAACAGGATATGTCCTAATGTGATTTGGCTGCAAACCAAAACGCTTTACATTGACTACGCTGGATTTTTTTTATAGAGCAGCGTCCTGTCGGAGCCCGCTTGACATTGACAAAACACAGGCCCGTATAGCTCCACATCTGGCCCGTCATCTGCACTGACTGCTGAAGGGTCATTGGGTTTGTTGCAATGGCCTCCCACCGCAGCCAGAGCAGTCAGAAACCTGAGAAGAGGATGACATGTTGTCCTCCGAAGAGAGGAAAGGGAACATACCGCACCAGATCAGATGGAGGCAAATGCTTGTGTGTGTGTGTGTGTCTGCACACACGCATGTTTGCTTTAGGAGTACATGTCAGATGTGCCTGCGTGTAGTTTCGCTGTAAAAATAACACGCATTCCGTTCGAGCTGTCGCTAACGCTGAGCGTTTCTGTGCACCAGCCATCCGGTTTGGACGGATGCCTCAGGCGGAGAAGCTGAAACTCAAGGCCGAATGCAAGATGGTGGACAAAGAGGAGGCAAGTCCCATGCTGGCCGACCACAAGATTCTGGTCGGGCAGATCCACGACGCCTACATGAAGAACTTCAACATGAGCAAGGCGAAAGCTCGGCTCATACTCACCGGAAAGACCAGCAAGCCGGTAACGAGAAAAAAAATATATTCTTTACTCTGTATCTCCAGAATCAAGAATAACCATCGCCAACCAGCATCCTCTCTGTCTTTCCCCCGCAGCCTTTCATCATTCACGACATGGAGACATTCCAGCTGGCGGAGAGGACGCTCGCGGCCCATATGGTAAACAGCGACTGTCCGGAGCCCGAGAGCGGCCTTCAGGCTGGGAAGGTGGTTACGGCTGTAGGGTGTGGGGAGCTCCAGCAGAGGGAGGCTGAAGCCAGGCTCTTCCACTGCTGCCAGAGCACCTCGGTGGAGACGGTCACAGAGCTGACGGAGTTCGCCAAGGCGGTGCCCGGTTTCCAGAGCCTGGATCTCAATGATCAGGTGGGTTTGGGGCTCCTATATCTCTAATTTTACTCCCTTACAGGATGTGTTTCTGTAGGAGTTTTATGCGGGGGAACAAAAGAGTAAAACGATATTTAGTGATAGTGTGGCCTTCTTACCTTCCCTTTTTTAGGTGACTCTCTTGAAGTACGGCGTATACGAAGCCCTCTTCACCCTACTGGCTTCCTGTATGAACAAAGACGGCCTCCTCGTGGCCCGCGGCGGAGGCTTCATCACCAGAGAGTTCCTCAAGAGCCTCCGGCGGCCATTCAGCGACATGATGGAGCCCAAATTCCAGTTTGCTACACGCTTCAACTCCCTGGAGCTAGACGACAGCGACCTGGCCCTTTTTGTGGCTGCCATTATCTGCTGCGGAGGTCACTGACATATATTTATATATATTTTTTAAAGTGCACACAAAGGGTGAAACTGAATCCTCATCTTGGTTCTCCTTCTATCTCATCCATTGCCTCCAGATCGTCCAGGCCTGGTGGATGGGCCTCTAGTGGAGCAGCTGCAGGAAAGCATCGTTCAGGCACTACAGCTCCACCTGCTGGCCAACCACCCAGACGAAAACTTCCTCTTCCCCAGACTGCTGCAGAAACTGGCCGACCTGCGGGAGCTGGTCACCGAGCACGCTCAGTTGGTGCAGGAAATCAAGACGACGGAGGACACGTCGCTGCACCCGCTCCTGCAAGAGATATACAGGGACATGTATTAGGCCTACATTATACATGTAGGCCACTCAAAAACTGTGTGTCCATCAAAACTGGATGTTCATCAACATTTTCTGATGCTACCATCCATATCAATGTACTGTAAGTGGCTTATTGTGCAGCTCCTGTGGTTGCACACTGCTGTGATCTGCAGTGGGAAGGCAGCTGTTGTAGGTGGCGTGGCTGCTTCCATGAAAGTGGACAGAGTGGGAGACTTTTTATTTTTTATCTTACACTGTCGTTTTTTAATTGATATACTGATTTGAGAGAACCCAGTTGCTGTGGATTGGGTTCTCGATGCCATCTTTTACTCTGCAGACACAACAAAAGCTAAATAGGGAGTAGAATTTTGCAAATTTGCATTGCATTTAACTCAGATGAGTTAGTATTTGTGCCTTACTGAGAATCGGTTGGAAAAAATCCCAACCTGCATCAGTTTTCACCAATTGCCATAATGTTTCAGTGCCTAAGCTCATATTTCCTCTATTTTAACTCGTGGATTCACCACATAACCATGGGGTAGATGTCTAACTATTGTTAGGGAATGTTCTCATCATAAACCATGAACAATAATGCATTTTGAGCATGCAGTGAACTAAAAGCAGCCTTACTTCTATTGGAAGCAGCCATTGTTTGAAAATATTGTGATTTCATGTGTTATTTTCACCTTTTATCCTTCTGCTTAAAACCCAATACAACATGACATTGCACCTTACCTACGTGTTTATTTTTGTTGTACAAATCCTGCCGTTAAGACACATTATTGGCCAGTGAATATTTTGACCACAAACACAATTATCTGTTAAGCTGGTTAGTGTTTTATTTTGTAAATATAACAAGAATGTGGTGGCCACAGTGAAGGTGTCATGCTGACAGTAAAACAGGCCTCAAAAAGAGGAGCTGGTTGCCTCATTTGCTGAGCTTACACAACACCTGCCAGTGTAGTATTGAAACACTTTCTTGTCATAATGAAACTGGTTCTATTTTGTATCATGTGTACAATAATAATGCATTTGCTGTTTCAATAAAAAAAGATTTTTTCATGTGGTAGTTTAAAAATAAACTAATATATTTAACATTTCTTTGATTTATTTGCCTGCATAGTTATATTTGAACTCAAATACATATCTTTTTCACTGCATATATTTTTAGTGCAGGAATAGCAGAGGTGGATAATGATAGCAATGCTCCATTTAATTGCCTTATTAATTATTATATTAATTAATTAATTAATTAATTAATTGCTTTACTGCTTTAATGTCATTAATTTAATATTTTTCTGTAATGACTGGTTGAAATACCTGCTGTAAAAAAACATATAATATTTGTATTAATATTTGCTGCACAAATATATTTCAACATGTATTCGTTTGAAGCATCCAAACATTGTTGAAAAACAATATAAAATTGTATTTATACACATTAGTACGTTATTACAGTCTCATCATCCGGGTCCCCAGTCCGTTAGGTGGCGCTAAAGCGTCACGAAACAACATGGCTGGCCTCGACCTGAAAACCAGGAAGTGACCTCTTTTTTCTCCGCTCGCTTTGAAAGATGGAGCGAACTGCAAGCGAGTCCCGTCAAAAAACATTTACGTGCCAGTTGTGCGGTTTGAGCAGCCGTTTTACTTACTACGGCCAGAAACCGCCAAACACCAGAGCCATTGTGTAAGTTGCCACACGAAGCGACGGTGTTTCCTGTCAGAGCTAGCTATGCTAAAGCTAATGTTGTTAGCCTGTTAGCTACGTTACGTGACTGCGAGCAGCGAAATTAACCCCCTCCACGGCTATTTTGTACGTTACATATATAGCAATACATGTCATGAATCACACGTTTGCTTGAATTTTAAATTAAAGCTGATTTATGTTCCGCCTTTTCTGTCACCCACCAGGATGCTAGAGGAGTGTTTTATAACCCAGGACCCCTTCAGTCCGGACAAGGAGAAGTTTCTGGTTTTGGGCTCTTCCTGCAGCCTTTGCAACACATGCGTCTGTGTTGGATCGGTAAGATGTCTTAAAATTGCTTCTGCAGCTGATTAAATGTGCAAAAAAACAAAAAAAAACAGAAGAAGAGAGTAATTTAGGGAGAGAAAACTTACTTTGTACTGTTGAGGCAGGAAGTCTGCAAGTCGGACTTATTTTTGCACTACATCTAATGCACAACTGGAGAGTTTTTAATCTCTATTTACACTTTTCATGCCATTATTTTATATTTATTTTTTGCACATGCACATTTCTTTCACGTGTATATATTGTTTATAGGATTAGTTGACCATATCTATTGTGTATGTGTATTTTTTAAACTACCTCATCCATCTATCTACCTATCTATCTATCTATCTATCTATCTATCTATCTATCTATCTATCTATCTATCTATCTATCTATCCTTCCTTTGCAAACCGAGCTGTGCTTCTGTGACAGTTTTCCACTTGGCATGAGTTGACCTCGTAGTTCACTGGTGATAAAACTGTGGCTTCCCTCAGATGACCCTGCAATCATGTGGATTTATATGTGCTGATTGAGCGTCATGACGGATGCCCCTTGAAATCGGCTAATCCAGCTTCATAAACAGATAGTCTTTTTTTATTTCCATCTTGGAATAAATGTGCCGAAACATCCCGATGCGTTTTGCTCCAAAACTGGAGCGTTGATGCCGATTTTCTCCTCTCCCTCTCAGGACTGCAGCCTTTTCTACACCAAGAGGTTCTGCATGCGGTGCGTGAACAAGCACCTGGACCAGTTCCCCCAGCAGATCCAGGCCGAGCTGGCCAAGAAGAAGCAGGGCTCCAAGGCCGTCGTCTTGTGACGTTGTGACGAGAGGTCCCATAACATGCACACAAACAGAAGACATTTAAAGACTCAGATGACGAGTTGTTTTACCGGCACTCTTTCATCAAACTTGCAAAAAAACACCATCTGAAAAATCCACACATCTCGTCATTTATTAGCTTTTATTTTGGTGAGAGATTTGGCACCACACATCATAAAAACGCCGGCGTCCAGTAAAGTTGGGCTGCCGCGTTACCCTTCGGGGTGTTATTTGTGTGTTTGTTTCTCGAGAGTTTTATGGAAGCGAGTGACGGGTGTGGCTGGTGTTGCCCGACCCCTGATGGATTGTGGTTGCAGGCTTAGAATCAGCCCCACGCTGGTTTGCGGCAATTAAAAATGGCTCCCAATTAAAAACCCTGATGTCGTGTAACGTATGAGCATAGTCGCCCTACAGTTGCTCTAAATGTTTAGCTTAACCACCGCTGCATGTTCAGCCCAGTTCCCCAACTATTCTTTAAACTGTCTCACACTATCCTTATAACGACTAATGACTCAGAAGAAGATGTGGAACATTGATGGCGTTTCCCAAGACCAGTTGCCGGGCAGATTCGTGTCTCCACCACTTTTGCAATGTAAAGAAAATTAGTAAATCGCCCTGCAATTTCTCTTTGTGCTTGATAAATGATGCCTGTTGTGTAACGTTAAACGCCCTTTTTTTACTTTTCAGCAACACATGGTAACATTAACTTTTATATGACTCATTATCGACATGTTTGTGACTTGACGATGCATCTTTTTATCCCTTTTGCATCCATGGTCAGAGGGTGCACTGTTGACTTCTGTGGAGTCCCCCCCCACAAAATAATCTGTTATCTTAAACTATAAAAAAAATATTTGCACAGTGACCTTTCGTGCCCTTTTGTTGTGTGACTGTTTAATCGTGGATCATAATTAATGTGTAACTAGTGTTTGTTTAAATGACAGAATCTGCTACAGTTGCATCATTAGCCGTGTTAAACAGTTACTCCCCGTTTTTTTGTCATTTTCAAAACAACACTTTGCCTCCTTTTCCTCACTTGCCACCTAAAGCGTTTTGGATCTAATTTAAATTTTTGATGTCGGGGATCTCGCTGTACAACACCGTACACCGCGTGCAGCAGCGTAAACGCATTATGGATGAAGTGTGATCCCGACGATAACATTGATATAACAGATGGCTTCGCTGTATGCATCACGAGATGCTTGACGTTCTAATCGAAACAGCATGGCCTTTAAGGCAGGCCCAGCGATTTTTTTTTTTTTTTCACTGGCAAACTGCTGGAGAGGAATGCAGAGCGACATTCACGGCAGAGTTTATGTTGGGACATCGTGAACTCCTGGGCACAAGGAGTGCTTACTATTGCAAATGCATTCACTCAATTATCCGGGAATCCTAATGCACCTCTGGGATGTACAGAAACTCAATTTGATAACTTTAAGTTTGGCTTAAAACCAATTTAAAAAATCTTCTCCACCAGAGGGAATGGTTGTGAATTTCAACGTCTTCTTTTTCTTCCTTTTTCCTTTTTTTTTTTTTTTTTTTAAGCTGCACCACTCTGTGTTTCCTTGGTGTTTAAATTCCAAGCACACATAAGCAATTACAACCAGTGAAGCACGCAAACCACCTCTGCAGCACCAGTGGCAAAGTCTGACATCGATAGGCACGGCGCCAACGATGACGGAAGGCTTTCTGCTCCAGAGCTGATGTCATCGGATGCCAGGAGGCAAATTTGTGGCTCTTTTTTTTTTTTTTTGGGGTGGTGGGGGTTGTTTTCCTGCATAAAACTTAATTTGAGTGTCTTATTGTCAAACGCCCTTTAGTTGCCACTGAATGCTTTTGCACTGATTGAATCAAGTGTGCCTAAACCATTTACGTGACACCAAATCAGATCAGGCAGTGATATCAGTCAGCACTCGTACGAGCATTTGATGATTGATTCCTGTGATAGTGTTACCAGCCTGGAGCGAGACCTGACAGCCACGGTCCTGCAGGAAGATAAATGTGCTTCCATTCTTGTTTTCTTATCACGACATTTATATAGAGATACAAATGACATCAGATGATATCTCTGACCTGTAGTTAATGTCTAACCTGATGCCTGCTGTAATACATTAAGGACTAATGGAAAGATAAAACACCATTATGCACTCATTTTTTTATATTGAAACCACAGCCTCTATTCCTTTTTGCTCTTTATGTATTTTTTTTATAACCAAACAGATTAATTGGGTCATATTCATGTGTAGAGTTAATCCAATCCAGCTCTGTGTTGTTGTTGCCCCTGTTCGACTTTAAGAGAGCTCAGTGGGCGGTCCTTGCGCGCAGACCAATGAAGCGCCTTCTCTGTTTAAATAGTCCTTGATGTCAACTTTTCTTCTTCACTCATAGCTCCCTCTAACGCCATGTTGGCTGTTATGACTTGACTTGTTGTTTTCATCAGCTTTTACTACGGGACTTGACAGGAGTGGCTCTCTTAAACGCCCCTGCGCCCTTGGAGACGCTTTATTCCGATTTTTTTTTTGTTGTTGTTGTTGCGCGTACGCGTCTTTTTTTTTTTTTTTTTTTTTTTCTTGGATGATACGCGTGGAGTATGCACGCATCATCCCCGTGACTTTGCATTTTAAAGGAATACCGTTTGGAAAACAAAAAGGGTTTTGATTGCTTGTCCGCGTGTGTATTTTTCTCCCCCTTCTCCTCCTTGTCATATGTGCAACAAAATGTCAGATGTTCGCCTTTCTAATGCGAGCCCGACATTGGAGAGGGTGGATGCGCGGCAGCCAGACAACGTCAGACCTCCGGTCCGCAGAAACCTTTTTGGCAGACCCGACCCAGCGGAGATACGGAGGTATGTGACGGCTTCGATACGGGAGGACGTGCAGCGTTTTAGGGAGTCCTACAACTTCGACCCCGTCAACGAGAGATCGCTCTCCCCGGGCAACTTCGAATGGCAGGAGGACCCCGACGCGCCGGAGTTTTATACCAGACAGCCTCACGGGAGCCGGCGGCTGCCGCGGAGCGAGGACTTGCCCGGGGGCAACGAGGACCGGCCGGACGCCGGGGAGGCGAGCGAACCGTCGGATGAACCGGACAGAGACGGTTCGAGGAAAAGACGTTCGGGAGCTTCAGGTAGATTCACTTCGACTTGCAGCTTATTCTTTTTTTTTTAATGTGTGTGTGTGTGTGTTGTTGCTCCGCTTGTGCCGCAATGCAGAGGCGCGGAGCAACAGTTGTGTCCGGGCTTCGACCGGAGGGGATCGGTCGATCACCCCGAACAAGAAGCGCATCGACTGATCGTTCTTATTACCGATGGCGACAAAGTAGCGCGCGTTTGTTCGCGGCATCAAAGTCGCGCTTATTAGTTACATTGTAGTTTGCACTTTTTTTTTTTTTTTTTTAGAACTCGAGTTTTTCACGGGTGGTTAAAAAAAAAAAAATGTCTCCAGCCTGCCGAGGATGTCAGGTGCCCTTTTTAAAGGGGACGTGCAACACAACGCATCAACAACGCTGACAAACTTTTCCTACATGCTCTTTATTTTTTTATTTTTAGGTTCCTGCTCCAGCGAGTGTCAGAGTAAAAGGTCGCATACCGACGACGATGATGGCGATGAAGATGGCAGTGCAGCAAGTGGGGCGGTGAAAGCCGCGGAGGAGAGACCCAGGAGGCCGGAGGACGCCGAGGTCCAGTGAAAAGCAGTGCCAGGTTAGAAGCCATCATGTCACTATTCCACCGTTATTATGTCATATAAACGGATGATGATTAGTAACTTATTTTTATGACGTAATGATCCAATGCATGTATTTTGTAACAGCTGCACACATTTCTCTCCCCTCACACGTCACCGTTCATTTGATTATTATTATGTGTTATCTTTTATCTTCTACAACTCCCCCCCCCCCTCCCCTCTGTGCGTGCGTGCCTGCACGAGGGCCATCAAGCGCGAGCGACTGCTTTTTCAATTGCACCATTCAAACAGCCTGTTTCCTCTTTGTGTCCCGCAGAGCTGGGAGACCTGTTGCTGGTGGAATACTGTAGCCTTTTTCTCATCATCTGACAGATGGGGGGAAGAGAGAGAGAGAGAGAGAGAGAGAAAAAATTATATATATAAAAGCAGCCTTTTCCTAAAGAAGGGAGGAGGAGAGGCTGCACAAGCACTGAATATGTACACTATCAAGTTTTGGCACTCATTTCAAGTAAATTGCCTCAGAAGCAGCAGACAATGTAGCAGTGTGCAAATGGATTTTTGCTCATTTTTGTATCTACTACCTATGTTTCAGATGTAGCACATAAAAAAAAAAAAAAAGAAAGCATATTTTTTGCTTTTCATACTTTTTTTTTTTATATAAATGTATTTGAATAAGTGTGAATTTGACTCGGGAAGTTGCAGTGCAATTTCCATCAGAGAAATATTATTTTGTTAAAGTCGTGTTGTGTCATTATTCAGGTAATTGATGTAAGTTTAAAAAAAAAAATGCAGATTTAAAAAAAAAAAAAAAGTCAGGGTTCTGTGGATACAAATTGTCTTCACTTTTTCTATGGCTTTATTTGTCCCAGTGTTATATATCTTGTTTTTGAAGGCCCAGATGGCCACACTGTAAGTTGAGGGTCCATCTAACTAGGGACAGCCATGACAGGTAAAGTTTACATGCAATTACGGTCTCCTTATTTCCCCCATTTTTTAAAAATGTTCTTCTTTTTTTTTTTTTTAGGATCTTTTATTTTGCCAAAGTTTGTGCCTTTTTGTTCTGGGGGTGAGGGGTGGGAGGGGGTGGCTATACTGCTGAGCAATATCCAACCAAATTTAAAACAGTATTTGCTAATAATCCTAAGAATTAGCTTTATTTTTTAAATTAGGTGAGTTCATATTTTCGTGGCTTTTCTGTCACGTAATATGCCCCTTTTTAATAAGAGGTGTAGTCCAGGTTAACATAGAAAATATGTTTTTAAAAGAAAAAAAAATCACTGGGCTACTTATTATGCAAATATGTGAATCAAAGATTTGTATTTGTGGTGTGGAATTCATGTGGAACATGTAATTGCACTATTGTTAATTTCTCCTTTTTTATATTTTGAGGGCAGAAAAACAAAGTGACACTGCCTCATTTGGTGTAAAACTTTGAAGTGTACCTGTGTGCCTTTTTTCCCTTTTTTTTTTTTTCAAAAACACTGAAAAAAGTATACTAACTTATTTATGTTGAGCTTTTTTTTTTCTTGGGTGTGTGTATAGCTTCCCAAAGCGACGTTTTTGTAAATATATATTTTCATTATCGTTTTTAAGATAAATAAACTGTTGCAAAACTGAGCCTAATAATCGATTTTATATCCTGTGTGTTTTTTATTTTTTATTATTTTTTGTTTGTTTCTCTACTTCAATCTGCAGTTTGATTGATTAAAAAACAACGCTGGTGTAATAATACACGTGCTCACTATTTTTGATTGCACAGCACACAAGCACTCCACCCTGAGCAAACACACTGTAAACTGGCAGACTGATCATGGTGATTATTAAGTCTCACACAAAGAGGAGATGGAGATACGGCCTTGATGATGAAGAGGTTTAATGAGTTCTTCAGGAACTTAATCGCAGTCTCACCACAAATAACTGTGCTGCTCTCTAATGAGGCATAAGTCATTTTTTATATATGCATTGTCATATAAAAGGATTCAACTGAGATTTGATCTCTGTAGCAACCCTCACTATAAAAGCACTTCAACAACAAGTCCCACATGTTTGCCAATAGGAGCGCTATTTCCTGCTGCTGCACGGGTAAAAACCTCTTTTAGAATAAAAGTGATGTAATGTGTGTCGCTGGTGTAAAAAGAAAAAAAAGCCAGCACACCGTGTACATCTCGAAATGCCGCCGGAGCGCCAGAGTGCAGGCTGTGTGACTGTGCTGGATCGTCTCAGCCCGGCTCTCTGCCTCCAAAAGTTGAAAACAACAAGGGTACGTCCTGAGGAAAAGAGGGGGAAAAAAAGTTTTTAGTGATTGGCGTGGGCCGGATCCAATCACAGCAGAGAGAAGAAAAGCAGACCACTTAGAAGCCAGCCAGTCAGAGAGCTGTGGGAGGGAGCCTGGGACAGTACAGGCTGTTCTTTTCATAAAACACACACCACCCAATTAGTTTCATTGGCTGCCTCTTTCCTGTTGATACCAGCGTGTAGGAGTCAAATACAGAGTGAGTGAGTGAGCGAGAGAAAGCTATTCCTATAATATCTCATACTGCCGTGGCGGCTGCATCTGCAGCAATTACTACCAGTGAGCTCACGGCCTTTTGCTAGACCTTTAAGAGAGGATTGCAACATTTCTGCAACATTAATGCTCTCTCTTTTCTTTTTTTTGTGACAACATACATTTGTTACTTTGGAAAAGCAATATGCCAAATGACGGCATCGTGTTAAAATGTGTCTTGAAAAGTATGTTTTCCTGTTTGTGTCCGTCTGAACTCGGCCCTCTGTCTTTATTCAATAAACCTTAGTGGAAACAAGTCATCATTGTTTGTTTGTTTGTTTTGCTGATCTGGATGCAAGAGTGCTGCAGTGTGGCGTCTTATAAAGCACTTGACGTTTGCATCATAACTGATCTGGGGAAAAGAGGTTAGCACAATTGACCCTTGGCGAAGCCGATTTTACGTAGTGGTCAAATCATGCAATTACAACTTCTGGGTCGGTCACATGATGCATGGGACCTAAAAAAAAAAGAAAAAAAGAAAGGTTTTCCTGCAGACTTGGTGAAGAGATAAGTGTAAAACTCTGGCTTTTATTTTGAGGTAAGTCAACGTCGTACGCACTAGGAGTTAAAAGCCTATATTTGGGCAATTTTACACCTGGCAGTCTAATTTTTGTCACCCTAGGTGCCTTTTTGGGTGGAGGATGGGCGGCTACAACTGTTCCCATCTTGGCAGTGACAACACCTGGCTGATCTAAAAAAAGGTCATGCAGCAGAGAAGACCTGAGATGGCATCCGGCTGTCAATCAATCACACCCTCAATTATAGTTATTTGTGGCAGGTTGTAAACATGAGTATGATTATGTTCTCCACCAACTGTTCTGCCTCGGATCCGTCGAAGGGTTTACGGGTTGTAAATGAACTTGGAGGAATAGTTTGATATTTTTTTTGGGGGAAAAAAATTTGTGTTTGCTTTTCTTTCTGGGCCGAGCGCAGTGACATCCTGGAGTGTCCGCCGGTTGCCAGGCAACCTCACAGCGCCAACAAAGAAGCCTCGGAAACAGCCAAGAAACAGTTCAACACGTAATCCAATGTCAAAATGTTAAATTCACTTTTCAGTTTTTGTACAGATTAAATAGATACAGTGTATTATTTTGTGTACTTTGGAGGTGTTTGGAGGCGGATGGAGCCAGGTTTCTCTTGTGTATTTATGCTAAGCTAAGCTAACATTCTGCAGGAAGTAACTTCATATTTACATAAAGACATGGGAGAAGTATCAACCTTCTTATCTTTCTCTCTGAGCATATTTCCCAAAAACTCAAACTCCAATCTCTCTAAAGACTCAATTCATATTCATAAGAAGCTACATGTCAGCTGATTTGCCGTTTGGACCATATTCAGCAAAAAGGTAAAGGTAACTTTATGTAAAAAGATGTCCAATCTTATCATGATTGTGTGGGTACAGACACCTGATTCCACTAATTAACTAACCATGGTCTTCAATCAACCTTGATGAGTTGGACCAGGTGAGGTAGTGCCGGGCTACAATAAAAACCTGCACACACACACCGGCCCGTCCTGGATAAGAGTGGACGTCCCTGGATTAAGACGACTCTACGTTTACAGCACACTCACCCTGTAAAACCAAATATACAGGAAAGGTAAATTGGAAAGATTCCAAACACATTTCCATTCAGTCACACCAGAAAGACTCGCACACAGAAAATGGTGTGTACATTAAATGACTAAATTATGAGTCCCTCTTGTCTCGTTAAATAAACACTTTCTTGTTCGGAAACGTCTTTAATGTTTAACTGACTCCCGGTTGTTTGTTGCGACATTAGTTCTGGTCATTGAAATGCCAATTTCCTCTTAATATTCCCAAGTTGCCAGCGCTATAATGAAAACATTACATGAAGCAAAATGCAAACTGGAACGCAAACAACCAGAGAGGAGTCATATCCACTAACATAAAGTAAAGATGTATGTTTGGGGGGAAATAATATAATATAAAATAATGTCTATATTAATCTTTAATTCAGGATTCAAGAAACAAATTTGAAAAGCTTACACAGCCTGGTTTCACCCACACAGGTGTTTGCCTGATGAGACCTCGTCTCGGGACTTGGCAAGCACAGACATGAGTGACGTCTGGGCGATTAGATCACCTGTGTGAGTCTTCAAAAGGTGAGTCCCTTCTCTTTTGGTAACGTCAGCCTTCATGAACGCGTCGTCTCGCCCCTCGGCTCTCGCTTTGGAGGGGGTTTCTCAAACTAAATCAAGGGCATTCTGGGTGAATCTAAGGGGGTTTCTTGATTTTTGACCTCAATGTGGTGCTGAATGCGATGTGTCAGCTCTTTAGCATGCCATGATGCACATGTGAAAACGGCACTTTTCAGAGAGCAGCGCCAGGCATGACCTCAAAACCACCGTTACCCCAGACTGACCCTGTTCATCGTTACGCCCGAGCATGGTGTAAAAAAGGAAAGAAAAGAAACGCACACATGCATTAGCCACATGTCGACATGAATCACTCCTGCATTTAAAGACTTTAATCACCCCCCCTCCCCTCCCCTCCGTACACACCGGCTCACTGTGAGTCGTCCAAGTCAGGAAAACACTTCCATATTTCCTGCGTTAAATTAGCGTGCGCCCTCAGTGCTGCTGCAGATAACAAGAGGAGAAATGGGTTATAAAAGTCTGACATCTTGGAGCTGACGCTATGCATAGATATTCAGCAGAGGGCCTACAAAGCATGAGCTCATAGTTTGGCAAACGCCATTGGGGGTGGAAAGGTTTAGCTTTTTTTTTTTTTTTTACGAATGTCTTGTTTTATTCTGGAAATACAACTTCCCCATCTGTTTGGTGTTGTAATTAATTTGTCTGATTTTTTTTTTTCTAACTTCATTTAAATGTCTTTTACGAGGGAAGGGTGGCTTTATTTTTCCGCTCCACTCTGCCTCATGGTCATGTGCTCTTGGCAGCGGCGAGAGAGGGATCGAGAGAGAGAGAGAGAGAGAGAGTGGAGGTAGTTAGGAGGGAAGAAAGAAAAGAAGGAAGGAAGAGAGGAGAAGTAGGAAAGAGGCAGTGAAGTATCGAGTTAAAGGGAGGAAAGAGAAGACTGGCTTTTTGGCTGTGTCTCGCTGTGGCCCGGCCAAATCACATCCAGCGCAGGATGTAAACAAACTAATCTGCCAATGTGAAGTTTTTACACATTTTTTTTGCTCCGGGACTGTGTGACTCATGCGGCCTGGCTGTGTGGCCTCAGACGCTGGCTGTCCTGCTGCTGCAGCGCTGGAGTGTTTAGTTTCCCTTGCAGCAGGGGTCACCAACACGGTGCCGGCCTGCTGCGTTCCCTACCAGCGCACACAAGCGCCCTTTTGATAGAGCGGATAGAAGCGAAGAGTTGCTGCCTGTTCAAATATAAAATTACTGCGAGTTTTTTCTGTGCAGACTGACGTTCAATATAACGGTGCTGTTTACTTGATTGAAACCCCTCAACGTAGTGACGGCTGAGCCGGCCGCTTGCAGCTAACGGTGCAAATTAAGGGTAACCCCAACCCCAACCCATAAAAGAATTTAAGAACTGGTGCATCTGATGAATGATAAATCCGAATCCGACCTACACACAACTCACGTGAACGCCCCGTCGCAGCCCCGCTTTCATCCCATCTGCGGGTCACATGCCATTGATTTCTTTCCTCTACGCCTGAGGGGTTCATCAAACGTGTGCCCGAGGGGACGGGCGAAGAACAACTCTATTGAAATAAGGCAACAATCAGCTGCCGAGGGGACTCATGCTCCAGCTCATAACTGTTTTTTCCTCAGTGTGCATCAAGGTTTTAGATGCTCTAGATGGGGCTCAGACAGACAGACAGAATGATTCACCCTCCTAATTGTGTGCGTTTGCATGCTAGTGTGTGTGTGTGTTTGTCGAAGTAAAAAGTGTGATTCGCCGACGTCCGTGCTGCTCAGTCTGTGGCTTTTGGTAGGAAATAGCTGCATTTGACAGGGTTTTTAAAATTCTGTTCTGCCAAGATAAACTTGTGGGATACGATCTGTCAGTGCATCACCTCGACGACATATTAACCAAAGTGTTTGCGATTTCAAAAGTAAACAGCTTTGAAATGAAATCTGGCCCCGGATGATCTCGGAACAGTTGACCCCCGAAGCGTTTTTTTTTTTTTTGTAGGCCGTGAGTTATGTTTGACCCCGAGGACAGACGTGTGGCTACAGGAAGTATCAGCACTCACAGGTCAGGGTGAGGGCAGAGCACACTGCTCTAATGTGTGTGTGTGATTGGGTGAGTTTGGGTCGCGACCCTCCGTGGGGGCGAACGTTAAAAGGCTGAATCCCAACATGAAGGTTTCAGGGGGGATTGTTTTCTTCTAGAGGGTTAAGGAGGCTCACAAATCTGATGACAAATGGGAAATGTCATTTCATATGTGAGTCATAGTAAAAAATGCAATTAATTCAAACACCATACTTGTTTTTGTCTTATGTTCCATATTACTAACCATTGTCCAAGTCCAACCTGATATACCAGGTAACTATCATATAATACAGTTGGTAGAAGGGACTCGTGTGAAATCTAAGAAGAATAAATGAAAAGTACTTCCTCTTCAGGATAAAGCGAAGGCACTTAACGGTTTAAGCGTCTTCTTTTCCAGTGACCGTGGGTCATTTCAGCCCCGAGTTAAGCCTCCCATGAAGGACTTCCTCTGACTGCATATAGTCTCCCCAGACCATTACCACAAGCACGGCCTTTGCGTGTAACCTTTAGCCCTCCGTCTTCCTGGAGCACCCTGTTGTTGAACGGATGAAAACCTGCATACAGGACAGGTTTTATAATTACGAGAGATGTTTCGCATGTGACTGTCAACATCACAGCCTCTGCCGAGGTGAGATCATGTGACTGAGAAAGTGGCTGAGAGAGATGCTGTGACTCACCAGGGACAGGTTTTTTTGTTTTGTTTCTATATGATGCAAACACGTTGAGATTTTGAAAGGAGTGATAGGTGAAAGGCTGTCGTTTGAGGATAGCGTTGATCTCTTCCAGGGCAGACCAACTTGCCCTGCAGTTGACACCGGCGTGTGTGTTTTGACTGGGGATAAAAATGCGTGACCCCAGCTGACCGACAAATCTCCTGAAACCCTAGTGGGAGGAGGCCATGAACTCTGAGGAACAGCTGGAGCTTTAAAAAAAAAGCTGTTTTTGAATTCGCCTCTTCTCTGTATTTATATCTGGAACTTCACAACCGCCGTTCTCGTCTCTATTGTAACGTATCCTTCACCGTGTTGAATCTGAGCTGAAGCCTGGATCTTATAATGGCGCTAGATGAAAAGTCAGGGATCACTATGATAAATGAATCCTGAGGAGGAATGTTGGTGCTGAAACCATCCGGTAGTTGTCGAGGCATTTTCATTTCACAGCACAAATGTGAACCTCATGGTGGAGCTAGAAGAAACTCTTAATATTTCAGCTGATAAGGGACCACTATCTTTGACCACATATCAGCAGTAGATCCACAGTAAACATGACTGCAGGGTGGATTTATCTTACAAGAAAAACAAAGAAACAGACCGTATCTCAAACGATATATTCACGATAAGCTACTTAACCCCCTTTTTGTGGCTTTTTTTTCCATTCTGACTCTTGAACAGTGAAATCTACCGAGAATCTGACTCTCAGTTTTTTGAGGGGGGGGGGGTTGCACAAACACAACCCACACTCAGGCCCTGGGAGCTGCCCAGCGCCACCACAACCACAGTTGGGAGTCCAGTTCAGTGAGAGGGAAGCGCATCCCGTTCACTTCCACTGCCCACATTTATCCTGGCTGTCTCAGCTTACCCGGAGAGATGATTTACAGATGTTCAAACCCCCACATCTGCAGCTTCAGCTCCGCGCTGCCGTTTGATTTGTGTCAGCGTTTTGCTGCGAGGGACGACGAGCATTAGTCATTGTGAGTGGTTCGGCTAGATTGAAAATCGGCAGGCCGCTCTCTCAAAGTGTAATTGAGTTGGATGATATATTTGCTTTTATGTGGGTTTTTTTTTTGTATTAATAAGTAGCACGTGTTGAGTGGTAACGTTTTAGTTCGAGCGTAACCTTGGCAACCCTTCGTTATCTGCAGGTTATTAGGCTTATCGCTGCTTGCTGTGAGCCGTGGGTAGGAGACGCAGCATGCTGAGAGATGGGCAGACAGATATGAAGTTTTCTGGGGGTGTGAGATAAACACAAAGAGAGAGAATGAAGACAGACGCCACTTCTTTTTTTTTTTTTCTCTCTGAATTTCTGTGGTATCAGGATCACTGATGGCCCGTGCACTTTCACATTCACACACACACACACACACACACACACACACACACACACACACACACACACATCGTCTAAAGCTGCTATTTCCCACACACTTTGTCTCTCGAAGCTGCTCTTTTATCTGGTTTATAGTTGGAGACCGACGTTTTGAAGCAAGCGACACATGCAAAGGGAATTCTGATGAATTCTGCCATCGATCGGCTCGTACGAAGCCTGCACCCACGCTTTGCCTTGGTGTGTGTGTGTGTGTGTGTAGGTCTGTGTGTGTGTGTGTGTGTGTAGGTCTGTGTGTGTGTGTGTGTGAGAGGAAACAGCGAGTTCTAACAGAAAACAATACGTCTGTCTCCTGCTAAACCACAAGCCAAATGTCACATCCAGTACATCACCGTTGAAAGGAAAACCACTGAACCGAGTTCTTATTCTCACAAATAAACAAATATATTTAACTCGTTTTTAAAAAAAATCTTTTTTAATACACTCAACAATAATACAGAGTCACCCGTGAAACTTCATAAAGACACGTTGGATTCGACTCTTTCCTTGAAGGAGAGAGAAAGCAGATGTTTTCAGTAAGAATTGCATGATATTAAATCGCTATCACAGGGGGGAAGCAGATCAGCGTGGTCAGCACCAGCCGCCTATCTGCCCTCTGGACATTAACCATCTGTCCACACAGTGAAATCAACAAGACACACCTGTTTGCATTTGCGCCCGATCCAAAAGCCACCCCTCTTTTCCTTTTATGATGGATGATGATGTATTTTGGCTGTGATAAGCTAATGCGGCTGGATTTGTCGATCATTAACTGTAATTAAGCTCTCGGATCAAGCACGTAAGCAAGTGTACTTTCGGTTGCCTTCGGGCACAAAGGGCAGTCTACTGTGCACAATCGACTGACAGATGGACGAAAAAAATCGAACTCTGTGCTATTTTTGTCAAGTTCAAAGTTCAGGTTTAAGTGGCGGCGAACTGGTTCTCGACTAAAATGTGCCCTTAGTCAAATAAACTCCTCAGTCAGGCTTGAGATTTTAGATCAAAACTACTTAAGGGTAATATTTGAGTGTTATGTCTCGACATGCTCCTTGTGTTCCCCTTTAATGTCTTTATGCGATTCACACATTCTGCACCACAGCGTCACATCTGTGCATCGATGACTAATCATGCAACCTCGGCTTTTATTTTCTAAATTCAACTGCCAAGGTTTAAACGGCAACCTGCAGAAACCAGCTCTTCTAATGAGTAATTCGTAATTTAACCAAATTAAATTTGCTAACTACACACAGTCATTTCACTCACATCTACAGAGGAGTGCGACTTTCAGTTATTCAATTCAAGATTCATGATTCAAAGAGCTTATTATCAAATGCACAGTAATGTTTCCCTGTACAATGAAATTCTTCGTTTCGTCCACAGAATGCCTAACAATGTCAAATCAAATATAAAAATAGATTAAAATGTGTTTGTTTTGTTATGTGTAGTTCAATTTGAAGCCTCTAGGGCAATTTTCTAAATTTCTAAAAGTCGGTCGCGTTACTTGTTGAACAAATGTGATGGTCTATCTTTTTTGAAGCTATCTTTTCCATTTAAAATGGCTTTGGATCGTAGCCATGGCGATGTGAGCAAACTTGTGTATTTTTAGTCCTCGTAACCTGAGCTTTGTTTATACCGGTCAAGACAAAAGCAACACTCTCCCGTCCCTTTTAAACGATATTTGCTCGTCTCGCCGCTCCTCGGAACGGCCCTCTCTTATCTGTATTCATTGTGTTGGCACAGAAGGCCTGTTGTTTTTAGAGCAAAGGCTTACTTGGCGACCATGAGCAACGCGGTCATATGGGTTACAGCTGTCATACACCTAATGGTTTGTGGGCACAGTGATTACAGACCAGTTTTCCTTGCTCAAAGGAGACGTCTGGCTACATTCTTTGTTTTCTTATTGTCAACAAATCCCACCAAAACAACAACGCCAACGATGTGATCAGTCCGTCTTCTTAATCCCTCTCTGACTTCCCTGGCATGTCTGTGGTTCGCAGCCCAGAGCCCCTTCACTCCCACTGAGGACGTAAATCTTTAAAACAGTTTAATTATAAGGAAATTTCCTAATGCACTAATGAGTTTTAGCCCAATCACTTTTTTTAGTGGGGGCAAAGCAAGTGGCCAAAAGTGACGTGATATTATAACGAACATAAAGTCCACAGACGGTGGGTAAAAAAAGAAAACACACCCAGGAGGCCGCTGTTTTACGGCCTAACCCTTAAGTTAAGGTCATTATTATTTAAGCTAGTTATCTTATTTTAAGAAAAACCCTCATGGGGGTTTTTTCTAACTTTAACCGAGTAGTTTTATTTCCTAAACCTGACCGATCCACTCGTGGTGATATAATATCTCGTGGCATCGTGCATTCTATTTTTTTTGCAAACTTATGAGGCTGTTATGAACATCTGCATGTATTTTTGGTTCAGAAACATCAACATTCAGCTCTTCAATAACATTTTTCCTGGCAACTGGCTTGTTTGTAGAAGACATTAATCAAAAAAGACAAAATAGTGAATTTTTTTTGAGGGACTATTTTCAGCCAAAAAATTTGAGCGAGTGAGTATTGAGGCGGCGGACTCTGAATATAAACTGCAGTGCCCATGTTCATGGCAGTGAAAGAAACATGTGCGATGCCACTGCAAGAGTGTGGCTGTTTGATGTCTTTTTAATTGCTTTTGGACAACAATGGAGGTTTATGGCAGGAAACAAAGTATAGTGCATCATCTGCAAACATGGCAACACTGGAGAAACAAGACAAACAAACCCATGAGCTGCAAACATCCAAAGTACAAACTCACTACAGTCTAAATCTTTAATTTCAGCAGAATGTTGGCCAGTCAGTGATGGATACATGACGAGCTTGTTTCCACTACAGTGACGTGGAAAAGAAATCTCTTGATTGTCATTGGTTTTTCTGTCAAAGTCGGAACTATTTTGGTCGTTTCACATGCTGGATTTCTGTATTTATGTTTTTTGCTATTGAGGAAGCTAGCTTTTTGAAACCAAGGGGCTTTAAATATGTATAATTTGTGTTTAATAATCTCTTTGGTCCTGAATCTATAGAGTTAGTGTTAGGGTTGCTACAGTGTGAGTTCAGTGTTGTGACCATTCGACAGTGGCTGTTAATGGAGACACACTGTTGTAGCCATCAAACCTCTCGTATTTAGGTTATGGTTATGATCTAAATGTCTTTGTCACTGAACTTCATTTTTCATTATTGGAGACGATAGCAAGAAACTGTTTTGTCTACAGGCCACGGTGGTTGGTGAATCTTAAAGTTTTACTGCCACTTCCACTATTTTACGAGCAAATAACCCTGAACACAATAGGACCAGAGACCGATTCCACGCATCTATCTGCCAAAGAGATCGTTGCTGAAACTTACTGACCGCAGCAACAATTTGACCAGAATATGACTGGTGGCTTTTGTCAATTTCCCAACCTGTCCGTCACCCGGGCCATTTCTGCAAACTGAGTGAATTCTGAGCTTCCTCTCTGGCTCCAAAGAGGCCTATAAAACGGGCCATAATTGTTATGTAGATGAGCGATGAGGTTATGTCCTCGGGTGTATAAATATATCTTTATATGAGAGCATGGTAGGTAATGAGCAGTCATTATGATAGGGGGCTGTCTTAGATTGCACACTGAGTCACATCACAAGGACACACACACACACACACACACAAACACAAACACACAGACACACACACCGTTTTTCTCTTTGGCCCATAAGTGGATAGAAGGAAGGAAAAGCAAAGAAAGGAGGAGAGCTGAGAGAGAAGCAGATAGCCGAAGCTTTTCACCGGTCTGACAGAGAAAGGGAGATAAATGGAGAGGAGTTGGACGGAGGCAGAAAATAAAAGGCAAAGCGAAAGAAATAGAGAAATCCTACCACACAACTGCAGGAATGTCTTGGCTTTCGGGGAGAAAAAAGAGGGGTGGACCGGCGTGTTTGGCAGCGGCATCCTCTAAATCAAACACGAGCTATACAGCGAAGGGGAAACCGCTGCAAGGAAACCATGAATTTGATTTTTTCACTGTTATCGGTGTCAGCTCTCCTATCTCGCGCTCCACTACTGGCGTTTCTGTGCCTCACGTGGTAATCTCACATTTACACACACTCTCTGGATTTTAATCAAACTGTGAAGCTACCATTATCATTTTCACCAGAGCAGCAGCACACACACACACACACACACACACACACACACACACACACACACACACACACACAGATTTACACAGTGGCCACACCCCTCTTCATGAAAATGCGGATAAAAGCCGACACCACACTCTGAACCCTCAACCACACTGTGCTCGTACCTAAAATACTGAGAACAAATGATCATAGTTCGTCTTACAGTGTTTATGCATAGCCTTTGTTTTCTGTAAATTGTCTTTACCTGCATGTTTCGTTATTGCATAACCTCTAAATGCTAATATCTAAAGTGAAAGTAGTGACGAAACCCACAGATAATTATCATGGTTTTGGTTTTATTACCGCTTTCATCAACCTGGTTTCCAGCCGCAGCAGGTAGCTGTTTCAAAAGCTGACTCTACAGGCAAAGTTAGTGAAAACAGTGGCGCTAAAGAGCCAGATATGACCCCCAGAAGGTGGTGGAGAACAAAAATAGAGCAAAAAGCACAATGAATATTTGTCAGGTAGCCAGAAATATTGAAATAAAATAAGAATTTGTAACATGAACCGTACTTGAGAATGCAGTTCAGTTGTATGGCTATGTAATTTTTGCATTTGTTTAGTAATTTTGGGAGCATGTGACTAGCATGTGGATGACATGATACTCCTGCTAACTGTAGAGGACGGTAATGCAGGTGATTAATACATGTCAAGCCATAAAACACAAAGAACAGGTGACATTAGGACGTGCATCCTGACTGGAAACATCTAATCAGTCACCTGATGTAGGCCTGTGTGTCAATTGCCCAATATAATGGTGAATAATTAACTGCCATTTACCCCAGAGACTGGCCATAAGGCTTCATTTTATTTCCAGTAATACTTTGGAAGGTGTATTTGAAATGTACTATGCGATCTTCCTGAAATAAGCCACAAACGTTCCAGGATGCAAGACCACAAATTTGCCTTTAGGTATCCGACGGTCAGTCGTCTGGGACATTCCGCTTTAAACCACCTTTTTTTTTTTTTTCATCGTGTTATTAGCCCCTGAAAGAAGCCATTTTCTCCTCATCTAGGTCGATCCATAAAAGGATGGAGTGGGGTTTTATTACTGCCCTCGCTAATGTCCACTGTTGTTAAAAAAAAAAACCTCCGGGCAGGTTACTGGTTCACTTCAAAGGTATTGGAGTAGTGCAAGGTCAGCGATCAAACTGTTTGTCTTCCTGCCGTCGGGAGTCAGTGGGCCGTAGAGAAGGTGGATGGAGGGAGAGATGGGTGGAGATCTTATCAGGGGCTGTGCACATAAAGGGGAAACTAAATCTAGACATTCACATGACAAAAAACAAGGGAATACACAATCAATATTATAGCTATGTGTGTAGGCTTATGTTGTAATCTGTTTTAAATGGACTAGAGAGTACCGAGTGAGTCTTTGTAGTGGCTTTTTGGAGCTTTTTGTGGTGAAAACAACACTATGAGAGCGGTTAGAGTGAACCAAAACCGTAACGTTTCAAGATGGAGGTCTACAGAGTTGAGGGGAACTGCAGGAATCGCTTTCCCTCTTTATCATCGTCACTTGGTTTTATAGTTTTATGAAACTGTGGATCGTAGCTGCTTTAGGTCAAATGAATCCGATAACTTGCAGTATCTACGTCTCACCGGCCATGCAGATGTTGTCATGAATCCATTAATCTTACCTTGACCTTCCTCGCTAAATCCACATGTTTCCCCCTATGTTTGTTATGCACCATATGCTTTTTATTCAGGTCTTTTTTTTTCTTTTTTTTTTTAGTTGAGCAAATGCAGAAAACATGGACGTGAAACACAAACAAGGCGTCTATCCTAAGCTGACCATAATATTCATCCAGGGGTCAAACAAGGAAAAATGAAAAACACCAGATGGAACCAGCCGTGCGCTACATGAACAAACACTGAATAAACATGAATTTTCGTTTTTTCTCACCTCTTTCTGGACCTTAACTGGAGCTGTTTGTCGACCCGTGATGGGATTCAAATCATCTTATATATATACAGTACATAGAGTTTAAAAATGTTAATCATCATTTGAAGAGTTGAAACTAATTTACCACATGTTGATGATGGATGGAGAAAATGAGCTTCGGCTGGTCAGAACATCTAGAGATGACTGATGATGAGCTTCAGGTAATGTTTCAAACCCCCAAACTGACACCCTAACATTTTTGGAAGCGAGCCCCTCGTGTGCTCCAACCGCCGTGCCGTAAGTCATCCGATGGAAGGAAATCGCGGAGAGTATCGGGGCCCAAATTCATTCCTTGTCAAAACAGGACATACTACGGCGGCCATTAAATTGGAAGGAATGTCGGGAGCGCGTCTCGTAATTTCTCTCTGTCTCTCTTGGCCTCCGCCTCCTCTCGTTTGCTTTTGGAAAAAAAAGGCAAAATGAAAGACAGGCGCTGGTTTGCGTGTTCACCACACTGATCCCTGAGGGCTTGTGTGTGTGTGTGTGTGTGTGTGTGTGTGTCAGTGAGTAAATGTTGGGTGATGAAGGGCATTTGGAGGGGACAAGGAGCGTATTTCACAGGCAAAGACCGAGATCAAAGAGCGACGACATGGTTGTTCTCTCTCTTTATATTTGTCCATCTACCTTTCCTCGCTGTTTTTGGTAACTAATAAAATCCACTAATCTAATTACGGCCTGCTTAAAGAGATCAAGTGGAGCCTCATGTGAAGAAAAAGCCAGAAAATAGAGGGGGAGGGGTGAGGGGGGTGGAGGACTGTGGTTTAGAAAATAGGCACGAGGACAAGATTTTATCTCGGACAGCTGTCTGAAGCAGCGGATCTCTCCAGGTCTCCCAAAGGTGCAGCCATAAAAGTCATTTGAGGTGATCGCACACTGAGATCCTGCAGATAGGAGGTGAGACAACATGCAAGATGAGACGCACATATCAACCAGAGATTACAAATTAAATGGATTAACAGGGTTTTAAATTTCTCTTTGGATAGGCAGTATAGAGTCGATTTTATTTTATTTTTTTTACATATGATAGACATGCGAGGTCGTTGATTTCCCGCCAAAATAACATACAAACGCCAGAACGTTTTCCATCCTGCGCAGCCACATATGGCTGATTAATAATGGAGACCGCGCTGGCGCTCGCATACGCTCCACATGTATACACTATGTTCAACATTCTCTCGATCACTCTCGCTGTCTTTTTATAACCCATAACCCAGAGCTGGAACTAGGCATAGGGAAATGCTAGGGGTGAAGTTTCTAAAATTAGGAGAAAAATGTGTACTATTTTGAACTAATTCTATTTATTCAAAATATTAACACAAATAACATAATGACAGCCTTTTAAAAGGCCCTATTTGACTGTTTGAGTGGCCCGCAGCATCACCCTCATACCTTATAAACAGAGTAAACGTTACTCCCCACCTTAAATCCATTATGGAAAATTGAAAAATGCTAAAACCCAATTTGGATCCCTCATCTCAAATGCATCACAGCTCGACAGTTTACGTGTGAGTGCACGAGCACAACGATTAGTGGTGGATTCGGCTGCGATGCGAGAAGCACCAGCTTAAAATAAAAGCCCTCCACTGAATTTAAACCGTGTCAGCTATTACATTACCATGTGACAGAAAGTATGACAAACGGCCCCAAACTGGCTTCGGAAGGTAACAGTAGTCAACTTGTTCTCGGTTAGAGGCTTGACAAGATGTTAAGGGCTGATAATGTAGCACACGTTGTCGTGCCACCGCTGCAGCGGTTGGGTTTTGTTTGGCTCGTGTGATGTGTGAGATTTTACTACGACACGGGTGTGGCCAGGCTTCAGCTCCACCACACATGCGCACGCCGCTCTCGTCATGAAAATGTGGAACTCGCTATTGCAGATCCTGTTTTTTTGGCCTCCTCTTCCTTCTGTGTGGGAGATGGCAGCTGAGGGAAAACAATAATAATTTCACAATTAACCGCGTAATGATTAATAACCTCTGTGGCATCAACAGTAAGTCATAAGTCACTGGTTCAAATAGTTTCCTGCTTCTCTGAACCGAAGCATTATAACAATTTAAATGAATGAATGAGAATTTATATCAGACATGGAAAAAAAACAAGTTAAATAAATTAAATCAAGCAAAACAAAATCTGAAAACGAGTAGGAAGAAGTTTAAACATACTTAGTCCCACTTCACAAATAATCTTTGTCAATTTATGTAATTTAAATATATGGTATGAATGTAAATTGATATTATTATGGGGTTATATTTGTGTCTTTGCTCAAGAATGTATGCCTTTTTTTTTCTGGTTTTGCATTTCTGACTACAAAAACAGCCGTTTAAGTGGATTATTCAAACTGCTAATTTGGTTTTTGTCCCCTTTGCTAACCAAATAAGGCCTAATAGTCATAAGAAGTGTTTGCATATGTAAAATACAAGAATATCAGGACTTAAACTGAGAGAAAACGCACACAAACACACTAGTTGTGGTACTAGCGCTACCGTCCAAACTGGTCCAACCGGAGACTCCACTGGAACTATTTTCCCTCCAAAACTGCCGGGCGTGGACACGCAGGTGCAGAGGGCGTTGGCACGTTGCCCGCTCCGCTCTGCAGGCCGGGGGGGCATTTCACAACCGAGGTGCTTTTCCAAACCCAAACAGTAAAGCCTGTCCGGGAGGGTGAACCACTAGTGGAATCTGTGCCGGCGTTTTTTTCTCTCTCCTGACATTCCTCGAGAAGATGTATGTTATAGAGAAGTTGTAGCAGAGAGGCAGTAATGAAAAACAGCGCCTCGGGATTTTCATTAAAGCCCTGATGTGTTGCAAACAGGAATATACATCAATAAAAAGCTTCATCCACTCAACAGGAGTCGGGAGTGTGTATGCACAAGTGTGTGTAAAGGTCAACATGCATCTATTGGTAAGGGGGGGGCGTGCCTGTGCATTTAGAGTATTTGCTCATTTGTAAGTGTATGTCATTTGTGTGCTTAAAGCTCGCGACTAAGCTGATAAATGTATTATTCCTGTGCGTGCAGACGAGAGGTGTAAAGTTTACAGTATTACCCATAAATCATGCCATGCGGGCGGTGATTAAATCTGCATTATGCTCAATAAACTGTGGGGGTGTGTGCAGGCCTGCGTAGGAATGTTCCTGTGTCAGCAGAGATATCAAGGACACGTATTTCCTTATTACTTTATTTATTAGTCGTGTGGACGTGCTGGTCAGAGGTTGATCTGCTATTATAATGCTATTGCTGTGTGTTGTTAATAAGCATGACTTCCCTTTAGTGTTCATGTAAATGTGGGTGAACTACCTTTCAGTGTAGATGGACGTTATGTCAGTTTGACATTACAATGAATTTGTTTCTGTATGTAAAGCCGCACCAATCGGTATTTTTATATAAATGAATCAAATGTCTACATTTAATTTAAACTTTTAAAGTTTTAACGTCTTTTAGCTTCTTGTTTTAGTTCACTTTCACTGCTCTCATTAGGGTTATTTCCAGCCGGACAAAATTCTCAACTAGCTGAGCTGCTAAATGATCTTTTCTCTCAGGAGTTGGTGGAGACCAAACCCGAGCTAAAAAGGAGATTTCATATTTAATCCCAGAAACATGGCGACAATGAGTGAACACTACTGATGCTCTGTGTCTGCTGGATGTGTAGAACAGAAAGCTTTTCCTACGTTTTAGCCCCCCAACAACTTTATGAAGTGATGATATGTCAAAGTCACGTTTTTGGCCTCCGAGCGGCCCAAAAAAAAAGCTTCTCATTGAGACTTCAGCGTTCATAGCGAGGTCAAATTTCCTCCACAGTTTAAAGTCATGTCATGCAAACACCAAATTCTACAGAAAAGCTTTTAATTTACTTCAACCTAAACACAGTATAGGAGTCAGGAGTTGACTATTCATGGCTTACGATAAAGAACCCTCCCCTCCCCCCGCATGTGCACGATAGCTGGCCACTGTGATACACAAGCCGAGATAAGATTACCCCCTCACACTCTCTGTCTGTCCTCCCATGCTCCTCTGCACTTTACTCTGCCTTCCTCCCCCGTTCTCTCTATATGCCTCACCCAACTGCCATCTACTGTAACTCCCCCACACACACACATTACACACATTACACACACCCTTCATCGCTGAAAATGAAAAGTAGTTCAGTACTCCCCGCCTGGACGTCAGAAACACCATACCTCATCATACTGTACTTCGACTTTATCTCCGTTCTTTCTGTTCTTACTCTCTCGTCACACCTCCTTTATTTCCCTCGCTACGGTTCATACGGGGTCAACGCGTGAACCCCGCGGCCTCGTTTAAGGAGAGCACCAACGTGGACCAACCATGCAGAATAAAGGTGTGTTAGTGTATTCTAACATTAATATTTGCAATAGTAGTCAAGATTATGATGTAAGATTGGAAACTTTACTTGCTGTGAATGAACAAGGTCCACCTTGATGATTTGTCCTCCAACAGTTTGGGTTGCATGGAGGACCACTGGGTTGGAAAACTTCTAAAATAAGAAAGGCTAAAAAAAGGAAGAGACTCTTTTTTTGTTTTGTTTTGTTTGTTTGTTGGCCATGTGTCAGAGTGTCATGGAAACCATGGGTGTTGGTTTTGGAAGCCACATATGTCCAGAGGGGTTAGTTTGAGGAACAGATGCAACAGCTTCACTATCTTCTTTTTTTTAATCCAACCTAATTTCACCCCTGAATCATGTGCACACACAGCAATGCAACAACAGCAGACGTGTTGATTTGTCTGACAAAATACAATTATAAATATATATAAAGGTATTTATGATCTGCAAATGTGTCCATTACTTTGGTTGATGCAAAATTAATGACCTTAATCAAGAACATCAGCTGTACTTTTATGGCAAAAATCAGCATTCTAATGCACTGCATTAAAATTGTTAACATGGTAAAAAAAAAAAAAAGTTTGGCCCAATCCCAACATCCCTTCTAGGGCCTTAAGCCTTGTGGTTATGTGTGACAGAATTTTGATGACAACTTGGAAACATCTTATAAACAATGTGTGTGTTGTTTTCTTTACTGATTTGAATGTCATCCAGGCTTAAGAGGGAAAACAGCTTCAATATGTTAAATTGAAATATCTGGTTGATGAATAAACCTAGTGTGTAATAAAGAGTTCATGTGTTTTCATCTTCTTATTGTTAATTCTGTCAAAATATGAAACGGTAGTCTGAACACCCGAGGTCGTCCACATTGATTCATCTTTTTTTATTTTTTGCTTTTTTAAAATTTTTACACCTCTGGGCTTCCCCTGGTAACCCCGTGTTTAATCTCACAACGCTATGAATTGTAGGTAATTCCATCAGGCAGAAAGTCCGCCAGACTTATGAAAGAAGAAAGAACATTTGTGCACCGATGTCACATTGCCCTTAAACAAACCCACAAAGAAGTCTTGAAGAAGTTTTCCCACAAACCAGTTGTACCATCCCTTCACACTGAAAACATTGGAAGCCAATCTACAACACAGCGTTGGCCTCGGAAAATAGGTCAGCAGAAAAGTCGAAACATAGGTGATTTCAAGTTAACGGGCTAAAACATGCGGCCGTCATTAAAGCAACACGCTCTCAGCCTCTCGTTCTGTGTCAGCTGAATCCAAGAGGAGCTATAGTTGAACTTTACTCAGCAAGATCTTTTCTGCTCGACGGGGGGAAGCTGACTTTATGAGCATAAATCAGCAGGAGACCATCCATTCCTCAGACAGACTCGATAGCTGAGCGTTGCCAAAACGGCCAAAAAAAAGGGCAAACTCCAGAATAATTTTAAGTGCTCATGACTCCGGGGTAAGTCAGCCGACAAATTTATCCCTCATTAATGATAATAATACCCTTCTAGGGCTATTTTCAGCCAACGGTGGTTGCCATCAGATACATTTTTAGCCTGCTTAAATGCTCCGTGCTTTTTTCCAACTCTTAGTTTCGGAGGGAAAATAGATGCTGGTGGAGAGACCTCAGACCGCAGCATGGAACTACGTCAGGCCCATTAAAACGCCAGAAGTTCACTAAGTATAGGGAGCGCTCTTCACGTCGCACCCCACTCTCTCTCTATCCTTCCCTCACTCCCTTTCTCTCTCTTCATGCGTGAGCGGTGGTTATGAAGTCCAGCATGATTTGTCAAGTCAACAGAAGGCCGAAAGTTTAGTGTGACGATGAAAATTGCCTGTCATTTAGCCAGTGGACCATCCCTCGACTGCTCCCAAACTGTCTATTTTGTGGTGTGGCTTCGGCCTCGAGGTATTTTAGACGCAGGATGGCATCACTAAAACTCCACATCATGCATCTAATGGATGCAGAATAGGAAAACATTTTTTTTTTGTTATAATAATAAATATAATCACCTGTTAGCAAGCTAAATATGGAGGTTGAATTTCTTTTATAAAAGGTGTATTTCTAAAGTTTCCCCCCACCCCTATGACTCAGTTTTCACCGTGCCTCATATTATGTATTTAATTTATATAAATGCAGAGGAAAAAGTTGCTATTTCAACCGACACCGTTTTTACATGGTGGCCAGTGACATGACAGTAGGATTCCCTGACCCCGCCACAGTGCTAATGGGTGGTAGTGAGTCACTTCTACCACTAAGTCCACACTATCCCTAAATATAAAACAAACAGCGTTACCCAAGCTATCACAGCTCAATGAGTTTCGTGCGCCGAGGAGACAGCTTGTCGCCACCTCCGTGATAAAACTGTGTCATGGGTGGTGTGGGGATGTTGAAGCCATGACTGTGTAACGCTCATTCCAAAAGGCTCTTCCCTGAATGATTTATCAGCAGTGGCATGTGCCTCCATTATCTTCGGCTGCAACATTTGTCATAGAAGACTTTTTCAACCAGTTTGGAAACCCATTGCTGCAGAGTCCAATCTAAAAGAGCCCATGTAGAGAGTATAACCTTATTTCAACACAAATGCAGAGATATGTGTTGGGTTATGTGGTGATTTTCCCGACTTCCACCCTCGTGTTTACATCATATCGTATCGTAGAAACAGTTGCCTGCACGCCTTCCAAGTTCATCACAAACGATCGGTACGATTAAAGGGAAACTGACGGGTGCAGCCAAAGCTTTCTTTGTCAGAAAGGGCGTGGCGGCATGTTTTCTTTTTAAAACGCCATCAGCTGATGGTGACACACGCCCTCTGACAAGCCTCTGGGACGGGCCACGCCCTTTTTTCGACGTCAGCAGCCCTGAACAGGTTTCATTTCTCCAGGTGTTACGTGGCCATCTTAACCGGTTCTTGTTTGCATGAAGAATACTCATAACTTCACTTTGCACCAACAGCGAGGTTCGACTGACTCTGTAGTTCGATACGACGCCGGGTAAACTTGTAAACACACGTTAGATAATGGTCAAAGATTACCTAAGAGCTCGGGGCGCTTTGCTTGCCACCGCAACAAGTTAGAAACAAGAGCGACTTTGCTCACATTACCCTTTGGCTACAGATCTTGGCCCGGTGCAGTGTGAACAGAAATAACCGAGATGAGTTCCTACAATGATCTCTTATTTGTCATAATGCTGCTTGCCAAGGGACTTTCCCACCTTTCAGCGTTAACAAACATTATTAATACTTCTTGAACTTCTTGCAGCACTGTGTTGTGGAAAAAAAATATCCGTTTGTGCTTTGATGGAAAAAATATTTTTGTTGATATTGATTCCCTTTTGAGTTATTCTCACAGAATAGACCAGAGCAAGACCAGAGCCACATGGTTCAAGTGTAATTAAAAAAGCTTTTTCTTTGTCGAAAAAGGTGTGATGGCTGTTATTCACCCTCTACTGTCCACACCTCTCGGCTGCCATAGCAACGAGCACGTTCCATTTCTTGCCAGAGTAGTGAGCTACTTAATCATTATAATGTTAATATCACCACGGAAACTTGAGTGTGAATATCATAACATATAAGGAAAAGCAAAGCAGCCTAGTATCTGCAGGAATTGTAGGATTTAAGTATAAAACCAATGTTCAGTGCCAATCTACTATTTTTTTTTTTACTCTCTGTAACCTTTGCTATTTGCATGGACCATGCTGGCAATTTGTTTGCTGTTTGTAACATTACTCAGCACTGCACAATACGTCTTAAAGGCGATGCAGGTTCGTCTAGTTTATTTGCATATGCAGCATGACAGCTGATTTTACGAGGAGTGGCGACATCATCGACAATCAATTTACTACAATGGAACAAAATAGGGCGAGGTCCTTATTGCTCCTTATGAGACTCGTGTGGTTTTGTAATACAGTGGGGTGTGCAGCTGGTAGATCACACTGTCTGATATACAGTAAGTGGATGTGAAGATGTGCTTCTATGGAAACAGGAACAACCTCAGACAGCGAGAGGACATTGCATGTATATACGATTAGAAATCCGATTTGCCACCTTACATAAGATCCATTTCCCCCTCGCTAATTACGGTTCCGAGGCCATTGGGACCTTTATGGTTGCATATAAAAATAAACAAGCAGCGCTGTCATCACATTGGCTGGTATATTCTCAAGCCAGGCAATTAAAAATGTGCTGATAGTAGCGGCGCAGCAGCCGAAGAGCCGAGGCCGTGCCAGGCCTCCATATGTGCGGAGGGGAAGAATGAACTCGCGGGCTGAGGTCGCGAGAAAAGGAACGGCGCACGTGGGCATAATGTGGATGGCATTGTGTAGAGTGTCGCTGTTTGTATGCGGAGAGTGTGCGTGTGTTATTTACTTATTGTATCTGTATGGAAATGCTTTATACTGTTTGCTCGCTCCGTGCGTGTTTGTGTGTGTGTGTGTGATTGTGTGTGTTAGCAGCACACCAATTACTCTACAAAAGACTCCCATTATGGTAAAGATTATAGGGTAAGTTCAATGGTCGCAGTGTGACAGCTTAATAGGGTGCGAGCAGGGCTGCATTGTTTGGTTTTCTACCAGTTACTCAGTCGGGATGAATTGCGTCTCTCACACATGTATGCATGCGGGGCTCGGTTGAGCCGTGGCGTGTGAGCGGGCTTATGTACTCAATCACTCATTGCACACGCACGCACAGGCTCAGAGGCTCTCGCACGACATCCGCGGATGTGCAGCGGCCCTTTTCCCCCTCGATGAGAGAGAGTTCTCACTTTTGCACCGGGTATTCTGCAGCCATGGGTGGCCGCACATGCTGCCCAACACCTGCAGCACGCCGCATGTCAGTCAACAGAAAGAGGAAATTCTATAAAGTCTTAAATGAGGTTTTGCTTTTCCACTGTTGCACATGCAACTGGTTTTCCCAAAATTGTTTTGGGAAATGCTGGTGTATTTTTTTTGCAGCTGATTTGCAGCACGCGTGTTTTTGAAGAGGCGGCTCGTGTTGCAAAATACGCAAAACCTGCAGTAACTCATGTTTACACTGGAATCAAAACTGATTTCCACATGTTTTTTGTTTATTTTTTCTGTTTTTATGTCGATAAACACTTTAGTTTTTAAAACATGTGCAGATAAAACATATCATTGTTTATTCTCAAAGGGAAAAGCAGAATGTAGTAGCAGAATCATGCCTATCCAGATAAATGTTTTGGTTATATATATCATATAAAATGTTTTTATACGTTTTAAAATTATCTAGAATTATGACAAGTTAAAAAGACAATCTGAAAAGCACTACACCTTATTTTTACTTTTATTTGATTAAAGTACAACATTATTTCAAACTGAAATGATAACTATTCTATGGATCATTAAATTGTTAAAATCTTTAGCGCTGCAGATGAAACTGTAAATATCTCCTCCATTAACAAACCTTTGAGGGTGGAGAGTACACTATTGTTTAAGGGGATCAAAGGAGCCAATATTATTGGCCGTGTCGACCCACTGATGGACTCGTGTGATAACAGATAATTGCAGTGTTTGTACATCCCAGTGTGCACGGCATCTGGGCTGCAATCTGTAGTCTGTGTCAAATTCAAATTAGCTCACTTCTAGAGCCCGAGGCTGCAGAACATAACTCTCCTGTTGTGTATACTGTTCAACAGCTATTTAATTCATTATGAGGATAATGATTTCATCATTGATCATTGTTTACAATGGCCTAAAAGTGTACGCCATATATTAAAAAAAAAAAAAAAAAAAAATATATATATATATATATATATATATATATAAAATTTAGCATTGCCGTTTTTTTAGTTTATTGGACAGTTCAGACAAATCTGAATCATCTACTGCAAAAGTCCCTGAAAACCGGGAAGGTAACCCTAACTATAGGACAGCTGAACACACACACACACACACACACACACACACACACACACACACACACACACACACACACACACACACACACACACACACACACACACACACAATAAGCAAGTCATGAGTCTCCAGTCTGTTGCCTGAAGCATTCGGCTTATGATAGGAAGCGAACTCCTCCCGTCGCCAACATCAACCAGCAGACGAATACAAACCAAACAGTCTGAGTCCTGCAGTCTGAGCAAGCAAGAGTCCTGTTTGATGGATGATGTCACCGAAACTCCGCTTGAAGAAAGAACCGCGAGCAAACACTGCCGAGTCATGAGCACACACACACACAAACACACACACATGCAGATCTTTGCCCTCATGCGGTGAGGTCATCAGATAAAAGAAACTTTGAATGATACCTCAGCAGTGCTCATGTGTCTTCCCTTGTTTTATTATATATTTGGAGCAAAGGATTGTAGTTTTAAAGTGCAGTTGTTTCTGGTGTCAGGTCGGTTTTTCCTGAAACGTGGTACTCAGGTCGCCACAGTGGTTTGTTTGGCATAAAACGAGGAGGAAGTGGGAAGTTAGCAGCTAAAGCCACAAAGCCTACACAGACAAAGAAAGGAGCCACGCCTACAGAAACATAGTACAAGAAATAAAGACACACGACACAAGACATACTATAGAACTTTTGCGTCACAAAAATATATATAAAGGTCTTAATCTGAGTCCAGATCATGACACAGTGGAGAGGAACTGAGGAAGCCATTTTGGACGAGGCCTCTCATCTGTTATTGGACCCGTCCGTGGCTTCTTGGCCGTATAATCTACAGGGTGGGGTGCCAGAGGTTTTTAACCGAGAGCCTGTTCAGTTATTTGATCGAAAAGCAAATAAACAGAGATGCGAAAGCACAATGAAGAAGGGAGGATATTTTTTTGTGGCTATAGTGTTGCTGGAACCGCCTTGAAAATGGCTTTGAATTGCACGATACACAAGAACTGTATTTGCATGTATCAACTAGGATAAAAGGATTTGTCTGGTGATATATTATTTATTCTTTCTTCTTGTCCCAAAACTGTTAAATGCACATCAGTGAGCAACACTGTGGAGCTGGATTCATATTCAATCATTACAATAAGCATCGTAGTTTATTGTTTTTTTAAGTCAATCCCACAAACCATCATTCTGCTGTTGTGGATACTCACTTAGGCATCAAATGTGTATTAATCCGCAGCTAAAAATAGCCCAGAATTCATTATTTACTCTTGTTTGAGTCATGTTTGCTAAAAGAAACTACAAAGCCCAGCTATTTGGGGAACTTTGGGGAAAGAATGAACATAATGCAAATTCATTTATTGTTCATTTTAGTCTTTAATGGCATTTTTTTTAGGAAAATATAGAATAAAATCAGCTTTATCATAAAGGTAAGGCAACTCTTAATACCATTCATAGCTCGTCTTGCGGTGATCTTTGGTAAACAACTTTTAAAAAATATATCCAGCACCTTAATCTAAATATGGAAATGCTAAAAAAAAAAAAAATTAGCGTTCAGTCAGAAAAAAGGGAGACGAAGGGAGACGGAAGGAAAGGAATGACTTGACCACACGCTAACGCATCATAACTCGCGGTGAGGAGGAAGGGATGTGAGGGAATGTTACTCTACTTCCTCCCTCCACCTTTCATCGTCTATAGTTATTTTTTTCTGAATTCTTCTACTTCATAGCCATCACACACACATCCTCCCTCCCTCTCTAACGTGCCTAAACCCGCCTCTGTTTTTATGTGCCCGAGGAGAGAGACCCGTATACGTCTCCGTCTATGGCTTTTACCACGTCTGAACCGCAGGCAGCACACGCGACTTCCACTCGTCCATTAATGCCTCCGGATCAGGAACAGGTGGCTAATATAACTCCACTTGGAGACTTTTCCAACGCTGGCTGCACGCAACTGGAAAAATATATATTCTGGTACTTCTATGATTGCATGAGCAAACATTTTGAATACTCATAAGAGGCTTTTTTTGTGGGATTAAACATGTGTTCAACGAGATTCCTGTTTGACGGGACGTCAACACGCACCGGCGTTGCTGCAACCTGTTGTTTTGCAAGGCGTCACCCAGATCAGGAGATAGGGATCAGTTCAATTTGTATTGCGGCGGAGTGACGTCTGTGTCAAATTATAAATCTGAATTGATATGCAGAGTAGACTTCATGTCTTCCTGAAGAGGATGTGAATGTCACAACTTTATCACTGCAAAGGAATGTGATTGGTTTATCACACTGTTATGGTACATCCTTGGCGATGTTACTATTATGATGTAACAAGATAATATGATAAGCCCAGCGGCTGTTTTATCAGTAGCAGTCGAGGATGCTGGATGGTTCAAAAGGCCACTGGGCCAAAATGACTTTCATTTTGTTCAAAGCTGGCAGATGCTACACTAGGATTGGCCAGTCTGTGTTTGAGGGCGGGGCTTATCAAAGGATTAATTGGGTGTGTCCCAGCAGTCCTTGCACCTATTATGTTTAAACGGAGGAGTAGATAGAAGTTGATAATGGTGAACGGTCCTTTAAAGCGGTTACGATCCGTTATGACAGAGGCCAGTTGTTTTTCCCCTCCTTCCCGTCTGCTCTCCTTGCTGTCGGCCTTGTGGGCGTGGCCTCTCTCCCTCCCTCTCCTGTTTCGGCGCCTAACGAGACGCACCTGCAGCTCATCAGCCTCATCAGTGCCAGCTTATAAACTCCGGTTCCTGCAATCACTCTTTACTAGATTGTTCCGCGGTGCAGTGCAAACTATCTGGCTCTTTCGTCTCCAGATCCTGTCTGCCTGACCGCCGAACTCCCCTCCAGCCTCCTCACTCACCTGTCTCCTCAATTCCAGCCTCTTACGTCTTCCCTGGACTCCCCAAAACCCCCAAACAACAATGTGCTTCGTCAAAAAATAAATCACTTACTGTTTCATAAAAAGAGTTTGTCTTTGTCTGCATTTTGGGTCCAACCTCTTGGTTGAAATCACAACAATAGCTTTGGGAAGGAAACTTTCATGTTGTGTTGATTTTGGCGGAACCTGTGGACAAAAGTGGTAGTGCTTCTGAGCACCATAGTCCCTTATTAGACTGCTTTTTAGTCTGCTCCCCACAGTCCTGGTTCTACGTCTGCCTCCCTTCCCTCCAGCGGGTCTAGCTATACTGTCTGGCCCTCCAGCAGTGTGGTGTCCTTGTTGGCTCCCAGTGGGAACCAGTGGGGACCAGTAGGAAGTGCCGCTAGGCGCCAGAGCTCCAACTGCAGGTCCGAGGGGAATGGCGCTCGATGACAAGCATTAAGAATAACTAAAAACAGCCAATCTTTTCACTCATGGTCCCTTTACTCATGCCGGTCGAGTCCATCTTGGCTTGGGGCCTCCGTATTAAATTGAGACGGTTTCACAACCAGTTAAAATTTCCCGACAGTAACTCGAGGTTCCCGAGGATACAATGAATGACATATTCCACTTCTGCTTGTCGTCACGGCACACTACAGCGGAGATGGAGGGATCCGAGCATAAACGATTGAGTTAGACAGTAAATCAGTAATTAGGAGTCTGCCAGCTCATCAAAGGGGGGCACTTAGAGACCAGGCCTCTGTCAGCAAACCACCAACACTGATGGTTAATTGAATCAATGGAAGTCGATGGAAATGACTGTGCCGTGCCTTTATGTCTGGATTCTTCTACGGGAGCAGTAATGAGCTGTATGTGATCTGTATATTAAAGGCTAAACATGGAAAAGACATCAGACCTGGGTCACCGACGGGTGAAGAGAACAATTTTTTTTCTCTCTTGTGTGAGTCCACGTCGGCTCACGGAGACCTTCAAAGCAAGTGAAGTAATGCCAATTACACTATGCAGCTGATGCAATAACTGAGAAGAGTTCGACTGCTTTATTTAAAAAAAAGGAGGGGGGGGGACAACATAATTTCTTTGTTTTACAATTTGAGCACAAAAATAAGGCTCAGATGGTCAATTTGTCCTCAATAGAAGCCCCCCCCCTTCTTTGTTTTCACAATATTTAGATGCTCTGCCTTAATTTCATCCCACATCGTTTCAATTATTGCTGCATGACCACATAGTGACCTCTTGGATGGGACAGGGAGAAATGAGGCCCACGCAACGATTCGAATGGTGGAGTGATAGTGATGGAAACGTGAAGGCAGCCAGTGAAAGGGGGCCCGTGCTTTAGTTGGAGGTCGACCAAAACTCTTAGCAGAGAAAACAGAGGCAGGGGAGCTGCTGCGCAGACAGTTGGGATATTATCCACACAGGACATGTATGCTGGGACTCATTTATAATAGCAATGGGGCTTGGCAAGCGTTATCTTTCAGGGTTTTCAGGGCTGCTTGGACGCTTTCTGGCATGCAATTTCAAATTATTATTTTTTTACTTGAAATTCTGTCTCTTTCCACTTTGAAGGGAATGAAAAGTAATTCACAAAGACAATTTTTTTTTACTAATCTGACTGTGAAATTGTTCTTCCAAAAAGCTCCTCCTACGTGTTTATGTGGTTTTTAAGAGGCGTGTCCAAAAAGGGAAACAAAGACAGGTGGAGCGTGGAAGATTATCAGTTTCATCTCTGCCGGTCAGGCTCACAAATAAGCATTAAGTCTTGTCAATATTTTCCTAAACTGTCCCTACAACTGCCTCCTTAGACAAAACTGAAAAGTAAAGTGACAGAAACTAATGGACACATACCTTAAGACTCATGACTGTATTTGTCTTGAGGCGAGTCCAAGGGCTCAAGATAGACAGTAAAAACAGTACTTTTTTTTTTTTACTAGATGTTACTCCGCTTGATCCCTCCTCCTCCTCCTCCTCCTCCTCCTCCTCCTCCTCCTCCTCCAGAAGGTACACCAACTGCTTCACCTTTTTGGAAAACTGAACAATGTAATCGAATCACCAGATTTTCCTCTAAAAAGTCAGACAAGGCCTACCAGCATAATCAAATAAAGTCCCTGGTTGGGTAAAGTAATTGGTCACGTAGAGCAACGTGTGCAGCTCGTGAGCCAAAAGCAATGACTAACAGCTGATGAGTGGAAATATCTATAGCATGAAAGCGGAGTCCAGTGTGTTGCCTCCCTCCTCCTCCTCCTCCTCCTCCCTTCACTCCCCCTCCCTTCCCCCTCCTCCCCTCCCTTGCTTTCCCGCCAACTGAAATTTTCTCAACTTCATTTCACAGGCACTCTCTCTCTCTCTCTTTTTTTTACGCTCTCCGTCTCTCCCTCTGACAAATAAACAAGGTCTCACGTGAGCTCCTCTCCAGTCTGCATACGCTGGGAGAGAGAGAGAGAGGACACCGCCCTGTCTGGCCTCCGTGGCGACCTGAGCCGCGCCGTGATTGGCCGAGGGGGCCGCCAGGAAGAAACCCGCGAGTGGCAGACAGGCATAGCGTGTCTGAGACAAAAACACAGGGCGTCCTGCCAGCCACCGTCCCCCCCCAGAGAGGAGGGGGGGCCGAGGACTGGGGATGGAGAACTGACGGACTGAGTGCCTGGCTGGCTGCTGGACAAGTCGGCGTGAAGGGCTCCGCTGCAACACACTGTACATCTGTTTCGCATGCACATTGTCACCACGTGTTGAACGCTTCCACTGTGCGGATGACGGCATCCCTTAGAGTTTAAAGCGTTTTATTCTCCACAGTATATATGTTACACAATAATATTAATCCCAGCAGTCATTCTGTGAGGAAAGATGCAGTTTTTTTTTTTAAACGGATATCAAATTTTAGGGAGCTTCGACAGGTGACAGAAACGCCTCGCAGGAACCTTAAGTCAATCACCGGTTTTGTCAGTGATAAAACAGCTTTATGTGAGTTTTCAGACTCAAATTGCAGCTGCAAAATGATTTAATATGGCGAGAGGCAAGGTGAAAATGGAAACCTAATCAAAAGGGATGTTAGGAACATTAAATGTTGCCGACAGACCTCGTCGCTCCCTCGCAGCTCCCTCGCTGCTGACTGATTGTGTTTCTAATTAACTGCTGAATTGCCCCGTTGAATGACTAATCGTCTGCGACATGCAGAAATGAGACGGTGAACGTGGCGCTGTCATGTGATCGGCACTCGGAGCTAAAACAAAGTTAGTTGGATTGAAGTGGTTAGAAAATCAGAAATAATGTTGAACTCTCAAATAAACACAAAGACAGAAGGCCATTGTTTTTATAAACCTTTTTAACATATACTGTATGTAGAACTTACTAGAATATGTTGACACGGCAGCCGCGACAGCATGTGACCGGTCTTGTTTTCACCTTGTTCGTCTGGAATGTGGTCCCGGAGACACAGACAAGGTTTTAAGTAATATGTCTATATGTCTGTTGACAGATTTTACATGTCACTCCTGTAGCCCAATTTGGCGTCTAGGTGTTGAGATCAAAATGAAGGCCAAGTTCAAAGTTTGGTGCAGAAGCAGGAGGCGGTGGAAAATGGGGAAGGTGTCATTGTGGTCGTTGATGGTGTCAAGTTTGTCTATAATCTCATTTTAAAAGCCGCAAAAAAAGAGCTTCTTCCTAATTTTTTTTTGGTAAATGTTGCATTGACACAGCAAAAAAAAAAAAGGGCGTCTGTGTTGTGTCTACAGGACAAAACAAAAGTAAAACTTAAACTCACACACAGTTGATTCATCATCAGAGAAACCCAGACATAGGAAATAGGGCGAGAGTGAAAGGCAGGACAGATGAGCCAGACGGTCCAGACATAAAACAGGGAGTCGGCGAGCAGAGAGATATTTGCTTCAAGGATTTTAGACAGACATCCCGTGTCTCAGCCAGTCTCTCCCCACCACACCCTAACCCCCCCACCCCCCTCCCTTTAACTGGCAATTAGTATTTTGCTTTATGTGTCTGAACCTGCCACCACGGAGCCTCTGCTCAAAGTGTCTGTCTTTGTCATAAAAACACCCTTCGCTGATTGAATTATGATCTGAATGACAGTGTTTTACTTGATTGCACGTAGGTGAGGTGGTGAGATCATCCTGATACAGAAACATTTGTCTCTTACATTTAAATCATCACTGCAGGCGTTCTCTTTGCACTCAGGTGTCGGGGGAAAAAAAACGTCCTCTTTTTCAACCTTTCATCATCTTATCACTCGATCAGCTCAGAGTGAGAAAAACACACACCGTCGCCTTCTAAAGAATTGCATTGTAACAAAACCCACGTCTGGGTTTGACGTGCGTGAGCCATTGAATTAAAGGGGATTTAGGGATTAGATTATATTACTGTGTTTAAATGTATGAGCTTTGTGTCCGGTTATGTCACGCCATTGCTTTAAAACACAATATGACATTTTTACCCCCCCTAAAAATAACAAAAAATAAATGCTTTCTTTTTAAATTGTTGTTTACCATTTTTCCATGTGTGTAAATTTGTGCAAATGTCGTGTCTCAGTTAACCACGAAGCCGCCGCCCCCTCAGCTAACTGTCGCTGTGCCCGTCAAAGCTTCTCATTCTTACATTGAAAATGGCAGCAGACTGTCCACTTAAAATTCAGTTGAGTTATTTTTGAAACCCCTCGGCTTCTTTGACTTTTTGAACAGAGGCACAAAAAAGCAGCTTCCCATTTTTATAGGGTGTAGTTAGCTAGCTAATTAAGCTAACGTTAGCACCGCGAGCTGGTTGAAAACACCATCTCGTTCCCAAGAGATGGCGTTTTTCCCAAAAAGGGAATCTTTTTAAAGCGGTCTTAAATATGCACATAATGGCTAAATGCAATATGTCTCTGGAAAAAAAAGTATCTTTTGTTGTATTGGAGTGAAGCGCTAGCTAATTGTTCCTCGTATTAATTTAGTAAGCTAAAGAAAAAGACTGTCCTAACGTCACCTGCTTAGCTTGCAAATTTCCATCCATCCTAGTGAGCTGGGAATGCTAACGTGGCCTTTTAGCACAGACAACCATGCTGTTTAATCCTTTCCTCACATTTTTTTGTGATTTTGGCTTGAGGAAGTTTAAATAAAGGAGCCACGCTCTACACTGTACAACCTCCCCGCCTCAGCAGGTGGAGAAATTCAAAGCTTGACAGGGCCCGCTGAGCCTAGCAACAGTTGCTACGCTATGATTGGGCAATCGCTGTTGTGGAACGGTCAATTTACAACAGAATTTTTTTTTTTTTTACTTCAAAGCCCAGTTAAACTGGTTTCAGATAAGGGGCCCCTAGAAAACCAATACATACATCAGCGAGTTAATTCAAAGTGTGCTCGGTTGCGATGCATCATCACAGTGACCTTTTGCTCAGGAACTTCCTGCTTTTTTTTTTTTTGGACTTCAAAAGACCCTTAAGGAGGCGACTTTCTGTCTGCCACCAGGATATGATGCATTATGATGTCACCAGATCCCCTAAAGTCTGAAAATGGAACATTCCTGCAGCAGGAATGTGAAGAATGCTCGCCGTCAGTCGTTTTTTTTTTTGTTGGGCCCAGTGGGGTTATCAGCCAGCTGTAGCGACCGAACAACAAAACAGAAAAACATCCATCCATCTGTCACTGGCGTGTCTCTTTCAAAAAGAGCGGCGGGGTCAAAGGGCGTCGGGGTCAGGTGTGATGTACATGACAAACGGCAGTCACAGACAATGGGAGGATCTGTAGCAATGAAAGGTTTATCTCCGAAGTGTGGACGGATGGAGGCAGATGAAAGTGACAGTTCTCGACGGGGCCAAATATCAAGCAGCTCACTAATCTCATCTCATATTGCACGCGTGTTTTCTGTTACTTTGATGATGTTGAATGCCGATGCAGGGGGAAAAAAAAGATGGCTGCCTGAGGTTTTAAATATGCCACCAATGTTACTGTAAACTAAAAACGAATTAAAATGCGTGCGGTGCTTCATGGAAATATTGTATCATAGACTTCTGCTATCAACCACAAGAAAACAGAGGGACACCAACATGCCGTTTCCACAACTGCTCGCATGACTCACGAGCAAACGCGAGCCTCACTGATGTCCGTCTTCCTCCTTCTTCTTCTTCTTCTTCTCCTTCGCTTTGTTCTAATTTTAAAAGCCTGACATTGACAAATAAATAACCCCTCCTTGGGGTTTCAAATGAGTCAGCGAAGCCTTTCATCACACGCCGATGTGTCAGCGGGTTCAGATGTCTGTAATTCGATCGGCGGCTCAGAGAGAGCGCGATGCCGACCTTTGACCCCCCTGGCCGGGCTCTGCATCCTCTCATCTCTCGTGAGACGTGATGCAAAGCTACAGAGTTTAAACGCTGCCAGGCCTTTCATTGCACATCTGAGCGCAGTTGCCGCTGTCCTCGGTCAAGTCACAAAATGCCCCCCCCGACTAATGTCAGTGATTGTTTGTGTTGTTTCTGTCTTTGTTTGATACAAAGAGTATGTTTAAAATCAAGCCGTCGGCCTCTCAAGAAGCTCGGATCGCCTGCTTATGTGTAAACTGTATAAACAACTGTGGAAGTGTACTCAAGGGCGCCGTGTGGAGTTTTTGGCCACTAGGGGTGCTGTGGAGCACTATGTTTTTTACAAGCGGCTTCTGTTTTGTTTGTATCTTGTGACACGACTTCCACCTCGCAGCGGTTTCATGCTGTTCCACTAATCGACAGAGAACTCGCAAAGAAGTGCAGCCATGTGCCAGTAAAGGAAGTGAAGAAGACAAACTGCTAGCATGCAAACACGGATGTAAACAACACAGAATTAGAATAATTTTTTTAAAGGGCCGCACAAAGATTTTATGAGGAAGGAAATGCATTCTATCTCAGCGTTTTGGTACGAAATACTGAATAGAAACATAACTTTTATTGTTTTTACAAGAAAACTCCACCTACAAAGATGTCAGTAAAGTGAACTCACTTTATTTTTATTTTTTTTAATGTGCTTGTTGATGAACGCTATTGTTCCAAAATGCAATGCACAACAAAAATGAAAAAGAAAAAAAACCCCAAAAACCCACAGCATCTGTAAATAATTAAGACGGCGGTGAGACAGCTCCGGGAAGATCTTGGAAAACGAAAAATATGTTATTGCATCTTTGGTTTTGGTTTGGTGCACTGATAAGTTTCCAAACTTTTTAAAATTGGCAGTAGCTCTCCAGTGTTGCAGTCGGATCAAAGTGTTTTATCATTTCCTTATACAGAGCAAAAAGAGCAAAGTGCATTCATTTCATGTATGCTGGCTGCAGAAACAGATTAGATATATTTATATATATAGAATATATATTTGCACATTGAGTCCTGATCAAAGACAGGCATTTAATAAGTTTCACACATGACGGAGACAGAGTGACAAAGCACAGCTATGACAGATTTATGAAGAAAATAAGTCATGTTTCAAAATGAACTGATTACCATTTTGTTTGAACTTAAACATTTGAAATTTTGCTGTTTTTACGCTGCTTTCTGTGGCCTGCTTCTTCATTTAAAGCATCGGCTAAACCAATAGTTCTCTATATTAAACGACAAAAAAACATTTTCGCACAAAATTCATAATTATCCATGATAACACTTGTTTTCACCCCGGATGGGTGACAGAGCTGGGAGGTGCTGTGTGTGACACGCAGGGCGATAGACTGTTGATAACTGCTGTCTGGCGTAGCAAACCACACAGGGCTGTGAAACCACTGCTGAGGTCTGAATAATGAGGAACTATAACTGTCAAGTTCAACCCCCCCACTCAACATACACACACACACACACACACATCCAAAACTGTAAAACCTGAACCAGCGTGGAACATGTAAAATATGTCACCAGTCAGTTTGAGGTAGAGTCCCCTTCGCAGCACCATGTAGATTTATTAGACGACGGTGATGTCAGCCCGTTTGTGCAAAGTCAGCGACAGAAAAGTGTCTTTTTTAAAAAAAAAAGTTCAGAGCTAAAAAAAAAAAAAAACGAGACAGAAGCGTGTGGAGCGGTTGCATCATTCGACTTGTCCTGACCAGCCCTTTCTACATCAGATCAATACTGCACACACACACACACACACACTCACTCCACACACATCCTGCATGCCTCATGACACATGACTCACATGCTGAGGGCTATTATTAAAAGTAGGTGCATGATAGACGTGCGGTGAAATAAATGGCAGGAGCGAGTAAGGAGAGGAGGGATACCGAGGTCAACGGGTTCCTCCACGCTCCGCCGACTGGTCACACCACAGGATCACCACTCTTTCTGTCTCTTCCCGACAGACATGCAGCCTTACCACACCGCTAACGGTCTGAGTCAGAGGAGTTGGAAGGGAGGGGGGCTTATGAAATCCTGGTTTGCCACATCGCCCCCCCCCCCCCCCCCCCTTCTCTTGGTTAGATAAGACACACATCGGCCCAAACCCATTCTCTGCTGTTCTGTCAGTCCCCCTGCAGGACAGAAAACAGGTGATGTGTGCAGGCCTGCATGCTTTTGAGCCCCACTTGTTGATACACGGACCATTTCCTTTTCATGGTTCAGCTCGGTCACAACAAAGCCGGTTGAACAACTTGAAGCGCTTGGCAGATTTTCAAAAAGGCAATATGGGCCGACGTATATTATAAACATAAACGTGGCAGCGTGCATTACCTCCTCTCAGATCCAGGACTTTATAGCAGGAGAGGGCTTTGTTGGGCTTAAAAGGAAACATAAAAATACAATGCAAGTCCATGCATTTGCGTCGGGAGATATCACAGAACGTGATCCGCAGCTCGGAGGATCACGGCGCTGCTCTACACAAATAAAACAAACCATCCGCACAATTAGAGTCGAGCTTTTTGGGTTCGCTTTCAGTTAAATAAACACGGAGGAGTAACAGAGCAGTGTAGCAGGCATAATGACACACAATTAGTTCCTTCAAAGTTTACATGTTGTTGCACCAACAGTTTCCCATCATTTCAAACATTCACGTTTTCCACTAGAGGACCAAATCGAAGCCTGAGATTTTGCAGCTGCGGTGCGAGGACATTGTTTTCAAATGAGCTGTACAAAAGAGCCATAATGAAAAACCCCCAAAATACTTAAGTCGCCATTAAGTCCATTATTATAAAAGATAATGCCTATAATTAAAGGTGCTAACTTATATTTAATCCATATTCAGAGCATTATACAGCAGCAAACGACTATTTGTTGTCTGCACTGTTCAAGCTGTTGGCTGCTAGCCGCCGGCTCAGCCGTCACGATGTTGAGGAACCTTCTAACATATACTTTAACATATACACACTCCAGTTGTACATGTACACAACTGGCAGGTATGGCCGATTCTGCATTGAAAACATGTTTCTATCCCAATAATTAAATTGTAGTAAATGTACAGTACAGTATTGACACATCCTCGTCACCGGTGATGAAACAAGGTCCGGCGTCCTGTGAGTCACGCTGCTCAAACGTCATCAGACAGACAAAGGACTACCGGTATTTGCAATCTACACCCACCACCTCCGACCGACTGACCTTGGCCCCACTCGAGTGCATACGTTCTGTTTTCTATTCAGATTGTGGGCTTTTTTTTATTTTACATTTCCATGACATTGTTGTGGGAAAGAAATGGCAAGATAACAACCTTAAAAAAAAAAAAAAAAGTGTTGAATCAGGTTACAGTTAATAGCGACGAGACTTCTGCTCTCTTTTTTGACGAAGAAAACCGCACTTTTACGTTCGTCACAGTATGGTTTCACTCACGACTTAGTGTGAAATTAAAATGACCGTTTCCTCGAACTCACTAAGAGGAAGTGACTCTTTTTGTGCTTCCAGCGTACCGGCTGAGATGATTCAGAAGACCGGGGTTACTGGTGTTACTGGTGTTACTGGTTGGAGCACAGACGAAATGAATACTGGAGATGAATACTTGTCATACGTATGGACATTACGCCTGTAATGTGATGCAAGTGGCTCTGAAGGAAAAGAGGCCTTGCAATGAGAACAGCGACAGAGCTTCTAAAATAGCACGAGGCAGCTAACAGCGCTAAAACGTATCACATAATGCTGAGTCATCAGTAAAGAAGATTATTTAATATATGACGGGAAACTGTCTCAAATAATGACAACGTAGGCCAAACACAGACAACCAGCTTCGACGGAAAGCCGCCACGGTCACAGATTGAAAATAAACAAGCGGGGCTATCACAAACATATTATACACATGTCACGTACGTACGTTTTGACAAGTGCTGCCAATTGGCACGCAGCCACCGCGGCGGTGTTTACAATAAAGGGGATTTAGACACTTAAACGTCTTTTTCATGCGGCGTTTGCGATGTTTCCCCTCCATCCCCTAATGTAACCAAGAGAACGAAACTGATGGATGTTTAGTTCCAATGAAGTTTTCTACTTAACCGTACGATCCCCCCCCCCCCTGAGGGAAATACTGAATAATGTAAAGTGTCAAAAGGAGTTTGTGTCTTCTAAATCCTCTCAAGAAAACCACTTCCCAGTTTGAAAAAAAGAAGCGTTTTAAAACATAATTTCCTTATAGAGATGTAGTCACGATTGGCAGGAACGGCCTGACGCCGGCCTGTTCTGACAGGTTTACCGACTGAAGGACACTGTGGATAATGAGGTCTGACTAGCACACCCCAGCCACATCAAAACCTACATCCAGTCCCACCGAGCACATATTCTTTTTTTTTTGTTTTTTTGTTTCCAAAGAGGAAAGCAAGAAAACAAGGATCTTCTATCGCTGTCTTGCGGCCAGTATTTTTCCTTCAGGGCACCCGTGGGAGCCATACATTTTCACATATGGCAAACTGAGTCTGGATTTTATGAGGTGATTTGTTTTGGGATTCTGTGAGAAGAGAAGGAGTAAAACTTTAACTGTCTGTGGTAAGACGGAGTGGGAGAGAGAGAGAAAGAGATGTTTTGATCCTGCAATATTTCTGTTGTGACATGAAAAACAGGTCCAAGCTCAAAGTTATGGGCTGTCTTTCTTCTTTTTTTTCTTTTTTTTTTAATACGCATTGAGATGTAAAACTGTCGTAAAAAAAGAGAGCAACTTTGATGTTTTTTTCTGGAGATTCTCAGACGGCTTTTGCAAACACATTTCCATTGGAGTGTTCCACCCAAACATGACTCTCGGTTAGGAGGGGTCATTTAAATTCAGCGTTGCATTATGAATAAGGTTCGGTTCAGCCCGGGACTTCTGTTTGCACAGAGACGACCCGGTGTCTCTGAGTCTTCACAGTTTGATGCAATCTTCACAAATCTCTGGTTAGATAAATAGACCAATCTGGCTGCAGCATTTACAACCCATAAATACATCAATTCGATCCTCATCATGGCTATAAATACATAAAACAGCTCGTCCCATGCTGTCCTCGTGTGTTTCGGAATAGATGTTATGTCACTTTTTTCTTCAAATAGTAAGTGGTGGCCTTTTCACTTGACCTCAGTAACTGTGCACCTCGGCAGACGACTTGAATGTACTGCCCCCTAGTGGGAGCGCCGACCAGAGGATTAAAGAGGATATGTGGAGCCAAAACAATTTGCATGGTACACATCTTTGGTAATCAGTAACAGCAAAATAAACACAGAAAGATCTGCCAGCGGCAGCAATCGCTTGCACAACATGCAAAGTGAGACATGGTCTATATTTATTTGTCTCTACCTGATGTGACATTGTGAACATGAAAGGAAATGAAGATGTGGAAAAAAGGGACAAAGGAGGACATTTTCACCTCTGATCATCATAACATTCAGGACCTGATTAGACCTCAGGTCTGCAGAATCTTTCACATCTGCTTGGGTGCAAATAAGTACACCACATCTGATTCCCCCTCTCCTGGACATGATGGTAGCACCCAATTGCACGAGGCCAACCAGAGCCTCCCTTGGTCCATCTGTAGTTTTAAGTCCAGCGGATGCATTTCAACCCAAACCTGGAGCGTGACCTTTCAAAGCCGCGGACGTCGACTCATGCCAACACAATAGTGGAGTCACTGGCATCGATCAGCAACCCTTTCAACACCTTGCAGGTTATATTATGGCCACTTCTTTCCTGTGGGGCTGTAAAAACTCTTAAGGAGGTTTCTACAGGATAAGCTCCTATTAAGTGTGTCATTCTCCTCTAATAAAACCGCACCCTCGTCTGGGAGGATCCGTCCCCTGACTTCCCGCTCACGCTCCTTATTCCAGACGCTCTGCCCTTCCCTTAACTCTGCTTTTCATTTATGTAAAAAAAAAAAAATTACGTTCGGAAGATTTGTGCTCGTCTTTAAACCCACGTTTGTTGAATTCTTTTTTCACCATATTGATCTGTTTAAAAGGAGAGCAAAACGAAGGTTTAATGAAATAAAGTTCTACTCCCCCCCTCCCCTTTCCTTCCACTCCTCCCCCCCTTCCCCCTCCACCCTAAACAACCTGTAAACCTCTGATTTATTGTTATTACAGCTGAGCTGAATCAAAGGGTGGCAGGGGCATAGACAGGAAAAGGCAGCGAGGAGGGAGGGACCGACATGGCCCAAGGCTACGAGAGGCAGACGCTTCGTGGACTTTAAAATGGAGCGGGCCGACATGGCTTTTTTAAACGTGTCTGTCGCGGCAACCTCCATTTCCTCATGTGGGCCGGTTGTCGTCTGGAAGGAAATCAAACTCATTTAAAAAAAAAAAAAAAAGTTCAAGGACAAGAGTTGGTATGTGCTGCGATAGGGATCCCCTGTATGGGTTTGATTATGACAAACATATGAGTGATAATATAGAAAATAATCTCACGCAATCCCCAAAAAAATATTTTTTGAGGGATTTTTTTTGTATCAGAAACTCGTAAGGGCCGTGTGCAGCACAATCGTGTTTTTTCCTGTAATTTTATTGTCCAGATGGAAGCCTCAGACAAGTATGACAAGTCCGATGGCACAGACCTCGCTGTGCCAAAGTCACATGATTGCTGTTCAAAAGCCTGGAGAGAAGTAATTGTCCAGATGTTTCGTAGTTTTTGACCCTCTTTCAACATGATACAGCTGTGTACAGCCTTGCTGATTGACTGACTAATTCACTCAACAAAAACCTGCTGGGAATATGTTTGCAATCAAAACGTGTAATCTTTCCAATATGGTGACCAGTTCTCAGATCAGTGATGTTTCTTGCGATTCTTTTTTTTTTTTTTTCACTGATGTAAAGGCTCATAAGTCAAGAGCAGTTAAAGAAGTTATGTTTTTTTTATATTTCAAAAAGACTTGAAACGTTTGTTTTTGGCAATTTTTTTGTTACAGTGTGCATGAAATCAACGCACAACTTTATCAGATTTCAGTATGAATTCAATTTTAGTCTCTAATCGCTTCAACGCACAAGCAACGTGTGTGGCTTAAAGCACAAATTACATTATTTCAAAAAAATTTGTTTTCGAGACAAAACTTTTCCTGCAACCACATAGACGTAAGTTTTGAAAGTAATTTTGCATGTCTCGTAGATTACGATCTTTAAACTTAGGTCATGAATTTGAGTCCACGGCCGCGGTTTGCCAAACCACACAGTTTAGCAATCCATCTGCTTTGTTGCGTATGACTTCTTTATTTTTGTAAATAGATTTTATTCCGTGGAAACCAGCTCTTGTCAGGGGTTGGATCAAAGCAAAAACGTGCATATGGTCAGCCCATGTTAGCACGCTAACGTTAGCAGCTTGCTCAGTGAGCTGCTAGCATGGCTGCAGAGTAGTGTTGTAATCGATTTCAAACTAAAGTGGAACAGGAACGTGTCCGGAATTTGGTCATAATGATGTGAATATTGATAACTTTGTTACTGTTCTTTGGTTGCATTCTGGAAGTTATAGCCTGCATATTTTCGAGGGTTTTAATCCAACATGAGATCTTAGTTAGTTTCATTGTCACCAGAACACCAAGTGCAACACTTGCGTCCACCTCGACCTGCTGTTTCCTAATGCCCACGTTCACACGCTAAGTTCCCACCATGCACCCCTCCGTCTCTCTCTCCCCCTACTACCACTTTCCCTTCCCTCCACGCTACTGCCGCCGCTGCCCTATATCCACTTACTGACTCCTTACACACCTAAATCCCTCTTCTCTCACCACTTTAACCCCCTCTTCCATCACTCCTTCGCTAATGCCCCCTTTCATTTTCTCAGCTCTCTGCTCTCTCTCATCGCTCTCCTGTCCTATTTCCTTCTCCTTTTTTTCGCCCCGTTCCTCTTCTGGCATTTCCCACAATGAGCACCCCCCACCCCCCCTTGTCTCTCCAACACCGTATCTACCACCCTCCCCCTCCTTCACCCTCAAAACCGTGAAATCCACATCCAGCTGAGTTCTGCTTGGGAGCCAGAGCTACCAGATGGCACCGGGCAGAACCCAAACATCTGCGTTACCCAACTGGGCCCAAGCGAGGCTCCGAAGGGAGACGCAGCTGTATAAACAACTTGTGCGTAAAAATGCTAGCTATGCAGCCAAGCACAGGGGTCCTCGCCAGGTTGCTATGAAAAGAAATATTATTAATAATGATAATAATGACAGAGGAAATACCTAAGCTTGAGACGTGACTGTGTGCTCGCGTGTGACAGTGGGGCATGGGAAAGAATACAGAGGCCTCGGGCTGTACCACACACACACACACACACACACACACACACACACAGGCCATGTTACTATGATGGGTTCAGTTAGTCACATTACTGAAGTTTGACAATGGTACAATTTGACATTTTGGGAGTTTTTTTGTTTTTTTTGCCAAGAGATAGATGAGATGAGCAATACCATTCTCATGTCTGTACAAATAAATTCAAATTAAATATGAAGCTACAGCCAGCAGCTGAATAGCTTAGCTTTGCGCAAAGACTGCAAACAGTGGGAAACAGCCACCCTGGCTCGTTCCAAGGGTAACAAATCCAAAGCTCACTAATAAACACGTTCTATACTTGCCTGGAGTCTTGTCATCAACATGAGGCTGCAACCAGCTGAGACTCCAGGAAATCACTGCCCCCGACCAAAATGTAAATGCATGTAAACCACAAACCCAGACTAGCAGTTACCCCAGTTTTAACTTTTTATGCTAAGCTAAGCTAATGGACTGCTGGCATCCAGCTACATTTTTAGCACAGATGCATCAATCTTCACACTGTTGAACTCATCCGGAACTCGGCAAGAAAGTGAATAATCGCTTAATTTCCCAAACTGCCAAAATGTTCCTTTTATATAATCTGATGGAAATCTCATTAATGCATTCGCATCACTTTCAGAACTATTCATGAAGTTCAAAGGAAACGAGAAAAAACATGTTAAATTCTTAGTTTGCATGTCCCTGAAGTGCTTTTGTAATTTGTCATAAACAATGATTTGTAATAAGAATAGAATATTTTAGACAACATGCCAAAAATCTGAATTCTGATAGCTTTACTTTGCATTTAAAGGATATGCAAAAAAGTATGCATGCATTGGTATGAGCATGGAACTTTGCAAACTTTCCAAACACAACTATGCGCGGAATGAAACACACACACACACACACACACACACACACACACACACACACACACACACACACATGTAAAGTACCCAAAAAGTCCCTTCTGGTGAAAGTTGAAGCGCACACAAAGGCCAGGATATAGTGCAACAATGGGGAAGCACACAGTACATGAATGACTAAGCCCAGCTAGATGAGTTTGGGCTGAAGTAGGATTACCTGCATGTGGACCGTAACACAAGTAACTACTCATTTACGGCCTATCGAGATTCAACAAAAGCCCGATCTGTCTTGTGTGTGTTCGGCGTACATTTTTAAAGAAACACAGATTCGGGCAGTTCTGTATTTTTTTTTTTTACGTTGAGTGGATTATAATAGTTTATCTCACAGGGAGCCATTGGCCTATCCTCTTTTGCCTCAAACTCCAAAACAACACTCAGGCCCACTTGAGAGTACTCTGGGCTTGGATGAATTTTGCCTCTGGCACAGCGTCATCGGCACAAGAATCTGGCCGCCCTCCAAAGACAATATTTGTCGGAGTAGCCTTATTTCAAACCTTCACTGTTTCTGTAGCCTCCGGTTTTTTCTTCTTCTTCTTTCTTTCTGGGATAGGGTTTCAGATTTAACCTAAGATTCCAGTTTCATGTTTTTAATCACTCTAAAAATGTTCAAAGGGTACCAAAAAAAAGTGTTCAGCACGCACAGCTGCACAGAGAGTGAAAAAACGTGTATTAATTTTTCGCATCATGTGGTTCGAATAATTTTCTTTCAATGCTCTCGGAGACGTTGACTTGGAAGAGTTTCCACTTCGCATGTCAGCCGCAGCGGAGAGGGAAGATGTAAGCAACTGGATTTGAGAGCAATTATGGACCGCACTAAAAAAAAATTTACATCTCGCCCAGTTATAAATTCGTACTTTTCTGAAAAACATGCTGGATGGAAAAACATTCACTTGCTTTCATTGCAACTCAGACACAATATAATAGTCATCTGTATTTATCAAGTGTTTTTCAATTGACCCTGAGCTACCATGGAGCCCACACTGCCACTAACTGCACTCCCACTGCCACTAACTGCACTCCCTGAATGAATATTGTCTAAATTCTAGAAGTGTCTACAGTATTACCCATAGTGCCACATCTCCTATCTCCAGGTAACAAGTGTCGCTATTAAAACGTGTAAACATGGCTAGCTTCAAATCCACAAAACAAGCCAGAAAATGAAGAAAATCAGAAACGATTGCATGAGAATTATGGGGCAGCGCCATATAGTTGTCATACTCTGGTTGGTGCTGGCCATTGCAACGCTATGCTTGGCCAGTCTGCGGTGCAAAAAGATGTGAAATGAATGTGCCAAGAAGTATATTTTGCAGTGCATATAGTGAAGACTCTAAACCCCTTGACCCGTGGTGCCGTTACTCAGACATTTGGCTGGTGGAAAGTAATTGGCTACCGCTCGATTTGAATGCTTTAATGTTTAAAAGAAAAAACTTCCCAGACAATACAACAGACCTTTTAAGTCAACACACACGTTGGGTCAAGTTTCAAACGGCGGCGCTACGAACCCGAATGTGCCCAGTGTTTAGAGCTGTCAGCTTCCTGCACCTGCAGACTCGGCATATGGCAGAAGTCTGGACCTCCCGTGATAAGTCAGTCACAATATTGCAAAAAAACAAGCTTCCCTCAAGTGTGATCGTGTGAGAGAGTGAGGGGGGGAGGGGAGGAGCTGCACTGAAACCACTTGACTGAGTTGAACTTGTCATTTCAAGAGTCTCACCACAAGTTTCAAAAGAAATTTTAAGCTTTTAGGTTTGTCACTGAGATTTCCTTTTTTTGAATAAAGATTGATTAATTAATGATTTACTGCAGCGAGCATTCTTTCTTCTTCTTCTTTGTGCCTTTGTAGCCATCTTCACTGTTAAACTCATCTCCCTGGCCTGGCCTGTAATGGATAAACCACACCACGGGACCAGATTATACTGTCTTTTCACCGAGAACATCAAACCGCTTTGAAGATCAAAGCGACGTGTGCACCCTCGCATCGGAGCGCATGCCCTCGCCTTACTGCGTTTGGCTGCCAGCTCCTTTCCTCTTAACTGCGAGCAACGCACGGATGGAAGGCGGCCACGTCTCAGGTTCTTCATCATAAACCAACGGAAACCCCTTCTGTCCATTGTTTGAAAGCTCCGCCGATTGGCACACCGATCCCGGCCCTCAACGGCGCAGATTTGAAAATGCTCTGCGTAACGTTAATAGAAAATGAGTGCCGAGGTCTCCCTCGGATGACTTTCCAGCACATTAGTGCCAGGAAGCTGTTCATTTTAATGTCAGTGGTGTATTAGCGCTGCTATATAGTGTTTTGACTGTAACTATCCCAGCATTTACTCTAAATATACACACGGCATTCTTTCTTCTGTCGAGCATATCTTTAAGGCATAGTTAAGTAATTACTGGAGATTTTAAAATAAACACATCCGGTGCACAGACTTGGTTCTGTTAACAAGGACGACGGTTACCACCCTTTCATGGTGTACATCCAGCCCTGTATAACACTTGAGCCGGAGCCCAGACAACATGACACATGAGCTCTCCCCAGAACGAGGCGGAGTGCTGCTTCTGTCCTGCATCTCGGCGCTACGGTATTTCACTCTGTCTCGGGTTAAAGAGCTTCATTTTTTAAGGCCCCCGGTGTCCTGGTTACTCCAGCAGGCTGGCATGTGTGGTATGTGACCACAGCACTGTGTGTTATTTAAATCTGGCCCGTGTCATGCCCCTCCATTTTCTCCTCGCTTTGGAAAACAGTCATAAAAAATACTCCGCAGACCTGTCGATCAACTAGAAGGATTTTGGTTTGTTTTTCAATAAAACTTTCTGGGTGAGACGAGAGAGAATATACACTCAACAAAAATATAAACGCAACACTTTTGTTTTTGCTCCCATTTTTCATGAGATGGACTTAAAGATCTAAAATTCATTCCAGATACACAATATTACCATTTCTCTCAAACATTGTTCACAAATCTGTCTAAATGTGTGATAGTGAGCACTTCTGCTTTGCTGAGATAATCCATCCCACCTCACAGGTGTGCCACATCAAGATGCTGATCTGACATCATGATTAGTGCACAGGTGTGCCTTAGACTGTCCACAATAAAAGGCCACCCTGAAATGTGCATTTATTTTGCTTTATTGGGGGTCTGGGGACTCAGAACCAGTCAGTATCTGGTGTGACCACCATTTGCCTCATGCAGTGCCACACATCTTCTTCGCATAGAGTTTATCAGTTTGTCAATTGTGGCCTGTGGAATGTTGGTCCACTCCTCTTCAATGGCTGTGCGAAGTTGCAGGATATTAGTGGGAACTGGTACACGCTGTCGTACGCCGGTCAAGCACATCCCAAACATGCTCAATGGGTGACATGTCCGGTGAGTATGCTGGCCATGCAAGAACTGGGACATTTTCAGCTTCCAAGAATTGTGTACAGATCCTTGCAACATGGGGCCGTGCATTATCTTGCTGAAACATGAGGTGATGTTCATGGATGTATGGCACAACAATGGGCCTCAGGATCTCATCACGGTATCTCTGTGCATTCAAAATGCCATCAATAAAATGCACCTGTGTTCTTCGTCCATAACAGATGCCTGCCCATACCATAACCCCACCACCACCATGGGCCACTCGATCCACAACATTGACATCAGCAAAGCGCTCACCCACACGACGCCACACACGCTGTCTGCCATCTGCCCTGAACAATGTAGCCGAGATTCATCCGTGAAGAGAACACCTCTCCAACGTGCCAGACGCCATCGAATGTGAGCATTTGCCCACTCAAGTCTGTTACGGCGACGAGCTGGAGTCAGGTCAAGACCCCGATGAGGACGACGAGCATGCAGTTGAGCTTCCCTGAGACGGTTTCTGACAGTTTGTGCAGAAATTGTTTGGTTATGCAAACCAATTGTTTCAGCAGCTGTCTGAGTGGCTGGTCTCAGACGATCTTGGAGGTGAACCTGCTGGATGTGGAGGTCCTGGGCTGGTGTGGTTACACGTGGTCTGCGGTTGTGAGGCCGGTTGGATGTACTGCCATATTCTCTGAAACGCCTTTGGAGACGGCTTATGGTGGAGAAATGAACATTCAATGCACGAGCAACAGATCTGGTTGACATTCCTGCTGTCAGCATGCCAATTGCACGCTCCCTCAATGCTTGTGGCATCTGTGGCATTTTGCTGTGAGACAAAACTGCACATTTCAGAGTGGCCTTTTATTGTGGGCAGTATAAGGTACACCTGTGCACTAATCATGATGTCAGATCAGCATCTTGATGTGGCACACCTGTGAGGTGGGATGGATTATCTCAACAAAGCAGAAGTGCTCACTATCACACATTTAGACAGATTTGTGAACAATGTTTGAGAGAAATGGTAATATTGTGTATCTGGAATGAATTTTAGATCTTTATGTCCATCTCGTGAAAAATGGGAGCAAAAACAAAAGTGTTGCGTTTATATTTTTGTTGAGTGTATTTGAAATGTTTTTTTTGAAATTTTTGTCACTTTGAACAAGACTTAGAGTCCCCTAGAGTCATGCTAGCAGCTCCGTGAGGCTAAATGTTAAGCTAAAAGCTAATGTCAGCATGCTAACGTGATCGCAGTGACAATGCTATCAGGCTGGGCAAATAAGGACCACGTTCATCACCTTTGTGTAGCCCGTTAGCTTATTTACATTCATTTATTGTATACATATAACTTTCTTGCTGAGACTAGAGTAAATTAATTCAATACTTTTTTAATGTTTAATCATTGTTGTCACTTTGAACAAGACTTAGCCCCTAGAGTCATGCTAGCAGTTCCGTGAGGCTAAATGTTAAGCTAAATGCTAATGTCAGCAGACTATCACGCTAGGCAAAAATAATAATGACCATGTTCATCATCTTAGCGTAGCACGTTAGATTAGCTTATTAGCATAACATAAAGCTAATATAAAGCTTTTGAACTGATGATGGCACTAGGTGAAAACGTCAGTTGTTGGCTTTTTTTGTTTTTAAACAAATATGACTGACTTGGTTTAATTACATTTCTAATGTAGCGTGTTATCTCTATTGAAACCAGGGCTTTTTTTAAATTAGTGTTATTATTGATGTCTGTAAAAGCCATTGTTTCCTTATCTGGAAAATTCACCGTCTTGGTATTCAGCCTGGCATCTACCGCACTCAGCTATCATCAAGGCCAATCCCCTACCGTCTGGCACCGGTCAAAGGTATTTCAGCAACATCCTGTCCTCTCTTCACAAAGAATGCCTGTTCTGGCAAACATTTTGGATGAGCTCTCCGTAAGAGGCTTCAACACTTTCCGTCATTGCATTATCTGCACTCGTTAATGATTGTCAGAACACGGGAGGAAGGCTACGTTGCCAGACGTGGAGCAGGATACTTGACACCACTTCTAATCTTTGCCTGCTTTGAATACCCCAAACAGAAGTAGGTGAACGGAGGTACAGAGAGAGAGAGATTGTTGAAATGATGATGATTAATGGCAGCGAAGTGGGTTTCGGTGCAACTCGTAGCCTGAGTTATCAGGTGTTCGAGCGACTTCCGTAACCTTTTTTTATATCTCACGTATTTCTTTCAGTCTTTTAACAGACTGATTGTGTTTGCTGTCACATTTTGTTCTGCATTAATTTTGTGGGTTTAGTTGCTGTCAACATTTTTGGTATTGGGCACTTAGTGGTATCAGCAAGAAAGTGTACTAGTCACAGTACAACCATATTTGATACAACCGTCGAAAACTAGCACTTTAGAGTAAACTCATTTTTACAAGGTCATTATGTAGGTATCATAATTTTTTTTTAAAACCCTTCACTGGCTACTTTATCACTCATGATATAATTATATAAAATTATCATGGGTAAGATGGCAGCTTTGTACAAAATTACTTTAATAACCACCTTTTGAGTGTAATTTTTTACCAAGAAGTGGTGAAGCGATTAAAAAGACTTACGTGAGACCTGGATCTCTCTGGCGTTTAGTCTTAAAACACCTGTGTTTAAAATCCGTTCCCGGTAAGGTCAGGTTTATCTGACCATGTGTACCAGATCCCCCTGTAACTTCCTGCAATATGCGAGAGGTGGAGCACGCCATTAGCTCGGAAGCAGAGCGGTTGGGAGGGTGCGTGGGGTCAGCCAGCCGCTAATTCTGATGGTAATAGCCTGTAGCACCCTATGGCACATTCTGGCAAAGCTTCTGTTTCCTGTTAAACGTTACACGGTAAGCTTGCATACTTCGTAAGATTCAATCTGTAGCTTTTTTTTTGTTTCAAGACAAACTAGCTTAGCAGGTGATAGTGATTGGAAGGCGTTATTACGATTCATTCTGCAAGCTCTGTTTTATGTTGCTCTTATAATGAGCTGGTCCTGGGCCCAAACCCTTGGGAGCAACATAATCACGGTTTAATGAGCTGTATCAGGACCAGCGCCGAGAGCCGGGGGATTTCGAGAGTTCCTGACAAGGCTACAGGCCTTACCTGTTACCCCGAATGCTCCCATAACCTCACATCTGGATATAATGGCAATAAAACACATTTTTTCTCTGGCTGCTATTTACGCCCGTTTTTAGGTTTTGGCCAATCCAGATAATTATTTTATCAGCAAATTGAACTCCAAAAATATTCTGTCATGTGCAGTTGCTTCATTTATCTTCTGCGGGAGTTTCCAAATATTATACACATGAAATACCACAGAAGGTATGTGAAGTGACATTTTTATTATGAATATTTTTTCATTATTAAGTTAATTAATTATTCCAATAAAAATATATATTTTTTGCTCTATGCTTTTCATTAAAATGCAACTTTTCCAATGTAGTCACTGCATACTTCTGTTTCACTGCCTCCTGAAATGGATTATCCCTGTGTACAAAACGGCATTTTCAATTACGTTTTTTAAGGGAACATATTTTCTCTGGGATTTGATGTATTACAAATACGCTGAATCAAAGCCACTTTGTAATTTGTTGGACTGTTGGCAGATTACACTGAAATGAGAGGATGCTTTCCAATACAGTCAGATGAGACTTCAGGTGTTGCCAACTTGGCCAGTTGACTTGTCTTTACCATGTATGAGTTCAGGCCCAATAATGAGTTGGGACACGAGAATGAAAAAATGTGCCAGAATTTATACCACGTGATCATGAAGATCTTAACTGACCCTTCCTAAATCCTGCCCCTTGTGGCTCTGCTCTAATAACTGTTGAGCAAACAGAATCATGGTCAACTTTCCCTTTTCCTGACTACTATTTGCATTCGTTTGGCAAGCTTGTCCGACCTTGCAACAGTAACTAAAGGGGGGCGGGGCTTTCTGATCGGTCAGTCACACAACACAGAAGTTGTTTGAGGTTAAAACACTAGTCACTATTTCATTCCTCAGGCAGGTATCGATGCCCATCGCTCCCGCCTGCTTTTGCATTAGGCCTCCACATTGGTTCTCTGCTTGTGCGTCCGTCTCTCTTACTTGCAGACACACACACACACACTCATGCTCTGAAATGCCACGGTCTCCGAAGCCAGGTCAGGATGTATTCTGGTTCCCTGTGAATGGAAACTGACTGGGAAGGAGACCCTTCCCCGGAGGCAGCTCTCTGAGTCACCGACAGCCAAGACGTATAAAAGGACAGAGTGTGTTTGTACAAGTGTTTCATGTAGGACTTGGTCCCAGACATATTTCTGAATGAGACTAAGTGACGGACGATTTTGGGAAACACAACTTTTTCCTCTCTGAAGGGTCCAGTCGGATTCCAGGCTCTTCAGACGCCTGCCTCACTCCTCAGGAATTCATCTGCAGGCACTACTGTTCTACACCTGTGGCCTTGCATTATTTCCTACAGTCCCCCTTGTCTGGATGGTGCAAACATCCGTGCACAGTCGATCCATCACTAACGGACATCTATGATGGTTGCTAGGGATGCAGCCAATGAAGCTCCAACAGCTAGACCACCCCCGCTCCCAGGCTTATTTAAAATCTAAACAGCTAATTGATTATAAAATCTGCAGAAATGTAAACTGCATTTTTGCAGGTCTGGCCAGGTTCTTGTTGTTGCTCCCTTCATAATCTTTGGGTTTTTGGAAGAGAGAAGACAGAAGGCTATGAGCAGTTGGCTCAGCCACACGGAGGATCTATACTAATTGATAACATGTGTATAAGGAGGTAACTTGACACTGAGCTAGTGTACGACCCGAACATGGGCCACCTGCTGCGGTTTTGGAGAGAGCCGACTTTATCTCCCACCACAGCGGAGGCCTCTCTGATTCAGACGGTTCAACTGAGGACACTGGCCAGAGTCAATCAATCAACTTGTTCAAACTAAAGTCTAACGTGGAGAAGTTTCAGCCGGAGTGGAAACGTTACCTTTTTTGCAGCAGCAGAAAATGCTCCACTTCCGAGATACAACACGTTTGTTTCAGAGCGGGGGGAAAAGACTTTTGGGAAAGGTCATTAATCACTGTTTCTAAAATAAAAAAAAGAATCCAACATGGAGAAGTGTTTTGTCAATGGGTGTTTTTTCTCTTTTTCATTGTGTGTGCTGTTTGGCAAGACAGTGTTTCACCTTTTTCCAATAATCTCATGTTGGAAACAAAAACGTTCAAGGGGTTATTGCAGCCAAATTGACCCATATGTCATTTTGAGGATTTCATTAAATGTCTCTGGCCCGTAGTCATTAAAATGCCTTTGGTTTGTTCTTCAGCCAAATAGGAGGCTTATGAGCTGAGTGCAATTGCGTTGAACTTTTCTTTTTAAACTTTTTTCTCTCCGGGGCCGTTTTGTACGTATCAACTCACCGAGCATGTGGAACATCCTGGGGAGCATTAAGTTAAAAACCTCTGAGTCTGCACCGTCTCTCGGACTCGCCCTGTAGTAGAGCGAGACAGGCCCCTGAGGCTGCTGCCAACTACCACACACCCAACTGTGCTTGTCACTCCCAGGACACAGCGCAGTCAGGGGCTTGGACGGTACACAGATAAGATAACACGCGGCCTCAGCCACTTCCCCTTTTCCCACATTTATCAAAATGAGCTCCAGCTACCTCATGTGAACTGTACATACAGCATGTCTATCGCGGTGCCTGTCACGGTCCAAAAATGGTGGTATCTATAAGACGGGGAGCATGTGACATGTTGCAACTGCTGCAGAGCACAAAAGGTGATCTCAGTCCACGGCTTGCACAAACAACCTTGACACATTGCCACATGTGTTTAACTGGAAAATTGTCTTCTTTTAGTCTAGAATTCATATATCTTAATAAAAGTTTTCCACAAAACGGCCCAACATTACCATCATTAAAAAAGGCGAAATCATGTTGTATCTTTTATTTCATTATTATTAATTATATTACAGAGTTAACTGCTTCCCTATTTTATCCAAAAGTATATAAAGCACCCTTGAGAACTTTGAAAAGCACTATTATTATTATTGATGCATATTCTAGAAATAGCCAAAATCTTAAGAACATAATATTGTGTTCCAAAGATGTTTTACAGGAGGAATGAGCCCAAATTAATTTCCCTACAGTGATATTTGTCCAGACACCCAGAACCTGTCAAAGTCTTATTGATATTGTGAACTTTCCACTCACAGAAAGTATTAGTGGTAGTAGTGGTATGAATCCTGTCCCTTAATGGTTTCTCTCTTTTTCTGAGAATGGTAGACCAAGATGTTGTTTGTCTGTGGGTGCTGAGGTACTTCCTGTTACACACACATGATTTGTATCTTTGGGGTTCCAGTAATGCCAAAAGGAGAGGGTAAAGATTAAAAGATATATAAACATATCTATATATAAATACACACAAAATGTTTTTCAAGCCACAGTAAGTGGAAATTTGAATGACTTCATGTCAAATTTTCATATCAATATCATGCAATCTCTCATCTCTGTAAGGGACTTTGCATGCAGACTGGAGGCGTGACCATACAGACACCCAAGGCATTTATATATAGTTGAGCAGGTCTCATCCTGTATAAAAGAAATGGGACATAGCCTCTGAAAAGTGAAGCTAATGCAGGTGTTGACCGTGCATTCTTTCTAATAGCCATTAGGGGGCGACTCCTCTGGTTGCAAAAACAAGATGACCCTTCTTCTCACTTGATTTATTAATATTCCGTTGACGAACCCTGCTCCAAGTGGTTTTGTCGCTTAAACCTAACTTCCTGTAAAGACAGAAGCTTGTTTTGAGAAGACGCTCTGTGTAAGAAGAGGAACGCGTCATCCTGATACATCCAAAAGATGTGCTAACATGCTAAAGAGATAAGATATATACATAGTTTGTAGCTTCGGACCACTGACCAAGTATCTGTGTTGTATCATTAGGGTTGTGAATTTTGTGAATTTTTGATTTCTTTATCACATCACCTGTAAATGTTTTTTTAGAGACAGAAAAAAAATACAAATCATACTCCATGCAAAGGCTTCAAATTACTACATAGTTAGGTTTAGGCAACAACACCATTGCGCCAGGCTGAGGGAAACCGCCACAAACGTCACTTAACGCCTTAAACGCCGGCCTCGCGGTCGACAGTCCAATGTTTGTTTGACCGATCGACATCCACACGAAAAATAATCCTCACTGACTTTCCATTGGCATCGCTTTCATGCTGAGTGACACGAGAGAGGGAGAGAAAAAAGTCGTGTTCATGTCCATGAACTGGATTTCAATTTCGTGACTAGTTCATGAACTGCCATGAGACTACACACACACACACACACACACACACACACTCTTTAATACTGTACTCCAATGTATTTGCCATATGCGTGGGAGCTCCTTGCCAAACGTTTACTGCTCCTCCCTCTCTCTTTTCTGAACTTGTCAAATCATCTCAAGTGAATACATGTCGCATATATTTCAGTACTTAATTTTTATAATAATGGATTTTCAGTATTTAAAGCAGTGGTCTGAATCACATCACTATGGGGTTGTAAAAAAAAAAAAAAAAACGTTTCTTTGACCCACAATAACCGATTCATCAACGATCTGCACCATTGGGAGTAAAAAGGTTCCCTATAACCTTTTCCAGAACTTTCCAGATTTCAAAAAACCTGTAGGAGCTCAAATCACCGTGAAGACTGGCTGAAGTGGAGAACCAAAAGAAACCCTTTTTCTCATCATAGTATGTCACCCTAAGTGGAAAGCAGCACGGGCCAAAGTGTTTCAGTGAAGATACATTTGGAGGAAAGCAATATACTGCGTATCTTCAGAGGGTTGATAGTATCTTGGCAAGACGTACGAGAAGCCTGTGGAAAAGTTTCGAGGGCGCTTGAACAAAATGTACAGCGTTGCATGTCCAAAAAGACGCAAGTCAAATACATGTTGAATTGTGGCCTTTTTCCAGGTCATTATCATCCAAAATCACAGAGGGGAAAAAAGATTTAAAGCACGCAGAAAAGCAATGTAAGGCAATTAATTAAAAATCCTACACCTGAGTGGAGGTGTAGATCATCCCGGACAGCGGCTAAAAGCACTCTTGTGACAGCTCTGGAGGAAAATAAACATGACCACCAAGAGATAAGCATGTCTAATCCTCGGGAATAAATACGCAGGGTGATGAATGGCTGAGTGACAGCTTAAAGACAGAGCCTATTTGTATGGGCGTACTTCCTCATGGCAACATTACTCACAGGCAAGCGAGTACAGTTGTCAGGCATTTTTTCTCTCCCTCTCTTTCTCTGCAAATAGCACGACTCTCTCAACACACTCAGTATGCTCTGCATGCCTGCACATTAGCCCTGTTTTTAAAAAACGCCCAATAGATGAAATTATAGTCATACATATCAGCACGAGTGAAATAATGCTTGATTTCTTACACACACACACACACAAAAAACCTCACATAAACCGCACACACGCACCGAAGCCTCATGTTAATGTGAAAACCACGCGTTACGGTATGAGCTCCCCCCTTTATAGCGAAGCGGTAATTGTCAGTCAAGCTGTTTTATGTCACGCTGGCCACCGTAAAAACTACAAGTGTGCCGGAGTGAGCGCCATCGCAGGTACGGGAGGATCGCGTTTCATAGAGTATGTTTCTAGCAGATGGTTAGACTCCACAGGAAAAGATATTAGGATTGTTGTGCGCTCTGATTGGCAGCCGCATTGTTAACGTTGGACCCTCTAGTGGGACACTGAGAGGTGAGGTCAAAGGTCAAGGAGAGAGCGCCAAAAAAAAAAAAAAAAAGGATTGTGCACTGTCTGTCAAACAGCCAGGAAGCGTTCTCATTGTAAGCGTATGTGATTAATCTGCATAGAGCTAGCTTATGTGAAAATGGAAGTTTATTTTGAAAGGGCATGAACCTGACGGCACCTCGAGTGTCATAGTGTGAAGATTAGCCAGTGATTAAGCATCTGTATTTGATGAGTTTGGAGTGAGAATGTGTTTAACGCCCAGAGCGTAAACATAGTGCAGTACGTAGTAAATACACAGCGATTTCGGCCCCTTGGTCTTGTTTCTGATGCAACCGCATTTTTTCCGGAGCTGCAGATATTCCAGTTAAATCCTCGTGAAACAAACAATCAAATTGTTAACTGCGTTGCGCACCAAGTCCGAATCACACATATGCCGTGAGTTTCAGGGACACACACAAAGTTGCATCGTCATACTTAACCACATGAAGAGAGATGAGTCTGCTGCTCTGACACTTACAGACCAGACCACCCTGGAAACAAAGAATCCCTTTGCATGAGCGTGCGCCTTTGTGTGTCCACTCCTCGGCCTCCACACAAAGTCAGGCGATGTAAGACGAGATAGGAAAATGTGAAGAAAATAAAACATTTTAGAAGGTCCTTTTGAGGTGAATGAGAGACAAAGACAACGAGGAGGATATTAGCCCTTGTCGTCAGATGCCATGACTTATGGCGGTGTAATAGTGCTGTGGATAAACTTGGACACATACAGAAGACCACAGGCCTGACTGACACACCCTCCAGCTTGGAAATCTATGTGTGTGGCCTCACACACACACATACACACACACACACTCTCGCCCACCCCACCCCTGTCTCACTCTTTCTCTTTTTAAACCCTTTTTTTCTGAGCTTTTCTCGCCCTTTTTCTTTCTTTCAAATACTGAGATTAAAGAGCGAGAAACAGAGGCCACGAAGAAAGGAAAAAAACTCACAGCCCACAATGATTTTGCTCTCCTCACATTACTCCTTACTTTGCATGTCCAGCACCCTCCTTTTCCCCCTCCACTTCCTCCACCCTCTTTGCTAGCTTCTGGTCTGTGTCCACAATTTTTTTGAGGCTTTGCTGTAACGCGGCGTAGCCAATGTAATCCCGCATTACGAACCCCCCTCTCCTTTTTTTTTCTCTCTCTCTTCGCTGCATCGCTTCACTTCTTCCCTGTCAAATTCACTTCTCGTTTCCTCTCCTGGCCTTCTCCTCCGTTCTCCTCTCCCACCTCCTCCTCCTCCTCCTCCTCCCGCCTTGGCTGTTGTGTTCTCCGTATGCTTTGATGGCTCCTCCTCTCAAAGGGGGGAAATGATTCAGGCTGCTGGCATGCATGGCAGGGGCTGCAGCCGGACACTGCACCTGCATCTCTACGAAAAAAACAAGCCTACGGGTGCATGTACGTGAACCTTTTCAATGCATGTGTGTGTGTGTGGATTTTTTAGCATGTGCACAGTCAAGTTTTTCTCATGCACCCTTCCTCTCTGTTTCCCGCCTTTTTTTTTTTTTTACCTCCCTACTTTGTTCTCCTTTGTTATTCAGGCATGAAAGGAATCTACGTGAGGCTTTAGGTACTGTATTTGTGTCGCAGTGACAAAAAATACCCACAGCCCACTAGGATAATTGGTGCAAAATTGCATATGGCACCCTGGAAGTTATTACCATGACCCCAAGCTTTTTTAGCAAATTAAACTGGGCTAAAAACAGCCTTTTTGATTGAGGACTGTGTGAGAGAAGGTATAAAAGAATATGAAAACGAATGACGTAAAATGACATTACGCTCCGTTTTGATTGATGGCCAGCGCTGCTTAGTCGCCGCACCTCCCTGCCTCCATAAATTACGCCATAAATCATGTAATTAGCAGAGGCAACCTCCAGAGAGCTTCTAAATGCAGGTTTGCAAGCCTTGAAATGAGGTCAATAAATCTCCGGAGAGACTTTTTAATTGAATTGGTGGTTGGTCCTAATGGGCCGTGATGTTTGCATGATTTTACTTCTCGCCGAGAACAATGGGCATAACTTCACGCGTACGTTTGCATCGCCCGGGTCTCGCAGCAGGTTCTCACTTGCAAAGGTAGATGTTTTCAATTACCGGCATCGTGTGGTATCACTGCGCTGCAGCTCTCGAAGGTGGAATCCGGTCAGGTAATAGGGAACGCATGAAAGGCACTTTGTGGGGAAGATTAGCTTTTCAACAAGCTATTGTTGTTTCTAAGTGGCAGATAAGAGCTCTTTCTCTCTGCCCGATCTGCAACCCGTGAAGTGTGTGTGTGTGTAGTAGTGAGGGATGTTCCACAAGGAGGTTTGCTGTGGAAATACACCAGCGCAGGATGTGAGGCTTTCGGGGGTCAACCCCTGCTGGCTGGAATTAACTGAAACCATAATTACCTCCGCACTAACGAGCCAGCCGCCTTGAGCCGCGGCCAGGTGTTTAGCAGGAAACAGAATGTGACAATTTGGGTTTGGTGCTCACCCGTCTGCACACATGCACGCAAAACATACGCCGCAATTGAACTCCAAGCGAGTGAGCAAACATCTCGGTGCTCTTCTCTTACCGCATCCATCCATCTTCCGCCGGGACGCCTCCTGTCCAACAGCGCCGCGGCTTCCCCACCTTGGGGGCCGGATCGGAAGCCGCGGTGTGACTTTCACATTTGTTACTCTGTGACAGCTTCGACGAGTATGCGTGTTTTAGAGCAGCGGTTCCCCGACCTTTTGGGACTGATGTGGCCCCCACAGCCCCGTCAAATGAGCTCAGCTACCCTTCAGCGACTTAAACCACCATGTTCCAGATGTGTTTATTTAAATTGAATTTAAACTATTCATTACTGCATGCGGCCGCAGAAGGTGGATGTCTTAACCCTTTAATTAGCTAATTCAACTGTTTTATCCACTACTTTTAGATATAATTTGAGCTATTCGCAGGCACCTCTTGTCACCAATATCACTGATTCCCCTATTAGCTATCCAGTACTTTTGACTGTTTCAACTGTTATACTTTTAGCTAACTATTCCAACTGTCAATCCATATTAACGTAAGAGATCCAATACTTCTAATGGAACATATTTAACCAATACTTTTATTATCTGCTAGCTTACAATTATAAACATTAGCGTTACTTATAGACCTAGCTATTTAAAACATTACTTTTAGCTATCTATTTCACCTATTTACCCATTACCTTTAACAATCTAATTTACTATTTACTATTCCAACAGTTTTTAGCTACATTTTGTTCAGTTGTTTCTTCACTTTATGATAACATTAAGCAAATACTTATAGGTGAGTATTAATAACTGATTTAATATTTTAGCTAATTCATTACTTTTAATGAAGTGTTTGCTATACTCCACAGTCATTCACTGTAACCCCTGGCAACAGCAGAGGTACAAGTCTGGTTAGTCATCATTGAATGTGTGTGTGTGTGTGTGTGTGTGTGTGTGTGTGTGTGTGTGTGTGTGTGTGTGTGTGTGTGTGTGTGTGTGTGTGTGTGTGTGTGTGTGTATGCCTGTATCTGTCCTATATGTGTTTGTCATCGCTGTGCATGTGTGTGTATGCATCAACATCTGTGTCAGCAGGTGTGTGTGAGCTCGCCACTAACAAGGTGACAGGTTAGGTGCTGTTCGAGGCCCCGGGGCCCTCAGGCTTGCACGGCAAGCACAAACGGAGCCCACTAGTCCTCGGACAATACACTACTGTGCTCCGCTCTGCACCTGTGTTATGTTTTCTTGCTGACAAAGATGTGCTTTCCTCTTCGTGGGCTAAAAGATCTGCTTTGTTTCCATGACTCAGAGACTAAAATAGTAAAGCTGCCACCAACTCTGAACCGAGGCTCTCGGTAGTAAAAAAAAAAAAAAAAAAAAAGAAGCCAAATAACGTTGAACACACAAACACAGCAGTGAATGGTTAGCAAACGGGTGGTATGAGGATTACTCACTGTGCAAAACTGGCACACAAATGCTGAGTGAACAGTTCTGCTCCGGAATTTTCCAGTGCGTAACAAAACTTGTATTTCGAAAATGTGCACGATGTCATTAGATATAGCATTTCCTTAGCATAAATGAATCTCATCCATCAATGGTGGAGGAAGAGATTTACAAAGTTTATGATTTCAAACCTTAAACATATGATGCAATGGTTATATGAGACATTTGTTTCAATGGACTGCAATCAAGACGAACACCCGCCACCTCAAAAAAGCAAACGGAGAAACGTTGTTTAATTTTCTTTATTTACTTGTGGTGTTGTCACTGTTGTGACTAAAAGGAAAAAATATGCATTAAAGAGTGGGAAAGCAGGTCTCTGTCATTTTCTGCTCAGTCATTGACAGTCATCGAATCAGAGAAAATATACTACTGCCCCCTAGTGGATTCAAAGAATAGAATTACCATGAACTTTTAAGTCAAGTTACAGTGCATACGAAGGTTGACTGACACACTACCTCATTTTTTAAACTCACCGAAACCCTTCAGTGGCCCCTTGTGCCCTCTATGGAAGCATTCACATTGCATGCTAATTTATTCAGGTTTTTCCTTTAATTTGTCAGACATATGCAGGCTATCTTAGAGCAATATACCCAAGACCAGGGTGTCATCACCTAAAAAATACAATTTAAAGAAACAAACCATCCAGGAACCTGTGAAATGTTTCTGTGAGTCTACATCCTGTGAAATACAGCAGGATTATCGTTTGGTGGGAACAATTTGTAATTCACCACAGCTTCCATTATGAGTCCTTGGATTTCTGCAGTCCGTGAATCTTCCCTTGTTTCAGTGCTTCTTCTTTTATTTCTTAGAAAGAAATTTCATTTTGTTTCCTGGATCAAAGGGAAAGAAGCAATTTAAGGTTGAGGATGAGCTTCAGTTTGTTGTTTCAGTGTAACGAAGAAGGAATGACTCAGAAACAACCTTACCCAAGCCTTTGAGAAACCTGTTAACCCTCCGGTGTTCATTCTCATGGATGGAGTCGAGATACTCCTGCACCCTCACTTCAAACAGTCCTGGTGAATGACAAAGAATGGTGAATCACCGGATCGGCTCTCGGCGGCTGAACCTCCTCTCTTCACCACAGCTCTTTACCTCTAAGTGCCTGCCTGTGGAGCTCCCTCTCCTGGATGAACCAGCCGAACATCTGGGTCTCCATGAAGACCTCCAGGAAGCGACGCACGGTCTTCGACGGGATCCCTTTGCGGAAACCCTCGCGCTGGAAGGAGCAGTGGCCCGGGGAGGAAGAAGAGGAGGAGTAGCCGTCTTCCCGTTCGCCGGTGATGAAGAGGGGGTAGTGGCCCACCAGCTCCACGAAGAAACGGACGAAGGCCTCGGACACGACGGTACTAAGGTGGCCCGAATCTGAAAGGGAGGAGAATTAAACGTTGGAACGTGAGCTTGCTTTTAATGGCTAGATCTCACATTCAGTCCTTGTTAATGTCTCACCACTGGATGCGTCTCCTCCTCTCTCGTTGGCGAGCTCTCGTCTCCTCTCCAGAACATTCTCCAGGGCTGATTGGAGCTTTGACGGCAGGATGGAGTCCTCATCGTCCAACTGAAGGAAAAATGAACTTACGGTTGAGTGAAGGATGAAACAATTTGTTTCGCCATGCAGAGCCATAAACATGAATCAACGCATGGCCTACCTGTCTGAGAAATCGACTGTTTCCGAGATCCACAACCAGAACCTGTGCACAGAAAGCCTAAATTATTGTCATATACAAATTTTTTTTGGTTGTACATTGAGGTAATGATGATGATACATTAATGCAAATTGCAAATTGTCTGACCTCCTCCAGGGGCAGCTCAGTGAGCTGGGGCAGGGAGCTGGACAGCAGGCCGACGAGGAACGGGGTCGGAGTGCAGACGATGTCGAGCATGGCCGACGGCAGCACGGGGATGTAGGTGTGCTGCCAAACGAACGGGTAAAGCAGCGCCACGACGGCATGGCAGCACTGGGACAGAGTACTGGAAGAGATGGAGGGCAATGACGTCTTTAGATATAGTATAAGTCTTTGCATGTTTAAAGCCTGTGTAATAGATTTTTGCAGAGGCAGAGAAAGACACAACTCGTTCTCACCACACGAGGGCGCCGTGGTCTAAAAATACAGTCTGGAGGCTGTGAATGTTCCCTCCAGCAACATTTCCCAGAGAGGAAAAGCAATGATACATACTTCTTTCATTTACGTCACTCAACTTCACATTCCACTACTGTGACCGCTCTCTCTGACTCCCACTGGCTTTCTCCTGCAGAACAAACAAACCGGCCCCCAGCACAACTCCAGCAACAGGCTGGCCTCAAAATATCTCTCCCTGAATAAAACCGGAGCCTTAAAAATGTGTTTTAAAATGAGGCCCCGGACCACCCGTGTTCCTTATAACTTCGTAAACATCCACAAAGCTTGAATCTGATATCTAGAGACTCCATGATTAAATAAACAACGGGAGGATGACGTTCATATTTTAGGAGCCCATCCAACGAGAGGGAAGATGCGGCGTCCAGTACGTTGCCTGCAAGTTGCTCCGCTCGAGGGGGACCAACCTGAGTTTATCGGCGGTGAAGATGACCCTCCGCTCCAGCAGCAGAGAGCCCAGCACCCTGAGGAGCAGACGCAGACTCAGACAGGAGAACAGACACTCAAAGTCCACGTGCTCCAGGCGCGAGTCAGATGGTCGACAGAGCTCCATCACCTGCGAATGAGATGGATACGTCTATTATTATAGAACACCATGAGATTGACCTTCATCAAACATTAAATAAACTTAAACGTTCCAAAAATCACACACATATTTTTAATGTCTTAATTTAAGTGTTTCAGTGTGACTCGCCTCAGTGCCTGAGCCGGGGAGGAACGTTTTAACAGTGATGGTTCGGCCTGGAGCTGGAAACTGAGCCTCCATGATGGCTCTCATAAAAGGCTGCACCAGGGCTGGAGACAAAGCCCTCCGCCTCTCCACCTCATCTAGCACCTGCAGCACAAACACACACACACACACACACACACACACACACACACACACACACACACACACACACACACACACACACACAACACTTTGTGAATTTGCTTAATTACTTATTGACATTGCTTAAAGTCAATAATGTCACCCGAGGGCACCCGTGGGAGTGTCTTACCTTAGAGAACAAGTTGAAACAGCCAAGGTGACTGACGATACAGTAGACCTCTGGTAAACGCTTTCCTTTCCCGCTGGGCTGAAAAGAAAAGGTGGACGTTAACTCGCTGCTGCTGTTGTGTAAAAATCTCCAAAACATTATCATAGAATTATGTATTATAATATTTAAACAATGAAGAATGTTTTTCACATGACAGAGGCCATATTAAATGGCCTTTGTCATATAAAAACCACACAACCACAGCACTGAAACACACACACACATACTGTAGCAATACATAGAAACATACAAATGCACACACACACACACACACACACACTCTCACACACTTCCTCCCAGACTCTCAGATGGACTATTTTCCCACAAGCCCGCCGACTTTGGCACGGTTATTTACTCAGCCGTCATCGTGGTATGTGGCTACTTCCTGTTGAGGAGCGGCGCACTTATTTATTCTACTCATTTGTATTTACCAGCAAACGCCGGCAGTATCCGAACCTCCTGCTCCCGTCCTCTCCGGTCAAAACAAAGGAGAACATCTCACTGTGAGGGACGAGCACCACAAAGACACAAATAAACATGTAATCAGCATATTTAGATTGTACTATGAGAAACACACATAGGCAATTATATATATAATATATATTATTATGTTGTTATGTGGAATTTCATATACACGCTGATAAAACAATATCCTGCTTGATCTACTATTGATTCTCCAATAAAAATGCACTCTTTTTTTTCAATGCGGGTCATATTTGCACTCTCACCTTGGGTGGCTCTCCACCGGCTCCCAGTCTTTAGCATCAGGGAAACAGAACTGAGGAATGATCCTCAGCTGGTCCTCCGTCTCCCTCATAAACTTGAAGCTCCGCTCCAGCTGCAACATAACGGATAGTTCATATTTGCTGCTTTTATGTTTACCCATAAACAACAGGAAAAGACAGACTATTTCACTATTTTCGGCTCGTCTGGTAGACTTGGGATCAAGAAACATATTTTGAATCAGTTTGACTATTTTCTGGTTGGGGAACTGGCTTGGTCTCAAAAGATAACGGTGTACCTCAGGGATTTTAGTATTGCACTTCTAAGTTTGTAATCTCAAAAGGGATTTTTTTTCTTTTTAAAGAACGGTCCCTAATTCCAAAGACAGAAGCTCAGACGTGTAAAATCTGTGGTTTGTCCATTTTTTTTAAATAGGAAGCAAAAGATTGAAGCCTCCCTCTGCTCCTGACCTTTGGGGGGAACTGCTGTGTGACCTCCGGCAGATAGTGGCCGCCTGATTTGGACTTCTGCAGCGACACGACGAGAAAATATTCAAAGAGAAGACGCTGGTGGAGCTCCTGTTCTGAGCTCTTTCTGGTGTTGGTGCCGTTGTAGTGGGACCGGCTCGGCTGACTCAGGATGGACTGGACTGACACGAGGCGCTGACGATGAGCTGGAAAAGGAAGGGAAGTAAGATACAGCATTATTATAAACCCAAGATGTTGGAAGAAAAAGAAGTATTCTATTGTAATCTACCTTTCGCTCTTTCTTCAACTTCGCTCTCAGAGTCACTGTTCTCATCTGTTACTGTGAAAAAAAGTAATATCTTAAGCCAAAACATCAAAGACTTTATAAGATGAATAGAATAAAGTTTAATTTCAACATCGTCACCTCTCCCCGAGCTCGCCTCAGCATAATGATAGATCCGTCGCAGGTGTTTCTTCCCAATCCGGGCCTCAAAGATGCTGTTGATCCTTAGTACGACCTTTTGGGAAGAAGCATGATATCTTTCAAAACATCAGTTCTGGCACTTATACAGTGAAACCTGGCAGCCACACTGAAAGCTGATCTTAATCTGTTGGGATTACGGTAGGAATTTGTGTTGTAGGATAAAATGTCTCCTCTAGATCGGGGATTCTGCATAAGAAGATAAATATTTGTGTATGAAATATGCACACCGTTGGTATCCTGCGGCAGGTGCGGCTGTAGGGATCCCCGGGCAGCCAGGAAGTGTGTTCGGATCCAGTGGGAGTTGAGGGAGGGCTGAGCTGGGGGGGAGACGAAACCCCCCCACTGCTGGTGCTGTGGGGCGACTGGTTGGTTCTCCGCAGGTCCAGTAGCTTAAAGCTCCTACCTGAGTTCTGCCTGAAGAAGCCGGGCCTCGAGATCTACAGACAAAAAAAAAGATGATTCATTTCAATAAGAAGTGGCGTGTCACGGTAAAGGTATTATGCTTGGCTTGTGTCGGAGGAAACCTTGGTGGTATCGGCGCCAGGAGAGGAAGGCAAAGACTGCTGGGAGCATTGACTCTCCAACTCAATGTCCTCATATGGGTTCTCCTTGGAGTCTGCAGGGAGACCAAAGATGGCAATGTTCAACACGTGTTTATAGGCATTTTTCAGAAGTCTCGAGGTTCAAACAATATGGCTATTCTGATATTTCTGGGCCAAAGCTGTCAGTAGTAACATCCAATATATGTAGATTTGACCTCATCGTCATACAACACACTTAACAGGGATTATTCATGAGCTGCCACCCCGTTGAACAGTTCATAGTTGGATGTAAGGAAATGCAAATTGAGGAAATAGTCTTATTCCCAAGATATCTGGCCGATATAAATGAGGCAACAGCCAAGAGTCAGCTAGCTTAGCCTAGCAAGATTGGAATTAGCTCGCCTGGCACTGTCGAAAGGTAAAAGAAAAGAAAATCTGCCAATCACGAAAGACTGCAGAAAAGCACTACTCCCAGCCAAGAAATAGTCAAACACCTCCTTAAAATCACAAATTTGGCAAGCTGACTATCCCTGTTTCAGGTCTTTATGCTACGATAATCTCCTCATCTAACTCTTGGCAAGAAAGTGAATAAAGCATATTTGCCAAACTGTCAAACTCTTTATTTTAAAGAAGGGAAATCAGCAATGGATAATTCATGACCTGGAATATCTTCATAGTGATGTTCCTGAGACAGCGAGCGTGAGAAGAGCTGGCTAGTTGAGCCTGCGAGGTCTTCAAATTCAAAGGATTTCCTGTCACGGTGAACAGAAAAGTGCAAATGATTGTAGATGTAATCCAAGTCATGCAGCTAACTATATATTGTATTTTTGTTGTTCTATACCTGTTGACGTTGTCTCTGACTCTCTCACCGCGGGGTCTCCCGTAGACACCGGAGGGGGGTTTTGAGGAAGTAGAGATGGAGGGCAACGGAGGGAGGTTCCTCTGCTCCCTCCCCTTCCTTTGACTCTTCCCAACGGGGGCGGAAGACGGGTGCTCAAAGGTACGTCGGGGTTTGGGGACCGGGTTGATGGGGGGCTCCCCTGGCTCCGTGTACACATTGTCCTGGTCCCGATTCCCTTTCACTGGACCGCTTTGACCCACCTGTTTGTCCTTGGTTGGCGGGCTGAAGTAGTTTCCGAGCTCGGGAGGAGTTTTGCCGTGGTTCTCCCCTAAAGCCTCCAGGTTTTTAAAAAGGGTGAACACGGCTCTCTTCTCCTGGCTGGATTGTTCTGCCGTCCTCCTGTCATTGCTTCTCCTCAACGTCCCCACCTGCTGCTGCTGCACTGCGACCGAGGGTGAACAAGGCCTCGAACCCCCACGCTCCCCTACATTCTCTTTCTCCTGATCTTGTTTTTCCTTCTGGACAACTCGGGGACAATCCTCCCCTTTGTGGTTCTCGCTGGGCTTGTTGCTCTTGAGCATCCCCCTTTGCTGTTTCCCTGTTCCAACGGGCGAACAAGGCCTAGAAACCCCAGGTTTTCCTTCGTTCTCTTTCCCGGGACTTTCCTTTTCCTTGTGCGCTACTCTCCTGCAACCCTCTTCACTCGGCTCTTCAGAGGCTTTGCTGTTTTTTGTCAGGGAGTCTGTCCTCTTTATGCCCGCGCACTGGCCCAAAGAGCCCGAGGTAATGGGTGAGTGAGTGGGCTCCTTCCCTTCCCACAGAGAAATCTTGTCCTTGATGTTGCCTCCATTGGATCTGGGGAGCTTGTTGAGATTGTTCTCATTGTTGCTGTGAGGGTCCAAACCCGGCCTCCTGTGAGCCATCATGGGGGATTCCTCCCTCTGGTTGCTCAGGTTGTCTAATGGAGTGAAGGGGAGTTTCGGTGCCCCCTCTCTTTTTTGCCCGGCTCTCTTGTGGTCCCCTGAAGAAACGTGGAAATCGCTTCTCTCACCAGCACAGCCCTTCGTTACCCTGATCGCACAAAGAAAAGACACTTTGACTGGGTGGTCACTTCAAACTACTGCTTTAAAATCCAATGAAATGGCATTTGTTGATGGGTTCTTGAGCTCATCTGGGGGGTGGCCTACGGCAGAAAACCAAAAAAGTCACAGAATTCTTCAGTAAAACACATTTTTCCAAATAATAACTGTATCAATGATTTCCTGAATCCGAGGCTGAGCAACTGACCGCTTCCAGAGATCCCTGAACCTCCCAGTATGGTCACTTGGTCTTTTTCTGGCGACAGTGGGAAAATCCAGCCTGAGATTAAATGCCAGAGGACAAGGCTATGACCGAGCATCTTCTTCTCATCAGCCTCGCTAAATAAACAGCCCACTTGGACCTGGGCCAATTTCATCAAACTGTTATGTTTTAATAAATAAACAGGAGGAAATGGGAAGCCCTTTTTTTTCAGACTTCTCCTTAATGGGTGTGATGAGTAAAATGGGCAAAACCCAAAACGTGTTAGTTATTCCAGTGGAGGGATTTGTTAGGAAAGTGTCCGTTTCCAATAGACTGTTAAACCTATTGTGATACAGACCTGTTGACAGTGGAGTAGATGCAGTCCGGCCTGATTTTCATTTTCAAAGCGTCCGCCATGATCACTGTGCACCTGAGACAGAGGAAAGCACCTTTAGCCGATTGATTTATCTCTACATTGCATTGGCATTCAGGATGTAGACATTGTACATTATTTAGGGGCCAGCTGGGCAGACTCAAGGAAACACCATGACAGCCAGGGGACTCAACCCCCTAGAGCAGTTCATCACAGACACCAACATTTCAACCGTCATTAGGGAGCCTGATTGAATCACTCCTCTCCGCCTTTCCCTTCCTTTTAATGCCCCTCATTCTATCCGACCTTTGCCCGGCTCCCCTTTTCTTGACTCTCACAGTTTCTCATCTCACAGGCCAACGTCTCAAAGTTCAGTGGCCCCTGAGATAGCGGCGTGTCATTTCCCAGCTCTGCGGCTTTTGTGCGATCCAAATGACAATGTGCGCGAGCAGAGGGATTGTCACCCTGAAAGATGTGGCTAATTAGCTTGGAAACAGATTTGGATAGATACACTGTGTGATAAAGAGAGCAAGCCATTCAGAGGCGGATGATTGAAGTTGTGGCAGATCTATTATCCTCAAGGTTGATTTTGCAAAATGCATATGCCCATTTTTTTTTTACAATTATTAAGGTGAGTAAACAGAACATGTATAACTCAATTAAAATACAGAATTAAATCACATTGTTCTTCATCACTGAGTGAAAATATGAGACAACGCAGCCGGAATTAAATCTGCCATCCTTACCCCCTTCTGTCGTACATTTTCCATGTGTTCGTCCATGAAACGGGAGCAAAGTACAAGTGATGCTGCTATAAGAGTATCCATTGGTATAACCTCCAAACCACCGTGCTGTGCTGCACGTCTGCAGTAGGAGCTCTAACTCGATCCAAGCCTTGAAGTCGGCGAGAATAGAGACTGTAAACTTCCCTCCCTGTCTCTTCCCCAATCTTCAACTTTCATTCACTCTTCCTCTACCCACACTGGCTAAGACTTCCTCTCCCCCCCCCCCCCCCCCCCCCCCCCTCTCTCTCTCTCTAACTCTCTCTCTCTTTCATATGTCCCTAAGTACTGGCTGTCCTTCTCATAGCTGGCATATTCACACAAGCTACGTAGAATGAATGAATGAGTCGTAATGCTGACTACTTTAATTCAACTAACTACTTTAATACCATAATCTTGCCTGAACGACTGACACATGAGACGGATCACATTGCATTCCATTATTTCCCTCCAAATCTGAAGTTCGTTGGAACATCACAACTGCTTCGGAGCTACAGTTGCTCATGCAGCTGTAGCATATCAGCTTGTATGAGTCCACCCCCCATTGCCCCAGGGTGTATATTCACTTACATAGAAATTAGTAAGAAAGGCCACATGGGAAAATAAAAATAAATAAATAACAAAAGTCTGTCATGATATAAATAAACTCACAGGAGGAGTTTAACAAAACAGCATAAGCATGCAAGGATATACTTTTTGCACTTATGTACACTTTTTCCATATTTATTTTTTAAATGATAATCCTAATATTTTCATTTCTTAATCCTTATTTATCATACCAGTCTATTAGCACAAATTTAGCTGTGTACTACATTGCACTTCACATCCCATTTACTTGAACAAATGTGTATCCATTAATTTTGTAATATTGTTGTTGATATTATATGGTGCCTTGTGCTAAATTAAACCAAAAATGGAAGTTTGGAACCATGTCTAACAAATAGAAAACATGTACACACAGTTTAAACACACACACAGAGCCTACTGAGGAAATTAATGTTAAAGACATACCACAATTGACTTGCTGGCCACGTTCAATGCTGGATCCCTGCTGCAGTGTCGGGCAGTGAAGTGGAGGGTTTTTTAAACTACGTATAAACCCGCCTGCAGCTCACGATAGGGCCGGCTTTACCCCACAAGTGGCACAGTGACAGGTGACAGCCCAACAGCTGTCACTCCTGTTATTCCACGCCTGTCCTGCTGGGGGCAGCAGAGCGCAGCCGAGCTCTGCGCGCAGCTTCGTCAGGACTCCGCTGCGTGACGGTAAACGCAGCGTCGCAGACGCCAACTGCCGTAAACGAAAGTAGAAGAAGAAGAAGGAGTACTCACAGTAAACAGAAACACAGATTGTCGCCGTGCCGAGAGCGAGACAGTTGACGGTTTTATGAGCAGAAAAGGTAAGAAAACGCTCTGGTCTACGTGTTTATTAAGAGATTTGAAGCCGCCGACTGTTTGGTCGCGGACGTTTGTTGTGACTTGTGGGCGAGAAGTGACCGGGAACCGGCCGTGTAAGGTAGCGAGGACTCCTGTCCCCCACTAGCTAACGTTGGGTGCGTTGTCACCCCCGAGGCAGAGATGTACACAGACCGATATGTGGCCGTAACCTCCATCCTAACAACAACAAAATGGCGAAAATGTGTTAAAATTACCGAGTATTCACGGGGCGTGTGGAGTATCGAGAATAAAACATAACATCGTTACTTTATGACAGATGTCATGACATGACATGATTATTATAGTGACCAATAGAAGCCGTTATCTACAGAAACTTGATGTCGTCCATTGAACGGGACGTCCTGCTCACGTTTTCCCCGTTTTTGGGTGTGCTGTGTGAACAGAAGGTCCACACCTGTCGGTTACTGTGTTTGCAGTGGATTGAATTGTCACCATACACTAAATCATGGAGAAATACTGTTTACACTCTGGGAGTTGTCTATGTTTGCAGGTGCCCTACGGGGAAATTCAGCTATGAAGGCCAGCAGTCAGAATGTTTGAATTCATAAGAGGCTGTTTTTTATTTTCAAAAAGATTGGGGGAATATTGAATGACAGCTTTTTGTATACAGAACATAGAAGTAGGATATCAAATAAGTAAATATTAAAATCTATTTTACAAGTGCACCTGAAATTATTTACAGAAAATTAACTGGCAACTATTTTTGATGAGTCCTTTTCACTGTTTTTCACTGAAAACATCCCACAAATGACAATGAAAATAATCGTTAATTAGAGCTCGTTTTTCAGAATTTTTATTATTTTCTCCAATAATTGTTTAAAGGGGCATTTCAGAACTGAGTACTTTTTATTTTGAATAATTCTGAATAATTTTAGTACATTTTCCAGATGCATACTTTTACTTAAGTAACATTCCCAATGCAGTCTCTGTCCCAGTGAAGTTGGGACACCTTTTCTACATATGTGTATGTGCTTTTTACTTTCTTTCCCCTGCCAGCAGCCTAAATAACACCCAGTATTTCATGGGTGAAATCTGTAACATATACAGATTAAACATTTTGTGGAAAGACTCTTGTCTTGTCTGGTATCAGATCAGGAAAGATGGGTAACTTGACCTTTAGGTCAGTTACCATAGTAACATATACTGAAAAAGGACATTTCTTTGTTAAAATAGCCACTTATATTTACTGTTTAATATGTGAAATATGATTAAAATCATATGCCTTAGTCTACGTATTTGTGCAATACTCTTATGCTTACTTTTCAGCTGAAGCCACTTTCTTTTTGTGCCTGGGGGGGAGTAACACCTATAAGCAAATCATTATTTGCTCATTCCGCTGCTTTGAACCACAGGAGTTGAACCCCGGTCGCCTGCACCTTAGGCAACGTTGCTAACCGTCACACCACAGTGTCGCAGATTTAGATCAATCTACTGTTTCATTCAGTTATACGCATTAAGTCGGGCCGTAAATGTCTGACACGCTAACTGTCCCTACTTTGATGCATTTACAGGATTAGCTCGTTTTCGACATAAACACTCAGTAATATCTAATAACTCTCCCGGTTGCCGTGGTGAATCGTAGTATCGGAGCTCCATTGATGATGGCTTTGTAGAGTCGGCAGGCACGCGCCTAACTCAGAGTTAACATACTCACTGTTGATTGAACTAATTCAGAACTGCTGTTCTGGAACCGAAAACTCAGAGTTGCCCATCTCCGAGTTGGTCAATTCAGAGTTCAGGGTTAGGTTCAGAGTTGGTTGAGCCTGCTTCCTGGAACGGGCCCCAGTACTTGGTATCATCAGATACTAAAAGTAGAGTCCTGTGCACACAGCATGTGTAGATGCATACTTACAGCTGAACAGGCTGGAGGCGGAGGTGTGATGGTTTTAGCTACACACTGGGCCCATTGATACCTGTAGATGCCAGTACACACCCCAGCATTCAGACCAGATGCATCTATTCATACCAGTCTCTTACCCCAAAAAGGAATGCTTTCTACAAGCTAGTATGGCCTGTTGTAGTACAAGATTCGTCCAGGTCAGTTAAATAAAATAAGATTCACCACACTGTCGACACAATCTTGGGTGCACTCAAACACTGCACACTTAAACTTTGTGGGTTGTAGTGGGACCAAGGGTTTCTATTTATGTGGCATGTATGTCCTTTTTAAATTTTCTCTCCTCCATACATAAACAGTATTGCTGTTCTGTGTTCTCACTCAATATATTTCTCTAATTAGCCTTTTTGTATAAGGTGTTGTCCTATAATCATTAGTGCAGTTGAGCATTCTAGCTTTGCTTTCCAATTCCTTCTCTTCCCCCTAGTGATGTCCCATCTGGCATAGTGGGACACTATAGTTGAAGACCTCCACACCACCTCCTTCCTCGTCTTCCCCCCTCCACCTCCTCCCTCCGGCCACCCCTGTGATGCCTCCCACCAGCTGTGGCTGCCTGTCACAGTACACTCATCATCATCTGGTTGCCTTCCTCCTCACCTTCTTTAGGTAATTTAGGTCATCATAAAAGTCTTCCTCAAACCTGCCTTGCATTGTAAATGTTAGTTTCTAGATGACCCCGTGATACCAGACATGTAACGTAGAGTAGCTGGAAACCCAGTGAGGGCTCGACTGGTATGACTTTCTAAGGCTTTTTGTATTGTTGTTTAATTAGCTTGTTGTGGTGGAAAAATTAGATTTCCAACCAGCAGTTTTGAAACAAAAATCTCCCAACCAGCCTCCACTGAGGCACAAGAATGTGGAGTTGAATAAGAGGATGCCATGAATGCAGAAACACATTGTTTGTATGCGTGTGAATGGGCGTGAGCTGTACATTTAGGTGAAAGGTTTATAGGGCAAGGTTAACCTAAACCCAGGTCAGACGAGGTCAAGATAACATGAACAATAAGGAGTGATTTCCAATGATTGCTACAAAGGTATTTAAATGTGAATTGTGATATTTCCCGTAATATTTGGGGAAATAATCTTGTTTTTAGAGGTATTTGCACAGTAATAAATAAATAAAACATGGAGAACATGTAGCAACGTTACACAGAGGAGGATATAAACACAGTAAATAAGCCATGTGCTTATTTACTTATTCCAGTCTGTTCTGTTAATCTTTACTTACAGTAGACGACGACGTGGTACTATATCACGTCTCAGGAGCAAAGTGCCGTCTACAGCAGGTAGCAGCGCACTAATGGTGTTATTTGGGCTCGCGTGCTTCATTCTAGTGTTTCCTGCAGAACTGAACTGCTATTAATTTGGAATGTCATCTTCTGCGTGTCTAATTTGACCTTATGTCTAAATGTCAAACACCCCCTCCCGCTGAAATGTCAATGCCGACCTGTTCGCTCTCCACGGATGGGTTGGATTCACCTCTATCAAACTCCGGTTGCCTTTACTTGCCAAGTAAAACAATGTTCTTGCCCCTGCAGCTATGTGTTTCTACACGCATCCAGGAAGACGTTCAGCAATGTGAAAGTCAGCATCTCGGCACAGTGGACGCCATCTGTGGAGAATGGCAGCACACCAGCTTTCTCCCCCGGCGAGGTAGCGAGCGCCGGCCCAGCAGCGCAGCACGACAGGCGGTGACCTTTACACCTTGTTGCAGATAAACCGCATGTGATTAACCGCGTTTTCTCCGTCTGCCGCAGACATGGGAGGACAATAATCTGTTTGAAAATAAAGAGCAGGCCACTCTGTTCCTGGGAGCTCTGGACTCCATCTTCCTCTTCTCATACGCAGTGGTGAGAAGCGTGCATTGTTTTCTGTGTTGGCGGTCATCTTCGTTGTCGTCTGTCTCACCGTTGGTCCCCTCCACACAGGGTCTGTATTTCAGCGGCGTGATCGGGGACAGAGTGAACCTGCGCTACGTGCTGTGCATCGGCCTGTGTGGCTCTGCTGCAGTGGTGAGTACACAGACCCTGTGTGCACCTCGACGGCTTGCTTTCGTTGGCGTCACGTTGCACATTTAGCATTCGTTAACGTCTGCTGTATTTGCAGGAGTTTTTGTTCGGCACGCTCACCGAATGGCTCAAAATCTACAACATCTATCTGTACTGTGGCCTGTGGGTGGTGAACGGCCTGCTGCAGTCGGCTGTCTGGCCCTGCGTGGTCGCCGTCATGGGAAACTGGTTCGGCAAGGCCGGGTGCGTTTATCAGTTTGCAATACATTTACATTTACATTTAGGTCATTTAGCAGACGCTTTTGTCCAAAGCGACTTACAATAAGTACATTTGTCAAAAGAAGGAAACAAAGAAACCACGACGTATCATTGCCGATGCAGTAAGAGCTAAAAATAGAACAAGTGTTAGGTCCTCATCTGAGTAAAGTAGTACTTCAAGAGCAACAGTGCTACGATCTGAGTGCTATAGGTAACAATCATCTTATCTATTTATCATTTCAGGTATTAAATCTGCCACACCGCCATCCAGGCAAGAAATATTTCACTGAGTTCCTGTCTGTGAAACGGCGCTTTATGAAACGCACCCATCACACACACGGAAACACACACTCACACACTCGCACAATGACATCCATTCACGGGCCAAAACATAGACGCTATTTAGACTCAGTTTTTCCTCCGTGGCAGGACTTGTGAACATAATTTGTCTGAATATAAATGTAGTAGGTCATTGAGCTGTCTGGGATATTGTGTTTAGGAGAACATTTTAAGTTTTATAAGTGTTTTTTTGAGAAAATATAGCAAGGCCTACATAGTTATACGCTTTTCTAATTGAATTCCTGATGTTGTCCTCCAGCCGTGGCTTTGTCTTTGGCCTGTGGAGTGCTTGTGCCTCTGTAGGCAACATCCTGGGGGCCTTCCTGGCTTCTAGCATGCTCAAGTATGGATATGAGGTAAGAAATATACGCACATGCATTTATTGATGCCCCTTTCTCATGTTAATTTAGTTACATTCTCAGCTAGATGCTAACCTTACGCTGCTGTGTGTAGTATGCCTTCCTGGTGACCTCGGTGGTCCAGTTTGCCGGCGGGGTGGTGGTGTTCTTCGGCCTGGTTACCTCCCCAAAAGAACTCGGTAAGGACCCCAAGGAACATGCTAGACAACGTTCACTTTAAAGTGACCTCGTTCCCACACAAAGCCCTTTTTTTTTAAGTTGAACTCCTGCCTGAAATAGAAAGCGTTTAATGTCTTGATCGCCACAAATTGATTGAATCTTCACAGCTGGAATGTGTGTTTGTGCGAGTCAGGTTTGAGCTGGGAGTCGGAGACGGGGCTGAGTCCGGTGGAGAGGGACGCAGACAGCCACAGGCCTTTGATGAGCGACGAGGAGGATGAGGTGGAGGCGTACGTCGCGCGATGCCCGTCAGTTCAGCAGCCGGACGACCCTCTGGCCGAGCCTCCGAGAGCAGTTGGGTTCTGCCAGGCGTTCTGTCTGCCTGGAGTGCTACCTGTGAGTCCAACACATTCACAAAGGGCTTTTAAACAAATAGAGATTAAATTAACACAATTCATGTATGTGGACTTTGTTTGCAGTATTCCTTGGCTTATGCGTGTCTGAAGCTGGTCAACTATTCCTTCTTCTTCTGGCTTCCTTTCTACCTGAACAACAACTACGGCTGGAAGGAGGCTGAGGCCGACCGCCTGTCTGTGTGGTACGACGTCGGAGGCATCATCGGTGAGCCGCAGGCAAATTCATGCATTTTCTTCTCGCCTTTATTTAATCATGGCATTATGGAAATTTAAGGTTTATTATCTAAGCTGACTCCCAACCACAGTGGCTAATATACTGCCAGCCTTATTCATAATTGTACAGGTGAACAAAATGTTTATACATGACCTTTTTTCCCTTTTTCTCATTGGGCCTCCGTCATTTTGTGTCTTTGTGTCAGGAGGGACCGTTCAGGGTTTGATTTCTGACTTGATGGGAAATAGAGCCCCAGTGCTGGCCATCAGCCTAGCGCTGGCGATGGGAGCCCTGGTGGGATACAGCCGTGAGTATGGAGTTGACAATCTGTTGGTTAACCAATCAACAGAGAATCAATCGGCATCAACTGACCGACAACTACATTCATACTGCTCCTCTGTCTCTCTCTCCATCCTTCTCAGACTCGCCTAACGACCAGGTGATAAACGCAGCTCTGTTGGCCACCACTGGCTTCTTCATCGGCGGTCCATCGAACATGATCAGCTCCGCCATATCCGCTGACCTGGGCAGACAGGAGGCTCTGAGGGGCAGTCGGGCGGCTCTGGCGACTGTCACTGGCATAGTGGACGGAACTGGAAGTATAGGAGCTGCTGGGGGACAGGTGAACAACAGTTGATCACCTTGCCTTTATTATACCCATGTGTCGCTTAATGCATCCCCGCTTTATGAAATGCAACATCTGACTCGTGTGTTTACATATCTCTCCTCCTCTAGTACTTGGTGTCGCTGATTGAGAGCAAGCTGGGCTGGATGTGTGTGTTCTACTTCTTCGTCGTCATGGTAAGGAGCTAAATCATGGTTGCCGATTATGATCCATTATCAATTTGTGTCGTAAGTTTATTTCCATTTTCATCTGATAACGTCATATTTTGATGTCCTCCCTCCTCACAATTTCACTTTGCTTGTTGTGTTTTAATCCCACAGACAGGGGGCAGCATTGTGTTCATCACGCCGTTGCTCCTCAAAGAGGTGCGGGCCATGTGGAGGGACAGACTAGCTCGGCGACGCCAGCTGTGAGGGCGTCGAACATCTGCTAGCCATAATATTCAACCTCTTATCAGTGGCAACGCAGCAGGGCTGCTCGCTCAAATGGCTGCTTTTTTTTAGGTGAGTTTTGGGAGATGTAAAGATTCATGGGATGGCGTTTGACACAGCCACGATGGAGTTATAGAGCCACCAGTTTAATCCCCACAACCACCAGGTGTTTGTCTTTTAACACCCATGTGAGCAGAGAGTATTTGAGCACAATACTGAAGTCTTATCCACTCACTAAGAAGCCTAAAAATGTAAATGCACACTTGTGTTTTAGCGGTTGAGTTGAAGTGCCTGACCAAAAAAAAAAGGCTTTTCAAGGGACCTCGCTGTCCAGTCTGTGAACCCCGGCCCCGCGGGGCCATCGCAGAATGTACCTCTGTATATATTTTATGATTTAAATGGATTTAAAAAAAAAAAATCTTTTTAAAATGTAGATGTTCTTACGTCGAGCTAATGATGCCTTTTAAATCAGGGGGTTCTTCCTTGGGATATTTTGGGGGGTCGCCTAAAGAATGTGAATGATCATTGTAATGTAGAAATGCATCATCAGCTTTTGTAGATATGTATGATATTGTTGTTGCTTTTTTGGGGTCAAGATCATGAATATTGCACTGTTGTTCAATAATTTAGCTTATTTAAGGTTTTTTATTTTTAAAGCGCATTTTAGTGAACCACTTGGATCTTAGCTGTTTTTGGGATGCTTTCACATCACAGCCACTTGAATTCTCTTGTGTATGCTTTTGTGGGGGTTAGAAGCTATACTGTATACGGGGGACTGGTTCTCTCCATTCTGTATATCTGCCGGACGCTGATTGCTACGTGCTCATTCCTTTTTCAACTTTTACTGTCTTAAGTCACAAGCATTTACTGTGAAGACTCTTGACACGTCTTGTCTCACACATTTAGTTTACAGTGTAGCACGCCTTATGTACATTAAAGTGTGAGCTGCAGGCCGACATTGCAGAAGAGATATGCTCTGGAAATTTTGCACGATCGTTTGACTGCAAATCTGTATGTGAACAGATTTGTTATTATGTTTTTAAAGGCCAAGTAGTTTTACGATTTAAAAAAAAAAAATCGTATCATGCCTGTCATGTGCTAGTTAATGTTTGACGAGATCACCAGCCATCAAGACTTTTGGTTAAAATCAATAAAAAGACACTAGAATTAGTGATTTTCTGCAGCTAATAGACACAAGTTTGCTCCGTTGCATGTAGAGCATTTAAAGTACTTTAAACATCTGGGAAGTGTGACACCTGGGCTTTTTTTGTTGTATTATGATAATCATCATCGGTATGACATGAGTTCCTTTTGCTAAGCAGAGCACAGGAGCTTAAAACAAGACTTGCACCTCTAATGTCTCTGAACTTGTGTAATAGAATTTAAATCTGACATTTATGTGGGATGTGTAACACTATCTGTGGTGTATTTTCTTTATCTTTATTTTTTTTTTAAATGTCCTTTTTCGGGTTTTAACTAATGTAAATGCAACTTTTAATTTTAAATAAATGCAAATCACTTTTTGCTAATTGTGAGTTGTCTAAATAATATTTCAGATAAGACAGTTATGGAGTTTATTTAACGATCAGGTCTTGTGATTAGTGTTTCCTTTCTGAACTTTACTTTATAGAAGCTTCCAAGCTGCAGGAAGACACATTATTGCCAAATGATTGTGTGCAATGTTATGTTAAAACCACCAGAGGGCGCAACAAATCAGGAAGAAAAAACGGAGAAACAAAACTTCACACCAGTATTTTGTAGTTTGTATGAATCTCATTCATTCTTTTTATTATTTTGAGCACGCCAGAAAAAATCAACAATACGAAGGCAACACGCCAACAACCCCGAAATATATTTTCTTTAAAAATATTATTAAAAAAAAAAAGAATATGATTCTGATCCCCATACAAATTCGTACACTTCTTACATGTTGCAAGGATACATTAACCAGCATTAAATTACAATTACATTTTTACAAATGTTGTACAAAGATTATCATACATTCATGCATAAACAAAGTTACAACAAATGTTGTTCTACACTTCGATACGGCTGCGACTGTGATTTTAGGAAAGCAGAGATTGTAGTGAGACACTGATAATCTTTATATTTATCATTTTAGCTTTCCTTTATTTGTTTTGGTCCACCTAAAGGAAAACAAAAAAATAAAAATATCAAGAAATATCTAATCCGTGCCTCAGTTTCTCCGTGAGTATGTATGTTGTTGTTTTTTCTTTTTTTTTTAAAGATTTCCTTAAAAAATAGTTCTCTTGTCAACAATGTTTAAAGTAGTGCAAAGATATAGTTTCGGGAATAACACAATTAGTCAGTTATACCAAAAAGAAGCATAGGGACTTTCTAATCATTTCCCTACATAACAAATGGTACAAACTCAAAATAAGTTAATATAGACTTTGAAAGTTTCGTCTGAGAGGATAGGTGCACACAAACATTTCTCTCTCTCTCTCACACACACACACACACACACACACACACACACACACACACACACACACACACACACACACACACACACACACACACACACACACACACACACACACACACACACACACACACACACACACACACACACACACACACAGATGACCACATTTGTCGTGTAAAAAACCCTGAATAGCCATGTTTACTATTTTTGGATCAGTGAAATATTGCCTTGTGTCGACCATGAAAAAGCATGATTATGAAAAACTGCCGTCACGCTGTTTGCTCAGTTCATGAAAGAGAGACGGAGAGACTTAAGCAGACCAAAGCGGGTCCGAATCCCAGTCCACTTTGTGATCCAGATGGGGTCTGAGGCGTTTTCTGGTAAAGGGTTCCCTTATTAAAGTTTCTCCCTTTTTTTTTTTTCTTCTCCTAAAACTATATTCCTCTGCTCGGAGCAAAGTGAGGCAGAAAAACAACAAAAGTTGCCTCCCCCTTGTGCCTCCCCCCCGAGGGACCCGAGTTTCCTCTGAGCTGGGGGCCCCTCTCTGACACACGGACTATTTTGCCTCATGTGAAACTCTACACTGAGTGCTGAACCTCGACAGCTTTTACCACAACAAAATGATAAGGACCGCCCCCTTCCCCCCTTGTTTTTGTCTCTCCGTCTCTCTTTCGCCTGAAGATGCAAAAACAACCTGAGCTCCATTGTTTTTATGCATATATCTACGTAACATGTTTGTTTTACTGAAATGACTTGATGAGGTAGAGAGTGAGTGGATTGATCGGAGTTATGGCTTTTCATCCATATACAAATACGAACAACTGGAGGTGTGGAAAAAGAAGTAGGCACATCCTATTTGAGTTGAACAGTTGTGGCGTGTTTACATATATATATAATAATATATACGGCACAGCAGTTTCTCTTTGGTTCGACGGTCTCAGCTGCCGCCACTCGTAGAGAATCACATTCATACACTAACACTTATATGGACACAAACACGTATAGAACGGAAACGGAAAACAAAATAAGAAATGAAGCAGCTTGACTCTTCAGAAACAAAATATATATAACCAAAATTGGAACCATGAGGTTTGGATTCCTTCTGGTTTAACACTACATTTCCTTCATGGAGAAAAATAGCGTATTTAACACCTACAAGGTGGACTTCAGGGAAGACAGAGTGGGGAGGGGGGGGGGGATGCTACATTATTATAAGCATACAGCTGACAAAACATACAACCTAATAAGGTATGTCCTGGTCTGTTGCCAAAAAATATATAGATTTTTTTCCCATTATGCACATAATGTGATGGGAAAAGGGATTATAATTTGCCATTTGTGTATATATTTTTAAAGTGATGATAAATATGCATGGCCAATATTTTAATTAAAGGTGGAGTGTGAATGACCCATAATGACTCATAGTCAAAGGCACAATTTAGGGGAAATGGCACAGGTTTCCACAAACACCTCGTTTTTTTTTTACATTCTATAAAAAAAATAGAATTTTATTTTGTATGTATTATTTCGCCGACGATCTGACATCGTGAATAATGAATGAATAGGTGGCGTAGGCTTTTAAGTCACTGTTTTACAAGCACGGCCACGTGACCTCGTTGCCGAAACCTCCACCGTTGACCTTTTGCCCTGCAGCTAATCACAGTCGCGCTGCCAAAATTCTGAGCCCCGGGTGAGATCTTGACCCCTGGCTTGACTCGTGCTATCGGAGCCCCGGGGTGAGACCAAAGGCTAAGTGTGAGGCGAGGCCAGGAATAGTAACTCATCTAATCAAAGCCTCTCAAAGACTTTTTAGCAATAGGGAGTGAAAAAAAAAAAAAAAAAGAGTTGAAGAGTGAGGTCGAATACGATCCGAGGCCCGTTAATAAAGTAACTGGAGCCGGGGGTTTTTTTCTGTTATTAAGAGTGCATTCAAAAATCATTTCACAGTATAGTCGAAAGCTGAGGAAAACGTACGTAGAACATGTATAATATTTATAACTATCAACAAGAACCGTTGCTAAAAGCTGAGCTTGATTAACAAGGAACAAAGTAGCTTCATATATATTTATATATATATATGATATGACACATATCTGCATGAGGTGATTTCCACCATTCGGTGATCCCGGCGTTTTCTACTGCCGAGAAGTTGCTTTGTAATGCAATCTCCTCCTCTTCTTCACCTTGAAGAAGTCTGGAGGGAGAGAGAAGACGATGCAAAGTCAGGAAACAAACCTCCGGTTCTATTGTTTCACCACATTTGGGCTGCAGAATTATGATTACAGTTTGCCGTTTGGTGGACTGACCTGTGATGGAAGCCTGTTTGCGCTTTCCTTGCCGTTGAATGGAGTAGCACCCCCTTGTGGTCAGCTCCAGGTACTCGTCCCCGGATCCGGACGAGCTGTTGTACCCCGAGGAACATTCGCCCGACGTCGACGACCAACTTTTGGCCGTTCTCCGCGGCGCCTGCCTGACCGTGCAGCCGCGGTAAAACGCCGGCACGTCCTGGAACCCGAGCGCCTCCCACGCCACGTCGCCGCCGTCCCCTGGCGTTTCGCTCTGGAAGTCGAAGTTCCAGCGCTGCTTGGCCACCTCCGCGTTCATGCAGAGCAGCCGCTGGAAGTCCTTCTCCAGCTGCTGGTGGTCCACGGGCCCGAAGAGGTTCCTCCGCACCGGCCCCACCTTCAGTTTCAGGGCCTCAATGCCCCCCAGGTGCGAGAGCTCTGTAGCCGATCGCGCTGTTGATGTTGATGGAGGAGCCATAGTCACGTCCCTGTTGGAGAACAAACTACGTGTTAGAGGAAAGGTCGGAGGTTGAGTGTTCGGAGTTTCATTGAGGTGTGATTCTTTTTTTTACAGGCGTATATTACTGAGCTATTAAGTGCCCAATTCCCCCACCAGCTCATATCTGCCCTCCTGGGTGCCTTTCTGTGTTTTATGTGATCAAATACACATGTGCCCTAACCTGCTGAGTAATTACTGCAGCAACAGGTAACTAAGGCCAACACCAAATAAATCTCCCGGCGAAATCCACTGCCCTGCCCTGTCAGAGTGAAGCTGGAGTTTTCCACCTGCTCTGGTGTCTGCGGGTCAAAGATCGCCAAGTTGAGGTCAGCAGGTGACGGAGGAAGGAAAACCACGTAAGGATTCTCACATTATACGGAATCAGCATAAACTATAGGTGGATCAGGTTCATCAGATGTGTGACGGCAGTGAAAAAGGCCTGTGTGTGTTTTCTGGGATGGGCAGTAACTACAGAGGGTTGTGTGCTTCTGCTGCCGATACGAGATAAGAGCTCAAATGTTTGCCTCTGCCAAGTTTGGCTGTCATCTCGTACAGTACGGATTTGTTGCCCCTCCCATAGACCTTATAGCCAACATACCGCTGGATTACAATCATGGGACAGTAGGTCACATCCACTCAGGCTTCCCCAGAGGCTTCACAGACAATATTAGGTAAGGGCCCTAAAGTCGAGCATATTATATAACTTAAAATAAAGGGGGGGGGGGGTGGCCTATAAATACCAATTTTTAACACAAAATATTGTCGTATTTGTTCTATTATTGTAATAGTTAAAACACAGAGGGGACAAACGTGTGGTGACTTTTAGAAACGTCTTCATATCAGCTCTTGAAGATCAGCTCGAAGACAGAAAAACACTCTCCAAGGGGCCAAAGGGGGGAGGAAGGGGGGAGGAAGGGGGGCAAAGAGTTGCTTAACTGTCACCTATAGAATGTTTAGAGAGGGAGAGCGCTTTCACCCACCAAGCCGCCTGTCAACTATACGTTGCTTATTCAGACACTTACATAATACATTATGAGTTGAATTTATATTGAATGCACCACATAACTCTCTCTCTCTCTCTCTCTCTCTGCCAAAGCATCAAAATATATTTAGTTCAAATAATCGGACAGTACACAATAAACAGTAATATGAACATTGACTGATATTAATATATAATATATAAAAATATAAACATGTCATTCTCTCTCTCTCTCTCTCTCTCTCTCTCTCTCTCTCTCTCTCTCTCTCTCTCTCTCTCAGTGAAAGTTGTTTGCGTCGAAAAAGAAGTGGGCGCGGTTTGCGGATCGGGTTACCAGCGCTCGGTGTCCCACATGCAGAAAAACACCCGAGAAAAACCTCCAATATCTTAACTTAAATTAATGCACGAACTCTCTCTGCACGCGCAACACATACACGCGCACATCCACGCCGGGAGAGTTTGTGCAGCAAAACTTGTGACGCACTCAGATCCTCGCTGCTGCTGCTGCGGATGTGTGTCAATGAGATGCGACACACAAAACGGTCCGTGGCTTGTCAGGGCAATTAACGCTCATATTACACACACAAACAGCAGCGGCCACATGGTAATACATGTAATACATCAACAACTAATAGTATGAAGAGCTGTTGGCTCGTTTTTATGCGTAAAAGCGGTAAAAACGCGCAGAAAAAGCGCATCAACTTTTACTTTACATTCATCCACACCGAATCTGTACATCAACCCCAACGAGAATGGAGGAAAAATTATAAATTAAATAAATGTCCTCTTACCATCAGCGTCAATGTGTGAAATAAGTCAAAAAGTTTTGAGGTTTCTCGTCTGTGCGCACAGTTCACGCAGCCAGTGTGAGACGCGTCCCTGACAGCAGAAACTAACAAGTGTCACGATGAAGGCTTTCTGGTCTCCACTACCCACGGGAGGGTCGTGCTGCCCCCCTTATCCCTTATCCCTTAAGCCTTGTTTGTAAAGGACTCAGAAAAAAAAAGAAAGACAGCGGGGACGTCCTACTGGAGGAGGCGGTCACGTGGTTTCCATCAAAACATGTCATTGTTGAGGCGCAGCCGAGAGGTAAACACCGCGAATAAAGGTGATAAAGAGACAATTTAGAGCAAAATGAGCCGCAGTCTTTATTCCCATAAAGTGCGTAAAAGCAATTACGCACAAAAAGACGTGTTTAAATCTGCTTCAGTGTGAGTTGAGCTTATAAAAGTGTTAAAAGTAATTTCTATATATTTTATTTTTATATTTTAATTTATTTTAATATGTTCTTACCTTTCTGTCTTGCTGCTAACCGTTGAGTCTCCCGCTCCTTTTTCGAGCCGCTGCACTCTCCGCCCTTTTTCCCTCCACAGCGAACCAGAAGTAGGTCAAACATCTTGGCAGCGGGCGGCCATTTCCCCTTCGCCCTCGAATGTGACACACATTCTCGTGTAGTGCTTGCGTCACATTGTGATTTTGGCATCCCGCCCTCACTTTTCCAGTCACGTTGAGCTGCAACGTGACCGTTTCGAGCAGGGAAAACTTCTCCATTTTGACTTCTCCTCTTCCCGCCGGTTTGTGAGACATGGTCCGGTGAGGTGGAGGAGAGGGGGATTAACAGCAGGCAACGGGGGGACATTCCTTCTCTCTCTTTAGAAGTGAAGAAGAAGAAGAATCATTCATTTATAATCATTATTTGAAAATGATAAATAGTAATAATAATAATGCATAGGACTTATGTCACCTTTTGGATACTTAAGGACACTTTGCATGAGATGCTGGACAAATACTAAAACTAAGTAAAATACTCAGACAGGATCAAGGGATGTGAAATCATATTAGTTTTTGACTATTATAGATAACAATTTAAAATAAAAGTAATTTTTAAGCAAAGAATACCAAACTTTTCCCACTCAAATCCTCAGAAATTTGAATCTTAAATGTTTTATTTGGGGTTTTGGTCTCTTTAGTCAGACACAAAAAGGCATTTTAAAGTTATTTAGACTTTCACTGATTTGTCAATTAAAAAAACAAATCTGCAAATTCATAGATAATCAAAATATAAAGTGACAAGAGAGAATTAATTGACTTTTGCTATGTGTAAAAACAGGTTTTCATCACAATGAAATGAATGAGTCACTTTCCGTATTACATCAGCTTTGTTTCCCATAATAGTAACACCTTATGACACATTTCTTGCTTTTCTTATGAAATACTCTCTTGTCTAGAGATAGATTCTCCTTTTTCTGATTATTACATATCCTCTCTGTGTGTTACATCAGCTGCTTGTTGCATGTTTTCACTGACGCACAGTAGAAGTCGTGTGAGAGTCCTTCTAGCCGGGCCAGCACCCGACCTTGCTATTTTTACACATTATTCGAAGTCTGGACCGCCTCGCACGACTAATGTTTTCCTCTTTCCCTACTCAGACACGGCCATGCAGACGAGATGCTCTGCTTTAATAAGCAGGTAGCAGCGATGGTGGAGGTGTAGTACCTAGAAGGAGCTATACGTCACCCCCCCAGGAATGTTTCCTGGGGGTCACGCTCTTATCAAAAGGTCAAGGCGCTGGAGCACAACGCTCAAAACAAACAAGAACTTGTTTGCAAATGCACCCAAGTGTGTTTATGAGAAACCATAAATCTCAATCTTCACTTAATTAGTTTTACTGGATGAAAGTTATCGTAGGGAGGAGGAGGGGGGGGGGGGGGGGAGCTTTTCTAGAAATTAATCAATATTTCAACCGAATCAAACAACATGGCCTATGTTACGACACAAAGGACAGATTTAACCGCCGGTCAGCAGGATGACTTCATCCTTCCAGAGTCGTTACAAACCACAGGATTTAGGGATTTAGGTGTGGGTCAGGTTTTGTCACAGAAACGACTTGGTGTGGGGAAAAACGGCGCGATTTCCGTTAAAATGGCCCTGCTTGTTGCCACGGTAACAATAAGAAACACTCGGAGAAGGGTGGGGAACAGTCTATTCATGGTGATACTATGTTCACTGTCATATATTATGCCCTGCTGTAGTTGCCAAATGGAAAATAAGCCTCTGCATATGACCTGCATGGTCCAGGGCATTTTTTTTTTTTTTTGTGGAAATAAATATTTGATGTTCAACAAGATTATGATTAAAAACATACCGGTAACCAAATAATTTCTGTAGAGATCAAGGCCAAGATTTTTTATTGTCATACACACAGTAGAAACATAGTTCACACTAGAAAATACTAGTAAAGAATACAAATTTATACTAAAAGTATAAAATGTACAAAAGAACAAAAAGGTTTAATCACAGCAGCATTTTTGTATAGATATGAAGATACGGATATAAATATAAAAGGATATAATGCATACATTTGCAGGAAGATGTGTTGATGGGTGAGCTGCTCCTCTCCAGGAACAAACTCCTGTTGTTTTCCTCCATGCTGAGTCATTTTAAGGTCTCTCCCATCGTGATGCATAATAGTCAATAAGGGCTGTGGCCCAGATCCCTAATTCCCTACTAATCTGTGTGGAGTGGCCTTTATACGCCGTCATATTTGTGGATCCGTCAGCAGACAATGAGGCCTCGGCAGCATGATCCCACACCGTTTTGTCAGCTCTCTGACCTGTATTTACAGTCATCTTATTGTTTCGACATGAAGTTCCTAATCCCCTTCTTGTTGTCTACAGTGCTGTGTGTGTTTTGGTGTGCCCCCCCCTCCTCTTCCCACCCTTTATCCCGTGCTGTATGTTACAGTTTGTTAGTCATTAAGCCCATTGTCTCCCCTCCACGGTCAGTGGCGTTTGAATACATTAGGTTGTGAACCGACAGTCACACACAGTGCAGTGTGACTCGGGTCAGAAGACAATGTGATTGTGTTCCCGAGTTAAAACCAGTTCACAGGTTTCTCGTGTGAATGCTGCTGATTCACCGAGGGTCGTAAAGCAAACAAAGGACGCGACAGAGAGAGGGCCGTTAACGGGGCCGGGCATGCTCGGATCCGACCGCTGGGGGCGGCGTTTCCCTAATGTTTGAACTCTGCGTGCTAATCAGCAGGAAACGACACATGACGTGATGGTTTTTTTTGGAGAATCATTGATCAGATAGGAGAGAGAATCATTTGAAATATAGCTTGTGGAAAAGTGCTGCACAGAATATAAGGAAAGCTTGTGGGAAATGATTTAATGACTTACTAAAGGTAGATGTAATCAATATGAAGTTGGAGGAGATCAATACCATCTTAAAATAAAGGCTGGAATCAGAAGGTCTGACCTCTGAAGTTCACAAATGAACACTTCAAACCTCATGTTGTTTAATCCACACGACAACCGAAGAGTTAAAACAACAAATTGTGGTTTTAATTCATGTAATGTGCAGTCGGACTATACAGCTGCATCCACCTTAATATCTGTTGTTTCGAAACAAAACACTGTTGGCTTTCAGTGCGGATGAGACGGAGGTTTCAGAAAGCTGCAGGTCAAAGGTCACTGAACCTTGAAACTGAGAGTTTTGTGCTGAAGATGCTCTTTGCGAAACCTCGGAGAGGATGCACGTTGTGTATCGTTTCAGTAGGAAGTGTCTGTGGTGGATGGGGGGGGGGGGGGGGGGGGGAACTGTGATGGAGAGACGCAACAGAGGGGAGGAAGTAGTTGGTTCACAGGTGCACCATGGGGGTTTCCACATCCTCCTGCCTTTCGGTTGCCTTTTAAACACAGAGAAGGGCCTCACCGTAGACTGTTTACGTCTGACCGACGCCTCACAACAAAATACGAGTCAGGAGAAGAAGAAGGGAGGCTTCGTTTAGAAATGACAAAATGTGATTCACAGCAACAAAACACAAGTGTGTGTATCATCATTTGGGCCAGCCTTCAGCGCTGTCTGCTGACCCACGATTTAAAAACCACTTATTGTCTCCGAGCAGCTCATCCTTATAGGCCGACACGCTTATGCACAAATACATCGCGAGATGTACGCGACCGTTGTGCCTCTGAGCTAAAACGGTCCTCAGTTTTAAATGTGAAGCACAACCAAACTACACACTGAAACAACAGCGTTGCCATGGAGTCATTTATCTGATTGGTCTGTGGGGTTTTAATTAAAGTCTGGATGTTATATTTTGTGAGGGGGGAATTGTAAATATATTATATTTTTTATGTTCTTAACTGCAGTGCTTTTCCTTTATTGTTTATTGTAAATTCTTTGATAATCAAGGCAAGTTCCTTGTATATGAAAACATACTTGGCAATAAACTCCTTTCTAATTCTTCTTCTGAGGATTAAAAAAGGTACAAGTACTCCGTGTGTAAGTTTGAGGAGTTTCCATGGGAGTATTCGCCCAGCTGTGGAGGCCACAGGTGGGTTTTTTGGGGGGAGGGAGGGGCTGAGTACTCTGATTTCATGTGTGCTTTCTAGGGTCGGCCAAGATTCGGGGTGCAGGGAGAGCAAGGCGGCTCGCTGGCAGCTGGATATTGTCAGCGGGTTCACCGGGGGAGCTTGTGTGTCGGGGTGAGCGGGTTTAAGATGAAATGTGCCCGAGGAGACCCTCTGTTTGGTTTTTCTGGGTCCTCGGGGGTCCCAGTGGTGGGGGGAGCGGTGTGACGTACAGATCGTAACCGTTGCGTATTGATCTGTGAATGTAAAGCCCTTCTTGTTCTCCTGTGCTTTGAGGCCATAACATCGTGATCTCTGGAATACTGTTTTTGCAGTGTGTGTTTGTGGGTGCGGGGGGAGGAGGAGGCAGGTGTTAATCGATGCTTTGTTTTGTCCCTGCACATGTGTCCGAGAGGGACTTGATCTGGTCTCACTAGAGTGACTTTGAGACTCATAAAAATATCAAAACGAGACAGAAAGCCCCAGCGAGACAAAGGGACGTCTGTTCTGTGAAACAGAACATTAATATGTTAATTTGAACCAATAAAAAAAAAAATACAATGCTGCTTTGAAATTAAACCCACTCCCCTGATTTTAAAAAATGCTTATTTTCAACAGCGAGCAACAACACCAGTTGACTCTTAATGACCGTATAACGCTGAGAAACATACTGTATCTGTCATTCATAACCAACAGGAGGTTCACGTTCGCCCCCCGCATCTGTTTCTGCTCCATTCAGCTGAGGTGAAAAGGTGCTGCGCTTCAGCTGATGTGTTTTCGACCCTTATCTACATCTGGGGAACATCTGGTTTGCATCTGGCCCCTCGGCCTTGTAGCAACGGCTGTGTGAGCGTGACAATGTGTGTGTGTGTGTGTGTGTGTGTGTTTGTGTGTGACAGAGGAGAGTGACGTGGGGGATTGTGTTACCTTGCAAACCAATACTCGTAAAGTTGCTTGTGGGTATTTGGAGCCCCTGTGTTGGGGGCTCGTATTATTGTTTATTTATTATTTATTATTATTATTATATATGGCACCAGGGCCAGCAGGGCTTCGTCTGACTGCAGTAAACACGGAAACCCGAGGTAGAAAGAGAGAGAATGGTAGAGAAGACGTAGAAGTTTCACTTATGTATAGCTGTTGTGATTTGATGTCACACCTCATACTTGAGCTCCTTAAATCCACCATCTGGGGCTTTTATTTTGATAGTGTCCGATCATGATTCCTGGCCCTTTTGCTCTCTATTAAAAGAATATTTTATTTACATTTTTCTTTTTATTTTAGTAGTAGTAGTAGTCAGCTTTTTTAACAGAAAGCCAGAATTATATTAAATGTGAGTTGTTGTTTTTTGAAAAAAATGCCATTTAGGAGGCAGGCGGAATCAAAGGCCCTATTGAGTTGCATTATGGGACATGTGTTTTTGGAGCGTGACGGGCTGTTCTTTCTTTAATGTGTCTCTTGTGAGTCCCTGAACTTAATGGATGTGTAATGTGAAATCAGTTGAGTGGCTCTTTAAGGTTGAAAAAATACTGTTATTTCACACGTCTGGACTGTTTCAAAGCTACTGTCTACGGTGTTTACATCATCGTGTTCATCACACCTGCACTACTTCCTCAAATATAAATCTTGATGTGTCATCGGGGAAATGTCTAAAATTGATATGCATCATCAAACATATTTGGCAATTTTGCGGGTGAAATTCCTCCATAATTTAAAATGAACACCTGTTGACACGTCTGCTCCATCGTCCACATCTAAACAGAAGTTTCATTGGGCAAATTAAGCAAATCTGTGTCTCAGTTCAGTGTGTTGGTCCATTTCCAACTGATATGAAACCGTCTTGCTTGGTCTTATTCCTGCTGATGAGATCCATTGCTTTAGATTCCTCAGGACGGGGAGTTGAGTTTCGGTCTGTAATGATTCCCCCTTCGAGAGACCAGAGAGACAAAGTTCTTTCATTCCTGATTGAAGTGGGCGCGTACGGTTGGTTACATATCTGGATCAGATTCCTTGGAACTATGATCTGGAACAGTGAGCCCTCAGCGGCCCGGGCGCTGGCGTGGGCTGGAGGGGCAAAGAGGGAGAGCCCGGCCTCTATGGTCCAGAGTAATGTCTCTATTCTGCCTGGCTGAGGCCAGCTTGTTATTTTAAAAAGATGTATTTGTGTAGCGCTCAAGCTGCTTTTGTATGTGAGGCCACGTGTCATTCTATGTGGTGAAGGTGACAGAGAGAGAGTTGTGTGTGTGCGTGTGTGTGTGTGTGTGTGTGTGTGAGTGTGTGTGTGTGTGTGTGTGTGTGTGTGTGTGTGTGTGTGTGTGTGTGTGTCGTGAGACAGGAAGCAACTAGGGGCCCACTCTGAGCCACAAAGTAGTAGAAGTGACTAAAAAGAGTCTGTTTAGGGGGGAAACGGGTCACTGCAGTGTGTGTGTGTGTGTGCGCATTTGGGTGTATTTGAACACACCAACATGAATACAACTCATCGTGATCTGAGATAACAACAAAAAGGTCTCAGAAGTGTATTTATTTCATGTTATCATGAGCTCACGTGTAGAGCTTCATTCTGGTGGGAATCATGCGTCACATGACATAATGGGCTTACTGCAGGCTCTGTCTCAGGGATGCTGGAGCATCGGGAGTCTCATTCCTCCGCAGCAGCTTAATCCCATGTTTTGATCCAACTGCTGGTCCTCATGTCTCCAGGTTGATGGGTCTTAAGCGTCTGACCTGACATGAAAAAATCACAGGAATGTAGGAATGGATGGATGTAAAGGTGACCTGATTCAGATGAAGTTTGAGTCGTTTTTCCCAAAGTGTGTAGAAATGTCTTAACATGGGTTGAAAGTCGACATGCCTCTACATCTCCTTTGTGTTGCGCCACCTGGTGTTGTGTTCAAGCTACGGCTTCGTGCCTCAATGAGAATATCATAAAGAGTCACAAAATGTCAGCTCTGAATGTGAGTCTGAACCCCCCATCCAGTTGTGTGCGCTTCGAGCTCCATCTGCTGGTGATAGAGTAGGACTGCAGCTTTAAACTGGGAATCTAATTACATTTATTTAATGTAATCAACAAAACCCAGTGTGAACAGAGTTCTTTTCCAATTCAGCTCCTCATAACTTAAGGAAACGGTCACCGAGGTTCCAGTTTTAGTCCCTTGTATGGCTCCATTTGAAATCCTATTTAAGGCAACGTAATATAGTCTCCTCATTAAACTCCCTGCTTGTTAATTCATGTACTTTTTGTTTATAGGAATTCTAAAGTTTTTTTTTATTATTATCACAATTCTTGGGCTGAATCTTAATAATCTTCCCTCATAAATCTCATCAGGCTAAAATCTTTCTAGCAGTGTTGCTGTGGATTCAATCAGTTTGGCCTGAGGCAGCAAAAATAAAGAAGAGGAGGGAAAAAAAGCTTGTACTATTTTCTGCACTGGCACTAACCAGCTGATAGTCATGAAGTTAATGTCAACGCAACGTGGCTCAAACAATCCATGAGCGCTCCACCCTCGTCGGCCCACGCCTCTGCTCTACAAGCTGCACTTGACTGTGTTCTGTTTGTTTGACTGCTGAACGCCGTTGCTAGAAGGTCCGCGCTGGCACGCAACTCCCCGTCCCCGGGTGATGTCACATTCCAGGGAACGTGTCGGGACAGGGAGGCTCACCTGAAACCCAACAGAAAATGCATGTGCTCATGCACTCTCTTTTCCACTCAACAGAGGAATGTCATGGTCCCATGGGATGACATGAGTCCTTGGGGACGTTCTGCCCTTGAGTGGAGAAAGCTCCAGAAGGCTCTTTTTTTTCCCTCCCATCCTTCTCGTGAAGATGAGATTAAAGCCGGCTCTCCTCTCAAATCCCCCATCCACAGCCCCACTCTCATATTTCCTGCCTCTCCCTCTTGTCGTTTCACCTTCTCTCTCTCTCTCTCTCTCCCTCTCTCTCTCTCTCTCACTCTCAAATTCAAAGGGGAATTATTGGCATGAAAGTTTCAGTAACAATGTTGCCAAAGCATCAACATTCATATCATTTGTCCAATATTAAGTTAATAATACACAATAAACAGTCATATGGATCTCTCTCTCTCTCTCTCTCTCTCTCTCTCTCTCTCTCTCTCTCTCTCTCTCTCTCTCTCTCACACTGTCACTGTATGTCGATTAACCAGTCATGTCAGTGACATGTGGAATTTTTCATTACCTCGCCCGAGGGGCACCACGCTGCCTGTGCCTGTGTATCCTGCTGCTTTTTTATTTTTTCCTCACCCCTGCCTATACTCTCTGTCTCTCTCTCTCTCTCTCTGTCTCTCTCTCACACTCACTCTCATTCTCTCTCTCTCTCTTCCTCTGTGTTATTATTCTGAGTCAGCCGGTGGCGAGCTGGGGTTTGTTGTTTGTTATTCATCCAGCCTGTATGGGGCAGCGGTAGTAGCAGCTGTCAGTGACGGATCTCCTCTCCATGGCCTGTCGTCCCCCCGGCTCTGGCTCCTACACCGTGGTCATCATCCCGCTCAGGACCAGCCTCTGCAGCCTGGACGCACTCCGCTTCTACCTATGGGTGAGGAGGGAGAGTGTGTGTGTGTGTGTGTGTGTGTGTGTGTGTGTGTGTGTGTGTGTGTGTGTGTGTGTGTGTGTTTGTGTGTGTGTGTGTGTGTGTGTGTGTATGACTCCTGAGCACAGGTTTTTCTGCATAATAGGCAGAATGACTGGAGTACACTGTCGAGGCCTGATGCATGTAGGTTTTAAAGGTAAAGATGTGATTCTTGAGTCAAAGTTAATGCTATATACTCGTCACCAGTTTGGTACGTTTGGCCGAGGTACGGTCACGTGACCTTTTCTTTCCCTCTGGAATGTGGAAGACATTATTCAAATTAGTTATTTAAGTCACTTTGTTAAAGATCAAGTTCAAGGTCAAGCTTTATTTGAAGTGAAATTACAACAAAAACTGATTTTCTTTATGTTTAGGGTTAATTTAGACTTGATCAAAGCAGCACATCATGCATATAATACAGTCTAGTACAGCACGACTACTATCTATGTCCTGACCTCAATAATACATATATAATGTAATTACACACCTCTATAACGTGAGAAAAACTAAAACAACTGCACATTATAGGCATCATAGAAGTAGACTTTGGATTAGATTGTAATCAACTGTAGGTGTAGCATTTTAATTCATGACCAGCTGTAAAATGTCTATTGCAAAAAGTGCTCCATAAATAACATTTACATTTATTATGAATTTTAATTATATGGAAGGAGTGTCAGCAGAGATGCAAAGATGAAGCCATGAATTTTGGAAAATAATGCAACACACCACTCCAAGAGACATTCTGAAATTCTGATTAATTATTTAAATATTTAATAGATATGTTATGTTTCAAAGCCTTCTCCTCACGACAAAGAATATGTCTCTTGTGGGGAAATTCAGTTCATTTATTTGTTTTGCAAATCAAATTAGAATAAATTGGGTATAAAATGACTGTAATCATCAACGGAATGATTCATGTAAATACAACGGGTCACTTTTCAGTCCGTTTCTCTGTCTTTGCTTCATGTCTTGAAGTGTTTTGAAGATAACATGGCTGCAGTCATTCCAGTGACACATTCCCACATGTCAAGTCTGCCCTTCACAGCTTCCTGCTAAAGGCTCAATATAACCACATTTTCCACTCACTGTAAATCTGTTATTTTAAGAGGAGTTAACGCTAATAGATCAGAGATTATGGCAGGCCTACGGCTGTTAGCTCTATCTTATCTCATTGTAAATAAAAGGGAACTGTTTTCTGCACGACTTGAATATTTGATTAATGAAACGGAGCTGAAATGAATCATTCACTAGTCATGAGCTGCTAAATGCCATTCTTGATTGCCTTTAAACTGAGAAAATGACTGTGACCACCTGACCATTACCCAGAGTTGCATTACCCACCACCATATTTTACGATTTCCTGCATGTTGTAGCATTGTGAGCTCTCAGCGTGAGCCCATTTAAAACTGTATGTAATCCAACGAGGGCAGACAATGGGACTAAAGGCCTCCTGCTGCTCTGTAGATTGGCTCTGCTGATATAAACAAAGCCTTGGGGCCTCTGGAAGACAACAGGCAGCGCTGTGCCGATCACACGTGCTTTCCATCAGGTTTTTTTTGTGTGTGTGGTCAAGCTTGTTAGTCGGTCCCCCATGGTGCCATCAACACACACATGCCTGACCAAACGGCCTGTATTGTCAAACATTTATGAGAGTACATGGTCAGCATTTCACGAGGATGGTCCAACATTTATTCATTTTGTTGGTATCCTGTTCCTGGATGAGGGCCGTGAAGGAGAATTTCAGTTTCAGCTTATGAGACTTTATCTTCATGTGAACCTGACTGAGCCGTGTTCCCTCAGGTTAAGCGTCTGAAGGATCTAGAGAAGGAGAAGGACGCCCTGTGGTCTGGTCTGGAGATTCTGGAGAAGACCCGCCTCTGGTACCTCCAGCGGCTGGATGAGAACAGAGCCAAGCAGGACAACATCGAGGCCAAACGTGGGGTCGGCTGGGAAGGTGCAGCGGAGGTACCGGTCTGGGTTCAGGGTTCGGGGCTCAGGGCCTCGTTGACTTTACTGACGCTCGCCCATGTCTGCACCTCTGCAGGCTCGGTCTTGCCTCCTCAGGTCTCGGATGCAGCGGGTGAACGGCTCCCTGGGCTCTGTGATGACGGAGCCCAATGTCACCAGAGGAAGCAACTCTTCTCTGCATGACGCGGTGGCAGACGGTGACCTCCGGTGGCACAACACGGTACTGACTCAGGTAAGGAGAGCATGTTTTTCCATGTTCAAGAAGGTGTGGTAAATTAAGTTTCTGTGACTGTTTTGTATTCATTTCTTTGAACATAATCAGTGTTTTTCATCCTGATCTTTTTTTTTTATAGTTATGCTTTAAGCGTCTAAATGATAAGGCTTTATTCTCTGCCTTTGACAGGCGGTGAGTGACAAGAACCATCAGATCTCCATGTTAGAGTTGGAAAAAGACGCTCTCCTCGAAAAGCTTGTCGACCTGCAGGCCCACTGATTACCAGCACACACGAGCTGTAGAGCAAACTTTCAAATACTTGTAAATATGTATTTAAATTAATAAATGAAAGTAAAGGATGCATCCTTTGCTTCTGTGTGTTCTTTTTACAAACCAGTTTTGCTGATGCATTGAATAACTTCACTGGCATTTTAATATTTGCTTTAATGAGTAAATAACTGGCTTTATTATGGCCAAGCCCTGCTGTCATTATGCACCATGACATGATGTTAACGGGAAGTCTATGGAGGCACACAGGGACTTTATTAAAATAATAATGTTAAGTTGTAAATATGAAGTTATTTTGCAATAACACTTGGCTTTTTACAACCAAACACTGAATAACAAACATTTTTAGGCGACCAAAATAATAATTAACTTCCTCAAATGGAAAACACACTGTGAAAGAGTTAAAGTTGTAAAATAAAACAAGGACAACTCCCAGAAAATGCCGTGTTAGCAACCCTTCATTTACAAGGCAGCCATGCCCTAAGCCAAGGCGTACCCTGATTTATCATTTATTTGACTCTAAATGGGACCGTGATTTACTAAATGAGCATCATGCTGTAACCAAGAAGACTTGAAGCGATTGAGACCATAAACTCATGTTTACAATGTTCACTGAGATACTTCATCAAGTGAGAAATAGGGTCATTTTGTCATTAACCTCTATACACAATCGGGGGAGTCGCCCCCTGATGGCCATTCATGTATGGCACATCTGTGATGTCTTCAGACCTGGAGTTTGACCCCCTGTGATGACATGTAAATATACATTAAATAGACCGAGGGATGCTGTTGAATATGATCCAGCAGGTTAAGTCTTTGAAAATTAAATGTCAAATGTGGTTTTCATTTTCAAATGGTTAGAAATTGGCATTTTCATTCTGACTTAAATATTTCTTACATCATTTTGCAGTTAATCTATAATGTATTGTATATTTTAGCAATGCTGAGTTGCAAAATGAAAACTATAGTAAGAAAACAAAAAAAAAGCATTACGTTTTTCATCAGAAGTGCATCAGTGTTTTCTTCTGCAGGGGGACAACCCTTCGGCGTTGTGTGTCCGGTTACTCCCAGTTGTTCAGTTTCCGTCTCTGGATGTGGGCTCACTGTCTCGACATGTCGCCGCAACCTATCCCGGTGGTCCCGCCTGATCTTGCTTCAGCTGATAAACGTTATCTGTCCAAGTCATCGTGCATGTTTGCAGGTATTTTCTCTCTTGCACAGCACAAGTCTGCAGCCTCAAACACAGAAGGCACTATTTGCAGGCTTAACATATAGATATTATTATCCCTTTGACTTGTTTTATGCTTCATATCCTTCATCAGACTCCTATTTTGCATGCTCATCTCCACCAAGTAATTATGTATGTGTCCAATCCGAGGTTAATTGTGACATTGCCTGTCTGTGTGGAGGAGATGTTGTTGTTATAGATAAGTTTCATCATGATAGAGGGTAAATAGATTTGAGCAGTATAAGGGCATGTTGTTGGTTTAAGACAATGGCAGAGTCACAAAATTCCAAATATCTGAGGAAATCTAAATTGAAATGATCTATCTGATATGTTTCTCCTGTGTTAAATCCCATCCATGCATTGGCAACAACCCTTCCAGTAAAACAGCCTGCAAGGAATCTGTGCTGGAATCTGATTACTATCAGCCTCATCAGAGGAGAAAAACATCCATTATGGCAGAGGCTTTCATTAAAGTAGCTTCGCCTTCTCTATCTTCAGAGTGCCACTGAACCATCAGGCCCAGGGTACCAGCACTTGGCTAATTACTGGGTCTAAATCACACGCTGCTGCAACAGCCAAGCACCTTTTTGTTATGGGGATGTCACGCCATGGTGACTGTCAGTGCCATTCTTCCATACCAGCACGGTTCACTTGGACTGCACTCTGCTGGTCTCTCCAAAACCCCTTTTTGCTTGTATACAATATCATGTTTACTCACCTCACCGCAACCACCCCCTCCTGCAATTTGTGGTTTTGGTATTTCGGAAAAATCGGAAATTGTGAGCTGTTTCCGTGCAGGTCGGCGGAGGTGGGGAGTATAAACACACAAATAGGGCTCCCTGATAAATGCATTCCTGAAGCTATTAAGGGAGGAAAGACTTCCTGAGAACCCTGATCTATAGTGCAGTTAAGTAGGTGGTCTTTGAAGAGCACTCAGGTAACGCTTCTGATTAGACACTTGTGGTGTCATGTCTGTTAAGCCTGGATTAGTCATGTAACGTTCACTTGGCCAAAACAGGACAGGAGAATATAATATATAAGTCTCACACAGATTAAGCCTTGTTCATCAATGGCGTTTTACCGTCATAAATCACGGCTGTGATTAAAAACATGATTAAATGGCTGCAAATGGCTAATTAATGTTATAAACTTGCTTCTTTTGCTGTGACAGTGTTGTCCGTTCAATTCAAAGCGTCTGGTTGCTGCATGGCCTTGAATTGTTACATCCATCCTTTAGCTTTGAAAACGATTCACAATAATTTAATTTCACGCAAACAATCATTTGTCTAGAAATATCCAAAGTGATGGTGCAATTTAAAATATTATGTAAATAAATTAAGTGCAATTGTACAATTGTCCCACAATAAGTGACAATAGCCTATTTTTACCACACACCCATTATAATATCAGTGATTTTTTTTTCATTCTCAAGTGTTTACAATGTCCCACACATTAATAAATACTGTCAACGTCTGGTTGTTGTCTGGTTGTCTTAGGGCACATAACCACTATATATCAACCTTAACATTTTAGCTGCAACAAAATAAGCTTAAAACTCTTAAAACTGAATTAATTAATTATGATTGCGCATCTATAGCCATGTGAAAATGACACTTGTGCTCAATATACAGACTGTGGAATAAAATCAGACATGTGGCAATTGTGATATTTTACTTTCTTTACAATTTAATTAATGTACAGCATGAGAGAGAGAGAGAAAGAGAGAGAGAGAGACCTAGTAAACTAGTTCCCCACTGTCGCTGAGGCCTGTTTGGGATTCCCCATCACTGTTGCAGTCTGTCCTCTGCTCGTGTCCAAGTGACGTCTGCATCATCCCGGACGCGTTCAAGTCCAGCAGGCTCTGCAGGTGTTTGATGTAGTCAATAGCCGCCCGCAGCGTCTCCACTTTGCTGAGCCGCTTGTCCTCAAACTCGCGCGGCAGATGCTCCCTGAGCCGCGCGTAACCCTCGTTTACGCATCGCACCCGGTGGCGCTCCCGCTCGTTCCTCTTCCGGATGAACGCAGGCTCAAAGGAGTAATCGCACGCGCCGAGGGGCACGTGGAAGGGGAAGTATGATAAGCGTCCGTAGGGGAACCTCTGGCCGCGCACGGGGTCCAGGTACGCAGCGTCCAGGTGGAAGGGCAGTCCGAGCCGAAGCGCATCCTTGTAGTGCGCTCCACCGGTGTCCATGGAGAAGCCGTGGACAGCCAGTGGAGGGACGTAAGGATGCTCCATTAAATCCTTACTGGGATAAGACGTCTCCCTAAGAATCAAAGACACAATCCTATAAACAGATGTAAAACATGCAATCATTTTTTTCTGCACCATCGATGCAACTTACCCTGTCAGAGTCTCCTCACAGTCATCCGGGGTTTGCAGCGAGAGTTGCCGTTTAAATCGTGCCGCTCTGTGATGAATTATCTCCTCCGGGATCTTTTTTATACCAAGAGGGCAACTTCTCGATCTGAACTCTGTCGGTCTGTGTGACAACTTGTTTGTTGGGGTTTTCGAGGCTGCGTTTATGGTGGGTGTGATCCGGGGCGGAGATGCAGCCATGACTTTCTCATCAAGATAAAAACTGTTTACATAACGTTTTCTTCCTTCCGCTCTCATCGTGAGTAGGTAGGAGCGTCAACATGTGTAAGGGCTTTAAATAACCGGCATGTTTAGGTGGAGACATTTATTTTGGGGATGAAAAATAAATAAAAATATCAGTCTGTTGTCAGTTTATGTCTTGTATACAAATGTGTGTTTTGAAAGAATGATGAAACGATGATGCAGAGGAGAAGACTGTCTTTACCTTTCACTTTCTCTTTAACTGGGAACATTTGTAGAAGATTTCAAATGTTTTAGTAATTAAGTAAAACTATCATGCTGCACTAAAAGTCCTGCATTCAATGTTTTACCTCAAATGAAGAGTGAAATAATTAATTAATTATGATGCATCATATTTTAATCTAATTAACATTTCTCTGTCAGATAAATGTAATATTACAATGTTTTCCTCCGAAATAAAAGTGCATAAGTTGACAGGTGCATATATTTAAGTACTTTGGGGGCCATTTGTAAGTTATTTCAGTTATTTATTATTTTTTTCATAGCAAACATCATAATTTATATATAGCCTACAGCCTTTTTTACCAAAAAACAAATATGTAAAAAAATACTCAATACTAAAAGCTATCCCCCCTCACCGCCGCTTCATTTGAATCTGCAGACAACAGAAGAACTGACCTACGATCAGCCAAGTACTCCTCCGCCTTTGCAGCGCAAGAGCGCATGCGCGCCAGAGGCAGTGTGCCCGTCATGGCCCCGTTCAGGGAGGTATTGTGCTGGTATGTTGTTGTTTTCAAGGCATCTTCCTTTCACGTATAATCAGTATTTTTCTAATGAAGCGTCACGTCCGGTCGTGGCAGGCATTTGTCTACGTTTAGCACACTAAATATATTGACATTTGTCGGTTTTTACGATGTATGTAGATGGAAGTTAGCATGGCTAACGTTAGCAGTGTTACAACGCTGCTAAATAGTTGCAGACAAATGCTTGTGAATTGCATGCTAACTACTGTTTTGAGCGGTTTAAATCGGGACTCGTGTAATAATTGTGACCTGCATGTCGTTTAAGGTTAGGTTGTGTTCATACCAGGTGTTCTTATCAAACGGAGATACGTGTAAAAGCCCCATTCAACGGTACACGGTGACTGATGGACGTCAGTTGGTGAATTCAGGTAAGATGACGTAGCTCACACTGCACACTTGCGTCGCCTTTGTGTCTAGAATTACATATGAGGGCTGACTTAATGGATACGTTTTCACGAATAACGAGATAATTGAGCCTAAATGAATGTCGTACTGTTGCTAACTGTGTCTAAACATCTGGCTCTGGTGACTCATTGCACTTTACCGGTTCAACAGTGCAGCTGTTTGTCCAGGATGAATGACATGAATCTGAGTCCTGTGGGCATGGACCAGCTCAGCGTGCCCTCAGTGAGCGCCGGTCACCTGGGTCTGCCCAACTCCCCGACACACAACCCCATCCCTACTCCAGGTAACGAAGACATTACAAGCAAAACACTGGACCAAGAGTAATTATATATATTTATATGCTCTTGACTCTTTCTTATGGTTCAGGCATGTCGGTGACCATCCCCAGTCTGGGTCCTTCCCTGGGCTCCCTTCCTTCTGCCCTGTCGCTGATGCTCCCCATGGGTCCGCTGAGCGACAGAGGCGTGATGTGCGGCCTGCCAGAGAGGAACTACTCTTTGCCGCCGCCTCCGTACCCACACCTGGAGAGCAGCTACTTCCGACACATACTGCCAGGTGGGGTGCTGTTTGTGCGTTAATGAATCATATGGTACTCTGTTTGAGATTTTAGTTTCAGCACTGATCAAGTTCTTCCCTGCTATAGGTATCCTGTCCTATCTGGCAGACCGTCCACCACCTCAATACATTCATCCCAGCAGCCTTAACATGGATGGGACCCTGTCGGTGGCCAGCAACAATCCCTCCGGTCTGGATCCCTACAGTGGCCCTGGAGGCCCACTGGAGCAGGGCCTGGTGCCCATGGACTCCAGACAGGTCAGTGGTCAGGGAGACCTCCACCAGACCGGTGCTCATGAGCTGGACTCTACAGGATTGGCCATGGAGTCACGTGTCAGCAGCCCCATGTCTCCGGACCGGATGGGAGAGGAGCTCGCCACCATGGATGGAGTCGGGGTGGTGGTGGTGTCCGACAACCAGCAGCAGCTCGGAGGGGGGAGGCAGCCTCAGCCGCATGAGGGATTGACTGGGGTGGACTCATCCGGTGGAGTGATGCCCCTCCATGGACCCACTGTTCTTGAACTACCGGTGGTGATGGAGCCGGATCATATGGGGGGCCGAGTGGGGAACGCTGGCGGTGGGGGCGCAGGAGGACTTGGGGAGCAGCTCCACACAAATGGAGAGCTGAACTCTGGCGTTGTCAGTGTGGTGCTCACTGGCTCCATGACCAGCCAGGGCCAGCTGGAGGCGGTGTCGCTCCATGGACACTCTGGGATGGGGCTGGAGGCAGTGAATGTTTCCCCCATCACTGCAGAAGTGTCGCTCGGGCCCGAAAACAACCTGGTGCTGGTAAACTCCACCCTGCAGCTCGAGGATTCTACGTCCAACAAGGAGAACATGGTCACTGCCTACACCATCTGTGAGTGTGTATTTGCAACAGTTTCTTCAGACATTAAAAACTGCATTTGATGTATTTGAAAATCATGTTTTCCAGAGCTGACAAAAGCATTGGGATCTGTCTACTACTTTGTCGTCTTCCAGGGTGCACACTGTGTGAACGCTCTTATACGTCAGACTGCCCAGAGCACGGCCCAGTCACCTTCATCCCTGACACGCCTATCCAAAGCCGGGCTCGCCTCTCTCTGCCGCGTCCGCTGTGCCTGCGCATCTCAGTAGCTGACGAACCGCTAGGTAAGAGAAAAAACCCACTTCGGATTCATAGATAAAATTGTGAAATGCATAAATTCTCCTTAACGTCTCCTTAATTTTTGCATCTGCTTGTTCACTTATTTATGGAACAGACACAATTTTATTCACACAGACACTTTATGAGAGTAATAATAATTAGAAGCACTGTTAGAAGTTATTATGCCTTACTATAAATTGTTTTTAAAGGGTAGTACATAGGTATAAAAAAAAAAAACATTAATGAGATTACTGACAAAATGTGTCCATGTCTCTTACAGGAGTTTTTGCACGGGACGTAATTCCTCAAAGGACCTGCTTTGGACCAATGGTGGGCCAGCACTGTAGCAACGTGGACCTCTCTGATTGGCCAGAAAAGGACACGCCACAAATATGGAAGGTCAGTGCAGAGACTTTGGTTGGACCGTCGGTTGACAGAGTCCGTCCAAAACTATTATAAGAAGATGAACCCATTTCTCTATTTCAGATGTACCACAACAATGTGCTGGAATTCTACATCGTGACGACGCATGAGAATGAGTGCAACTGGATGATGTTTGTCCGCAAAGCAAGGTAAGAAAGTGCACTCCCAATTGTCTGGTTGTGATCAGCGTTTTTCGCTTTTGCCATGTTGTTTCAGTCTAACCAATATGTTAATAAATCCTATTTGATGTGTTTGTCTGTGTGTGTTTAGAACCCGTGAGGAACAGAACCTGGTGGCGTACCCTGCCAACGGTAAACTATTCTTCTGTACAACTACAGAGATCCACCCAGACCAGGAGCTGCTCTTCTATTACAGCAGAGACTACTGCAGGCTGATGGGTAAGATGACAGATTATTTATCATGCATAGTTTTTATGTTATTGAAGCCTCACTGATCCGCTCATTCATCGATTGATGTAAGAATGTTACCATTCCACCATTTGTATGTCTTCACAGGTGTTCCGCAGGTGCCTGAGGGCCAGATCTGCCAATGTGGCAAAGAGTGCTCCTCCTTCTCTGAGCTCAAGTCTCATCTCGGTAGCCATAACAGTAACCACAGCCATAACCAACCTCCGCACGGCCACAGCCCTTCGCAGCAGGACCACTCTCAGCAACAATCTCAGCAGCAGCAGCAGCAGCAGCAGCAACAAGAGCAACACGCTCACCAGGAAGAGAAGCTGACTAATGGTACCTCGAGCTCCTCCTCTTCCCCATGGGCCTGCCACACCCACGCTGCAGGACAAACAAACGGTGAAAACACCAGCAGCAGGGTCGGCAGTAATAGAAACTCTAATAATGTTACCTCCAGGCCAAAAGGGCAGGGTCATGTACGGGAGAAGAAATTCAAGTGCAGCATGTGTTCCCGGGCTTTCCTCACGTCCACGAAGCTCAACGTGCACTTCATGGGGCACGTGGGGATGAAACCTCACAAGTGTGAATACTGCAGCAAGGCCTTCAGCGATCCCAGCAACCTCAGGATGCACCTCAAGATTCACACAGGTGTGTACGGGGATAACTCAAGTGTAAGCGGGTTTGATTTTTGGGCGACATCTATGGCTAAATAAGAAAAAAAATCAAGTATGTACAGTATATATATGGAGATTTTGCAACAGAGTGACGCATAAAAAGAAAATGACAATTTGATGCTCCCTTTAACACTTTTGAGTAGATTTAAACAAGAAGTGAATGCCGCTTTAAAACATGTTCAACCTCTGAAACCTTTCTTCCCACTAACAGGTCAGAAGAACTACAGATGCACAGTTTGCGAGAAATTGTTTACCCAGAAATCCCACGTGGCGTCGCATATGCTCATCCACACCGGCGCAGAGAAGCTCAAGTGTGACCTCTGTGATCGAGCATTCATCAGGAAACACGACCTGAAACAACACATGTTCTCGCACACACAGTATGTAACTTTTGCTTCCTAGATAGAGCTGTAGATTTAAACAGTCACCAGGCTTAAGGACTGCGTTTTGTTTTGCAGCGATTGCAGTTTTTCTTTCTGTACCAACTGCAAAAGAGATCTTTATCCCAATGAGATTACCTGCTGGAATAAAGCGTATATGTTGCATTGTCTTCATGCTGTTATCTCTTTTCCCCACACAGTGAGCGCCGGATACAGTGCCCGAAGTGCAACAAACATTTCCTCAAGACCAACCATCTGAAGAAGCACATGAACTCTCACGAGGGCCGAAGAGACTTTGTCTGTGAGAAATGCCACAAAGCTTTCCTCACCAAATACCACCTCACACGTCACCTCAAGATATGCAAAGGGCCCAAGACGGAAAGAGCGTCCCGTAAGGATCAGGATTTGGATGAGGACGAAGAAGAAGATGAGGAAGAGGAGGACGACGACGATGGCAGGGGACGAGGAGGAGAGAGACTCGTGGACTCGGCCAGCAATGAAGACTGTGGTTTAGATGTTGGAGGATATAACTCTGAAAAGTCCCTGTCGCCCCCTCATTGACAACACTGTGCCTTTTGAGACGTTTTTTTTATTTTATATACGTTAGTATAATAATATTGTTCACCTCTAGTTTTTACCAAATATCAGTTAATTAGTCAAATTTAAATTGCAACATCTTACATAAACATCCATTCCATTATCTCTTCCTGCTCTTTCTCCACCACATTAAAGTGGTGATTCATTGTATTACACAATTAGTACATATACATGATCAGAATTTTACAATCAGTATGTGTTAAGTCCCAAGGATATCATTGCATTTAAATTAATCTTTGTTACACTGTAAGACCTACATTTCTGACTGTATTTCTAGAAAGCTCTCTCTCCGTTTTCATTAAACTCAGGCCTGTCTGATATTGGTTGAGGGGATTCATATAAGCTATCTTTAATTCATTGTTAGTCATTAATTTCTTTCTATTTTTGCTCACTCAATAACATGGGATAAATGGTAGATATTCATTTGTAGTTGCACAATAATGCCAATTATTTTTTTCTGGTGCCATATTCTTGCATATTAGTCCTGATATGTAATTCTTAAATGGCCTGGGCCATTGTTTATTTATTAAAAGAAGGATTTTGTATTCTTTTTTTATTTAAATTGTCTGTGTGATTGGAAGTGAGCTTCTCGAGAACAGGAATCTTGGCATTACTGTGATATTCCTCATTGTGTGAATGTTGACATAATGTTGAAATTATATTATTTATATCATAGCTCCATCCTATGTGTTGCATAATGTTTTAATAAATGGACATTTTCGGCTGTTACATGTGGTTGACTGGTATATACACGATAGTGTTGAATGCATAAAGCATTACTACTTTAATGACTGCATGATTTTTTTCTTACTATTGGGTTTTATTCATAATAATTGCAGGTCATGCATGCCCAGTGCAAAACCATATGGATAAAATAGAGACAGCGCCCCCATCTGGTCATCTCACTTCGGAATTATTTTAGACTTAAAGCAGATCATCATCAAAGTAATTATTATATGCTATTACATCATGTTCTCTCACAACGACTTCACTATCTGAGCAAAGATTCCGGGGGAAATACGCAAGCAGTATATTATGAGAAACCTCAAAATGTCATACTCTGCCGTTGGTATATTCAATGAGTTATTTTATTTTTAAAAATTAAAATGATTGGCTGTGCTGTAGTGCATACTACAGCCCCATCCACTTAATTTTAATATATATAAAAAAAGAAAGAAAATAAATAATGTAATTGGGACCGTACAGTAACCGGAAGTACGCGCTGCAGCTTCCGGCTAAAATACAAAATATGCAGCGCCGCAGTTGTCATACACCTTAGCGTGGTATGAATTATTTATATTCCCTACACGTTCTGTATGTATTTGGCTTGTTTCGCGTTTGGTATAACATTCTGTATGATCGGCTGTTGTTGTAATCTACACTGAAACCATACTTTTCTTGCAAACTACATTGTTTAGTGTTATATCCGAGCGCTAGCTAACTTTAGCTAGCCGTTTAGCTAGCAGGTCGGCTAAGTTCCGTTGGTCATGTAGCTTCAGTTGTCATGCCGGCTTATGTTATTTGCTATCTTAACTTGCTCAGTAAGACATGCTACGTAGTTGTAGTAACTTAAGGATAAAAACTACTTCTTGAATGTAACTCGCTGCTCACAATGAACCCACTGCATGCTCGCTTTGTCTCATAGTGTTTTGCTTTGCTTTCCTTGTCTCAGCCTGAACAGAAGAGATAACATCATGTTGACCCCAGCGAAGGACGGGATGCCCAGTATGATAGACAGGGCGCTGAGGATGAGGAGGGAGGAACAGGCTCGCCAGGTGGTCCTGGCCTGGGCTGTGCTCAATGTGTCTCTAGCTGGCATGATATACACTGAAATGTAAGTTTTTTTTCTGTTTGTCCCCCCCCAAGTTCAGCAATGTGCTGTCTCGCAAGCATTAGAAATAATTTGTAATGTAGCATTGATTCAATCTGTGCCATCCCTGCTCTTCCAGTGATATCTGAGTGTATTTTTACTTCTTTTTTAAGGTCAGGGAAATTGCTGAGCCGATACTACAACATCACCTACTGGCCTATCTGGTACATCGGTGAGACCACATTACTCTCATTTATTTAATGATGTCTTTTGAATTAAAGGAGTCATACAATGTATTCAATTAAATTATATTATGAATAACTTGCCATTTTGGAAGACCCTGTATGCTAATTCTGTCCTTCTCTTCTGTCATCGTATACAGAACTGGTGTTTGCCTCTCTATTTAGCCTCAATGCCCTTTTTGACTTCTGGAAATATTTCAAATACACAATGGCGCCCTCCACCATTGCTGTATCCCCTGGTCAGCATCAGCTTCTGGGTCTGAGAAACACAAGTGAGGCTCTGTTGTTGTTGTTTTTTTGCATGCAGAATGTGTGTTCTTCACTTATTTTGTTTGATCTGTATAACACACTTTGGTTCTTTGTTTTTGAGTATGGGACTTAATTAGGATGTTGGTTGTTGTCTGTGCCCTTGCAGGTATTCATGCCTCTCCACCTCAAAAGCCAGAAAAAAAGGAGACCCCAGTCCCTGCCCAGTCGTCTCCGCTGCAGGGCCAAAGTGTGCTGAGTTTTAGCCCCTCACGGCCGGCCACCACCAGCCCAAAGTTCTCCTCCAGCTGTGTACCTGGGTATAGCCCTCCTCTCAGCAGCCCATCCACCCCAAGCAGTGCAGGGGGGCCCTTTTCCCCCTCAGTGGCCTTTGGAAAGGTATGTCCATCACATCCCTGTTATCTGGCAGAGTCTGGAGATGATCAGTAGGCCAGTTGACTTTTCTTCTTCTTCACACTAAGAGCATTATGTTCTTCCTTTCTTAGGTGTTGAACTACAGTCCCTCCCCTGGCTCCTCTCCCTACCCCAGCAGCATTGGACCAGCAGAAGGCTCCAGCTTGAGGGCTCGATATCGCACATCCCCCTCTGTGTTTAACTCCCCCGGAAGCAAGGAGGACTACATGGAGGATCTGAAAAGCCTGGAGAGGTTCCTCCGCACAGAGGAGGAGAGAAGTCACCGCAGCCAGTTAGGTATGTCAGTGTTGTAGAAAATTAATTGTCAGCACAACTTTATTCACCTGGTGATACGGACAGATATCAAAAAATAATTTGTTTTTGCAAGCTTTTGCCAGTCAGTTTTGAAGATGATTTAGTAATTATCTCCGTCTTAATGTGGAAAAACATCTAGAAGCATGTGATCATACAGTGATTTGATGCTCCGTATAGGGAGTCCAGAGTCTGTGTCTCCAAGCCACAGCCCAACATTTTGGAACTACAACCGTTCAGTGGGAGATTATGCCCAAAGCCTGAGGAAGTTCCTGTACCAGCCGGCCTGCCGTTCACAGGCCCCGTCCGCCCACAAGGATGAGACTGACCTGGGCTCCAAACAGGCTGCAGAGGAGGTCTGTAAATCAGCATCGTTTTTGTGTCAAAATAGATTTTCAAAATGAGTGTCGGGGTAAAATGTATAATTTATTCTAAAATATTTTCTCCCTTTTGTTATGTAGGTGTGGGCCAGAATCACAACCAGTCGTCCTGTAGTGGACCGCATTGATAGCTGGACTGCCAAGCTTAGAAATGTGAGCATTTAAACATATTTACAGAACAAAATACCAGGAAAAGTTTCTGTGAGAAAATACATCTGGATCCAAATCTATTTGTGTCTTTTGCAGTGGATCAGCGATACCATCTTGGTCCCTCTGGTCAAGGAAACCGATTCCGTCAACAGCCAGCTCAGGAGGATGGGCTGCCCTGAGCTCCAGATAGGAGGTAAACTGGGAGGAGCAAAGAATATAAACCCCTCTTAGAAATATTACATGTGTGTAAATAATATTATATTAATGCCACTGAATGAAAATTTGACAATGTTTAAAATGTATTTAATAAATTTGAAATTTGCTGCTTATTACACAACAATAGTTAGAACTATACCTTTTTAGAAATGTCTTATATGTTTATTAGACAAAAATGATAATGAATAGTACTGGACAGATTCATTTTTAAATTAATATATGCCAGACACAGACAATGAAAAAAAATATTCAGAAATATGGAAACTACTTTTGTCGTTACTGTGATTTTGATGTATTCTTCTATTGATTTTGGGCAGAACTAGTATGTTTGACAGCTAGTTTTCACTCTTTCTTCCACCAGAGGCCAGCATAAGCAGCCTGAAACAGGCAGCAGTGATGAAAGCCTCATCCATCCCCACTCTGAACTCTATTGTTCAGTATCTGGACATCACTCCCAACCAGGAGTATCTAGTGGACCGTGTAAAGGGTAAGTTCAACAATATTATTGCTGTGGAAGACTTTTTTAATTTCTTGGGACATGTGTGTGTTTATCATGTGCTTTTTGTATTCTTTCCTGTCAGAGCTGGCCCACAGCGGCTGCATGAGCTCCTTTCGCTGGAATGGCGGTGGTGATCTGAAGAACAGGAAGTGGGACACGGACCTCCCTACTGACTGTGCTGTGAGTCTGCACACACATACGGTCACCAAGCTAGTGATGCAACCAGATATTTTCCTGAGTAATCAATTAATCATTCGGTTCATTCGTGATTCAGTAGCAGTTTGTGTGTCTTTCCTCATCAGTGGGGGATCACTCGTCAAATACCTCTGCTTATGGCTTTGTTTGTCCCTCTAGATCCTCATGCATATGTTTTGTACATACTTGGACACCAGACTGCCCCCACACCCAAAGTACCCAGACGGGAAGACTTTCACTGCACAGCATTTCACCCACACCCCAGACAAACCTGGTAAGTGCGCCCACACAAACACACACACACACTGGCCAAACAGGAAAGATCAATAGTATGCTTCTCATTCTTGAAATGCATCTTCTACTGTCTGTCTTTACTTCTTCATGCTGTTTCAGTTGTCCCGTTTTTGCATTAACTTTCACAGATGTTACCAAGGAGAGCCTCTTCTGCGTCCACCAAAGCAGCACCACTCCGCCTCACTACCAGCTCATCTACCAGGGACATATCTACAGTTTACCCAAGGTGACAGCAAAGACAGCCCGTTTTCTCAGTCTATTTTCAAAAATAATAACAGCTTGTGTTCTTATTTTGCCATTACTGGCTTAAAGTAAAATCCCAAAAGAAGTCAGTTTTTGAAGTTGTGCTATTTATAGGTTTCCCTGTGGTGGCGCCATAAATCAAACATGCTCATATCATATTTACTGACTCCCTTAAGGATTAAACTTGCTGCGTACTAATACAATGCAGAATAATGGAGCACACCAAAATAACGCGGAAAAATGCAGCACTCATTTGCTTGTAAGCCTGGGTCCCATGTCATCTTTTAACTCCTCCTTTCGATGAGGAGTTAATTTTTAATGAGAGAATCTTACATTTTAACAGGTGCACTGGATTTGGTCTTGAGAGAGAGAGAGAGAGAGAGAGCTTTGTGTCTTGGTCCAGTAATCCCCACATATGACAAAAATATCTCTGAGAAAAGCCAAGAAACTCAGAGCACCAGAGGAGACATCTCATTCATAAACTAATCAGGATGTCATCCTTTACCGAAAGCTTTGATTGCAATAACATGAACCCTTCTTGATTTCTATTACAGGGCAGGAACAACCTGTTCCACACAATCCTCATGTTCCTCTATGTCATTAAGACTAAGGAGTCAGGGATGCTGGGGTGAGTACTTCTGCTACTAAAATGCCATAAAAGCCTGGCTAGCTTGTATTGTATATGCATGCTATTTCAGAGTATAATGATTTATTTTCCGTCTGATAATTACATTGTTTTTCATACTTCCTTCAGGAGAGTAAATCTCGGCCTCTCTGGTGTGAACATCCTGTGGATATTTGAGAACTAATGTCTCATCATTTACCAAGCAACAAAAAGCATCAAGTGTATTTTCCCCCCACACTGCTGTGTGGCTAGGACCTCATGTTAAGGACTGCTCTTTTTCAGCAGCACACTGAAACCGTGGCACTTCACTTTGAAAGACAAATAACTGCATATTTTTGGACATTTTTTTCAATTTGGTGAGCAAATGTGTAACATTCTGTATTGTCATTTTAAGGACACATTTATGTTGCACCCCAGTGTGCTAATGAAACACCACAGAGCTGTATTTTTCTTACGTTGTCTGGCTTTCTGGTTTTGTATTTTGAGAATGTATGAGCATGGCAGCCTTGTAAATAACATACCTCAGATTCTTCTGGTGACGTGTAAATGGCTCTGAGCCATTTAGCATGAATGTAAATACAGTGTGTGTGGAGTTGTTTGTTTTTTAGCTTCAATAACCTGCTGCAAAAAAGGTATGCTGTTGTTTGATTCCTGTAGTTGAATGATTGTCCGGTGTACTAAGGATGCTCCTTACATACTTGAAGTCACCTACAGAAATTGGGAACTTGTGAAAACGGGAGTGATACACAAAACGTATTGACCTATTCTGTAGTAGCGAAGCTTCCGATAGCACAAGGCTGCAATGCAACACATAACTATGTACAGTGTTAATTATTTTTGATATGTGACGGAGAACAAATGAAAAAGCCTTTGAATCACCAAAGTCTTTTTTTTTCTGAATTAAAATGACTTTTACAAAAGCCATTTGTTAAATATAAAATCTTTTACATGTTTGCTTGTTTTCGGTAAGGCCATTTTACATTTGTCACAAGACTTGAAAATAAAATTTAGATATTAAAAAAAAACAGTTGAAGTGTGCTCATTTCCCTCATCCTCATGATATATATTTTTTATTATCATAGGCATCCACTTGGTGGCAATGTTCATTTAGTAAAAGATTTGACCTTACTCCTGGTTCCCCTTTCCTCATGACATACTGCATAACATTCACCGCCAGAGCATCTTTATGTGATGCAGTATCTTGTGCAGCAATGTCAAGTGAATGACTCGAGGCGGGAGAACAATGCTGACTGGCAATTTCAATTATTGAAATAATTAGGTGCCAACATTGTTTAAGGAAAAACGGTATTGCTGGGAAATATTGATGTCATTGAGCCTAACGTGTGAAACTGAGAATGAATGCCTAATTTAAGAAAACGTAGAAATGACCTAAGTAATTCTCCTGTGAGCAAACAGCTTTATCTGTCATAAAACGCGTTTGTTTTGTAGTTTAGTGTCGTCCTTATAATTACAAACGTCATTTCCCATAAAGCAATTCGCAGTGTAGCTTTTCCTGCTGGGAGATGTAGTCACTTTATCGATTAGAGCTCCTTTTCAACTCAATAAAATCCACATGTCAATGGTTGTGTAGTTTCTGCCCATGTTGTGTAACGTTTTGTAAAACATCCGATGTCTGTCTCTCAGTGGAACTGGGGGTGGCCTGTGAGGGACGTGAGATACCGAGATGAACTACAAGGACCACAATGCACTTGGACACAGTCGCTCCTCCGCTCACATCCGCTCGACTCGCTATTTGTGTTGGAAAAAAAAGGGACTTTGTGAAACTGCAGCGATGTCAGTTCAGGTTGTGGCAGCGAAAATGGCAGAGGTCGAACTCAAAGACGTCCCCACCGGCAAAGACTTACCGGCCGGCTCCCCGATGACACCGACCTCGGAGGGCAAGACCCTCGCCAAAAACGACCCGCACGAGGCCGGTTCCTCCGCTGCCGCGTCCCCTACAGCGGAACCCTCCGCGAAAGCCGGGGAAGGCAGCCTGGGTTTGCTCACCCCTAACCCCGCGAAGATGCCGCAGGCGTCGTCTATGAAGCGGACGGACCCGCAGCAGAACGGCGGAGAGGCTTTCGTCAACCGTGACGGTACCGTTGCCGAGGCTCCGCGCATGAAAAAGGCGAGTGACACAAACGTTTTTCCTCCGTAGCCAGCTAACGTTAAAACCCTCGGGTGTTATCGGAGCGCCGCCGAGCAGCTCGCCGCAATGAAAGCTCGCGTTGGGCAATCTCGCATTGTGTGACGATGCTAACAGGCTAGCTGGTCCCAGCGCTGATTCAGTTAATGCTTTTAATAACTAATAACGGTCCACGATTGCTAACCACACTGGTCTCAAGGGAGCCAGGCACTGTTTTATAAATAGCTTTACTGGTTTGATTTAGGCTGACACGGCTATTTAGGAAACGAACTCAGTAGCTGGATGGAAGTATTCAACTGCTCTTTAAGTTTTGTGGTGACTTGGTGCTGATATTCCTCCTTTTTTTTAAAAAAAAAAACCTTACTTACTAGAACAGTAAAATTAATACAGAATATGATGCTAGTTCAAATGAGGCTTCAATAGAAGTTGCTGTCATAGCTAATTTGCTTTAATAATAAATCTTTTTTTTTTCTTCTTTTTTTTTTGCCACAACAACACGTCAGTAACTTCCAGTATTTTGGGCACGTGGGCACCTTTTTGCACGTTGTCATCACATGACATGGTTGATTTTTTTTCTGCACTTTAGTTATCTTTATTTAGATGCTTTTTTAAGTACAGTGAAGTCAAAAGGTACAGCTCAAATAATCCTTGTCCCTTGCCTGACCTCCAGGTTAGTATAATGAGCATCACAGATACCTGCTTTAAATAAATGCTATGGTAATCTCGGATTGATCATGCAATGGCAAGGCAAGAGGTGTGATCTGATCTAACTCAGACATAACAGTAGTCGGTAATCCTTGACCCCAGAGCACTCATGTCACCTAGTTTTCCTTTAAAGCCTTCTGAGCACCTACACTCCAGTGAAGGGAGTTCCTGTCCTTATAACAATGCAGAGGTCGGACTGACCTGGCATGTGTTTTTTCCACCGTGAGCGAGGATGCACAACACTGCCCGGCTGGTGGTTGTGACCTAAATGCATCTTATCTGTCCTTTTTTTTTTTGTGTCTCGCAAAGATTTGATTAGGACACGAGTGGACAAGAAGGGCAACGTTCAAGGAAAGAACACTTTGATAAGGAGTCCTTTTGAGGAAGCTTGTAGCTCTGTGTCTTTGATCAGAGTTATTAACAGTTGGCAGTCATTTATAGCCTGTTGTTACTCCAGTGCACTTTATCAGTGATGGCCAGATTCAGGAATTTATTGTAGATATGCAGTCCTAAAAATGGTCTTGAATGGGCCAGTTTGTTCTCCCCCTGTGACATCAATGTAAACTAGTTGTTACTGTGTTTTTATGCACCTTTTGAGATTGGAAAAACAATGGGAACAGTACAAGTCGGACAGGATTCACTCGGCCCCCCCACACCCACTACTACGCGTTGACAATGACCCTAACCTGTTATGCAACCCCCTAAGGGGACCCCAATAGAAGCCCCTTAGGAGGAGAGCTGGATATTGCAGTGTGGGAAGGCACTGCACATGGACAGCAGCTCGGAGCAGATTGCTGTACGCACCTCAGCCTGTCACAGCAAGCAGGCATATGGAAGTAAAGCTGCAGTCGCGAGCACCGGCCCCACAGGCTCATCCATATTTGGGGGACAGCCCAAAACTGGATGGACCGGACGGCAACAGCCACATCTGGATTATTGAACTGGCCAGTTTCTCATACAGGACCATGGTACAAAAAGTGAATTTCCCAAATACTATAGCTTCATTTTATTTATCAAAAAAACAAACATGATTAGAATTAGGTTTAATGTCTAACAAATGAAAAGTATTTTATGTTGGAATAGAACTTGTGGTTTGAGTTGGAAGAAGCTTTATTGAAGGCTCTATTTGGGACCCAATGCAGTCACCCTCTTTATATTTAATAAATGAATAAGAGTGATGTGCAGGATGTTCTTTTTGTGTAATCAATTTAAATGTAAAGAGAAACTGCACAACAGGGATCATTTTAACCTAAGACAGGGCATCTGTGAATTTTAAGGGTCAAAGGTTGCTTCATTCATGTAATGCACAGACAAGTAAGCCTGATTAATGCATAACAGACACACTAAATACACTGGGGTGGATATCCGTCCATTATATTAATTTAAAGGCTGTGTTGTCACTGCATTTGTCTGATTAACACTTTAGCGTATATCCACTGGGACAGTAATGTTCAGCCTCCAGCCTATTTATAGATCAACGCATAGTGGGTCTTATGGTACGCTCACTGCATTATAGATATATGACCACAGCCTGGCCTTGCGCATCTGCGGACTTCTGCTTGGCCAGTGCAGCAAAGGGTAAGTGAAGCAGTGCGGGGCTGATGCGAGTGTGCAGGCAGGGCAGCAGTGTTGACTGACTGACTGGTTGATGACTGTCTATCTTTTAATCCATGCTCGATCGTGTCGTCACATGAGGGGATTAAAAGGCCAGCTCTGTTGTAGGTGGACCCAGATTTAAGCTCTTTGAGTCCAGCGATGAGTTTCATTGTAACGCCTCGGTGCATGGCGTGAATATGTCCAGCTTTTGGGAAGAGCTGGATGAATACCTGCAACTGGTTCTGCAGGCATAGTTGCTAGTTGCTGTGGCTAATTCTGCATCAAGCTTTGTTTTAGGCTAATATTAGGTCAGTAGGGTCACCTGCATGCAAAGCTCTATTAAGGCCTTGTAGAAAGAAGATGGCTTACACAGTCAAACTTGACGAAATGTATAGGTGTTTAGGAAAGCATGCAGTGATATTTTTGAAAGAGGGCATTTCTCTGATGTAATGTTATGACACCTACTAAGCTGGTGTTCCAGGTAGAGCTCACTGGTAAACAGGCTTACAGTGACCTGTGGCTGCTCTACTGGGGGAGGAAACCGTATGGAACAAGAGGCTATGCATTCAAAAATGACACGTGACGTGTTATACATTTGCATCAATTCCACCAACTGTGCTTTAATGAATCTATTGGAGCAACGGGTAAATGGTTAATGCAGAAATTGATTAAGCTAACAGGAGGTCACAGGGTGGAGGTGGCTCTGTAGCCGGTTTGCTCATCAGTTGCATTCATATTTTTATGACTACAAAAGGATTAGAAGTCACTGCTCATTGGATTGTCAGCATTGTCTGAATGCATAGTGGTAATCGCATGCTTTTTCCCAGATGATCCTGTCTTCTTATATTGAAATGAAAATGTGATTTTAACCCAATCCTACATTATTCTTTAATGCTTTCAAGTATATCTACTTTAATTATGTACTGAAATCACCTGAAGGAAATCAGTCCCCTCTTAGACTGTACACTACTTGTGTAACTGTGGCCTTTTCTAGTTTCAGCAGTATGATGGGCTGTATTTGTTAAGAACCAGACAGAGACCGACAGAGACCAACAGAGTCGTTTGGAAGAGGTTGACACATGTTATACTTGTAGAAAAGATCTGTTCCCCTGTCCACACTATCAAGTCAAGTGTAGCATTTTATTCAATTGTTTCAGAGGTACAAAAAAGGCACACATGGCATAAAATAAAATTCACATGTAGAGTCACAGTGAGTGCAGAAGCATTTGGCAGTAACATAGAAAAACAAACATCATTTCATTTGGAGTGCAACACACACTACAACGTTAGACAGTTGGTGTCTCTTTTAAGGCATTAAAACACGCATGCACGCATCACTTTGCTGCATGTTTACACAGGAAATGTGGAACCCTGGTGTGAGAAAGTCTGAGATATGTTGTGAGAGAGAGCGAAGGAGAGAGAAGAATTTGCACTGGATCCAAATCCATCTGCCCCTCCAGTCTTCCTCCCCTGGTTCCGTTGATGTTAAGCTTACGGGACTGCCCGGTTTTTGTGTGACTGTTAGATCATCTAATCCGATCCCTAACTTGTGGAGATCACAGGGTTTTTGCTGAAAGCATTACAGTTGCCACGTCATATATATCCACTTTGTTCTCGGACAAACCTGACAGTAGGTTTCCCACTATCATGTCACCTTTCAAAACTATTTATTTCTGATGGGTATGAAGTACATTGACCTGACCCATTTAAAGTTCCTCTCAAATATAATACTATTATCATTTGAATTACTCTTATCAGTCAAATTAATTTATGGTTTTATGTCAACTTACATTGCAGAATCACAGCCAGTTAGTAGGGCCTTCCTTCTATAAGAGTAACATTAATATTGTTGTGGAAACTGTGTGTGACAGGAGTTTGCTCTTGCTATCTCTGTCATAGATTAAACATGGCAGTGTGCTGGTTATTGTGCTGACAGGACTTTTCATTGGCTGTTGGAGGGACAGCAAGTAAGTTCGACCATTGTCAGAGGTCACTGGCAGGGTCGCCGGGGGACACTGGGAGACTGAGGGACGGACGGTGAGCGAGGCGGTGTGAATGACACAATAGAGATGGGATGTGGTGTGGAGCCCCCTGGCCTGATCAGATGGGACCGAGGAAGGGGGAAAAAACAATCATAAGACCTGAAGCCAGGCCTATATGTGAGCCACTTGCTCATGACACTCTGTTAGGGCTGTACTGAGAAATGGGGCCTGGGAGCGGGATGGAGGTTTGTTTGAGTGCATACCTTGGATGTTAATGATTTATTGATGATCATTCAAGATTCCAAGTTGGCTTCCTTTGTCTTTAGCAGATACCTGTCCTGTGATGTGTCATCTAACAATCACGGATTATATAAACCATTGTGACACAGTTTATGATGGATTTAATACATTTCTGAAACAATGCATCCCTATAACATACATATTCAGTGTTATAGGGACTGGATTAAAGATGGGTTGGTGGAGTATCATGCAGGGGGAATCTTGTTCCTCAGGGTGTGGATGCATTACATTAGGTATTTACATGTCTATAGTATTCAGTGGCCTTTTATTCTTGTTTTTAAGTGTTTCATTCTGTATTCTCACATGGAGTTTAGCATTTTAATGGTATCTATACTAGGGTTGGGCCGATGTCTGGTTTCACCGATTTCGGTGTACGGGCTAAACCGGTTTAATTTATGCACAAACCGGTTGAACCAGAATTTGTCCTTTTTATGACAAGTTCTAGGAAATTAAAAACTTCAGCGACCTGTGCCGACGGCGTCACAGCACTAAATCCAACGTGTCTTTCAATAGTAATAAGCAGCAATAATGACAAGTGATTCAAATAATATTGTGATTATTTATAAACGGATCGGCGAGTGTCCGAGTCGGCCGGTGCGTAAAAGCTGAGGCGGGCATGACGGAGATGTGCGCGTGCAATACCTTGTGTTTGTTTACATCAACATTTTTACATTACGCCGCAAAACAAAGTTATTTATAAACTTTACGATTGCACAGATTTCTGACTCTCCTTTCCGTGATTACGGCATAATCATCCGTGTAAAAAACTGAATGTATGACTCTGGTGGGTCTGCTATAAGTGCGATGCTTCTTGGGAAAGGTCGGTATAACCGGTTTGGTCTGGTCTTTGGCTTAGTATCAGACCGGTTTGATAATGTTTAAACCGGCCCAAGCCTAATGGACAACTGTATTGGACTACTGTGAAACTCTTATCAGGCAGTAGAATAAGACGTGTCTGAAAATATATTCTGATAGGAAGTCAGTGGTGCCTCTGGCACTCATGGAAGTGGGTGTATATTTTTATATATTTGATCAGCTTTGCCCTCAGTGCACTTAGCCAAGGTTTATTGCAGTTTTTTTTTAATGACCTATGAGTGAAATCCTGATTTATCTGATCTTTCTCTGGCACTTTCACTCTCCTCATCCTCAAATTACCACGTCACAACACTTTTATTTCTGCTTCTTCACCCCATGGGGCAAGTGGAACGACAGTCTGCTTAAAATAAACCAAAACTCTTAAGTTGTAAACTACACCCGCCTCCCTTTTTATTGTGTTATTATTGAGCCCCTGTCCGTCTTTCTCACACTCTCATTGTGTTCAGTGCTGTGCGTTCTGTGAATCTCAACACCAGACATGGTGCGATCACACCTTCCTAACCATCTTCATCCGTGCCACAGAGGCCAACTGAGGAAACCGACTCTTGGTACTTTACACCAGTTTGAGTTTCTCTCACCCCCAGGGTGCCAGATAGTGATCTTGTCATCACTGTCCAGACGGGATGTTCTAGTAGCGATATTCATGTGGTTGGATTTGAGATCGCAGCCTCCTCTTGATCTCACAACATTTTTTTTTAATGGGTATGCTATTCTATTATACTACTAGTACAAGCATGTTATTTATGTAGTCGTACTGTACATGCATGAACAACATGTATGGCTTAGCTGAGATGCAAAGTCAAGCCAATATCAAGCAAAACTATTATTTTGGCTCCAAATCATTGTATTGAAATAACCCATGTTCAAATGTTAATTTCATTCCCTAAATGTCAGACATTTCTCTCTTGGCCACTTGCTCTTTTCAGAGCATTTTTGTGACATTTCAAAACAATAGTTAATTAGTTACCTTGGCATTAAGGTGGTGGAGCGAGCTGTCCCATTTTTGAGAAAATAAACATGTACTGTAGCAGTCTCAGTTTCTGCCATTCATTACACTGCATGTTTGCTTTACCTTTAATGTTTCTGTTACGTTGGCACCTTATTTTGGTCTCTCTGATGCGGGTGCTCCGTTGTATCGGCAGCCCCTTTTTGTCAGTGCTTCCCTGTTCCTGCGCGTACCACCCACACATGCATCTGTGACTCCCTGGTTGACATTCATTTCCTGCCCCATCATCGCAATTTGCTATCAGGGAGAGTCGACAGCTCATTGAGTTACACATCTTTCCATCAAATGCCTTTTACAAGGCTTGGATTCTTGGAACAGCGAAGTGAACAGAATGAAGGGGGGGAACCTACGTGTCCACAACACTCCATATAGTGTGACATTTTAAACTCCTTGCTTTGGTTACTGTTGAATAAGTAAGTGAGCACCGGCCGTGTGTGCGTCCACTAGCCAACAGCATTGTGTTTTCATGAGGATCAGTTGGACAGTAGTGCACATTAACACCAAACTGGCTAGGCAGCATGACGAGGAATGCAGCTCCGTACTCCAAGCACTGCATGCGAACAAAGGCACAACATTGTGTTCAAAAAAAGTGCTGCCTCACAAAGCCTGAAATGAACCCCCACACACCCATCCGTCTGCCCTACTTCCTATTAGTCAGGCCAAACCACCCACTCCTGGCAGACAGAGGGGATGGCTGTTCAGGCCTGAAAAATCGTAGGGCTCAGAAATGATTATATATTTCAGTTTTGTGTGTATATATTTACATCCAGCAAACGTGAGGCAACATTATCATTAATTTTAAGTTGTTTTTGGTCATTTCTGCTTTTGGTATCCTTCCAAAAAAATATTGAGCTCTTTTTGGATACACCACTATTTTACTAGCTAGTTGCTATCTCTGTCTGGTGCTGGGAAAATAGCATACACTGGGTTTAGTAGAGCTTTTCCTGCAGAAAACCTGCTGCTTCTGGAAATGATGCTAAGAGTTTTACAGGGAATCAAAGCAGTTCATCCATTTTGATGAATGACTGCTTTCACATACATGTTGTTGTTTGATTTTATGATATAATTAATATAAGTAGGATTTGCTCTGAACAGTGCATATCCTCACATTGCACTTTTTTTTGCCAGCATCCAGTGGTAAAGAGGATTAAAAAAAAAAAATCCAAATCCAGCCTAATAACTGGTGAATTGCTTCATGCTCCTAATTAAACCTAGATTGTCGACATTTACACTCCTTTGTTATTCATTTTGCTGGAGTGTATTAAAAGAAAAGTTACGGATATGACGAAAAGCACTGATGGAGATGGATATTTGCATTGGTAAATAAAACAAGTGGATGAATATGGATACATACAGCTTGCTGTTTAATCCACGTAAAAGCCTTGGCATTGTTGAGCCGCCACAGGATCAAATATCATCATCTACTCTATGCCTTTTTAATTGATTTCTCTCAGATTTGAGAGCCATATAGTCTGAAGGGATATCTTTTTAAACAACCTGATCAATAGTCATGCTTTTACTAAGCCTTGTGGCTCCAAACTGTGTCCTAGATTGGTCTACATGGGCGGCAAGACCCTGTTACACAACTGAAGTGTGCTGACTAAGGAGATATACGCCACAGTTAGATTAGATGAGGATAATACAATAATTAGGATTTTTATTTCCATTTTTAGGGGGAAATGATGTTGAATAGCCCAGTTAATCAATGGTTAATCTGTCCTTTATTGACATTTGAAGCCTGCCATCTTGGCACTCTTCCTCCATACTCTGGCAGATATGAAGGGAAAGGCATGTGAATGAGACGAGAATACCAAAGTTAGAGAAAGCCTCTCTGTTAAGAAGCAGGTAGGGTTTAATCTGTCACTAAGCCCCATCATTCATTGCCTACTCTCCTCTAGTATCAGTGTCCCTGGCTTTTGACGGTGACTATCGGACCATATCAGAAGGACAAGGATTGTTCTCGTGGGCAGTGCTCAGTGTAGATGGCCCTGCATAGTTTCTGTAATTTATAGCAGCACTGTGATTATTCAGGCCTGTAGTCGGCATTTAAACCTAATCTCAAAGTAACCCTGTTGGTCTTGGTTGTCTTTCTCAGTTCATCTTCGTGGTCCTGAAGAAGGGCTCCAGCACGCCCGTCCCAGTGAGGAAACTTTCATGCGTAGTACAGCACTCTCTCTGAGCATTCACAGACAACTACCCATGCTGACATTCATTACAGCACAATGATTTTGTTTCGGTTGGCATCAGAGGACAATTTGAGCAGAGGCTCTACTGGCTGGTGTTTGCTGTCTGCAGCTCGGATTCTGGAGGGTGCCCGTCGGCCATATCCTCCCGTCAGCAGCTGCAGCCCATGGCAGACTCATTCCAGCTGAATACGGCCAAAAAACACTGTCAAATCTACACTGTAAAAAAAAAAAATCCCTGTCCATGCATATTATTTCACATTGTATGCTGACCATGTATAGGGTTCAGAGTCATGGATGCAATGGATGACGTGGTGGTGTGCAGCTGGTGACGTGGCTGCACTGAGTGTAGTGAAGCCCCGTGTGTGCACTAAGCCTCAGGCGATGTATATGTTGTGTGTGTGTGTGTCAGGGCACGTGTTAGGCCACTGCTAATAGCGTGTGGGCTCGGTAACTGCCGAGTGTATGCTTGGTAATGGTTGTGTGTGACGCCTTCACGTGTGTATCGGGCCATTATAAGCACTTGTCTGTGTGTATAAATCATCTGGACCCAGTCTTGCATCACAGCCACCCTCGGGACAGCATGCTGTGCTCTGATTCGCACACGCCACCTCATACTAGCTGCTTCCTCCTTCCTTTTCCTCCGTCTATTGGGAGGGCTGGTCATAAAGTCTACTGTTAGATAAGTGGAGGGTAATTGAACAACGATCGGAGCAGCCACCAGTGCTCTACCTTTCTTTTTTTTTTTATGTTTCCCTGCCTCTCTATGAGTCTCTCACAGCCTGTTATGTATCATGTGTTGTGTTAAACACTGTCCTATAGATAATTGCATGCATGAGTAGTCTTGTAGTGGGACAAACCACCATATTGACCCTAGTATGGAAATGGTATGTCAAGGTCATAACAGCTGGCTCCCATCTCCCATCCTGTGGACATTGCACAGACACAACCTGATGGGCTTACATTAATAAAGAGTGCATGCACATGTGAATGTCTGTGTTTCTTGTTTCTTCTCTGTGGTAGCCCGAGCACCCCCACCCCCTTCCGTCTGCATGGCTACCAGAGCTCAACATCTATGCAGACCTTTCACGGAAAGCCAGGCCTCTCTGCCAGAGTTGTACGCCTGTTTTCTCATCTGTCCAGCAAAGTGTCTCGTCCTTCCTGCTGTTTGACTTGAGGACGTGGTCTCTGCCGCTGGCTTTTTCCAGGAGCCGTCGTTTCCACCCAAAATCTGGAATCTTAACACACACTTTCTCAGTGCTGTGTCGGTGCAGAGGCAATGGGTTTCTTGCTGTTGTTGCTTCAAATTTGAGTCTGACAGAGCAGCAAAACAAGGTAACTCTACTGCGTCTGTGTTTTGTAACGCGTTAGAAAGACTCGTGACTCAGAAAGTGGACATTGCCCCCCTGCTGGCCAGTTTGGTTTAATGGACTGTGAGGAATTGTTAAATGATAACCTGCTGCACAAGGGCTATATTGAAACTGAAATTGTAGTCACGGGTCTCTGACTGTCCAGTATGTGGATAAATTAACAATATAATTTATAAAGTTGAATAGAATTCATTCCCGAAGGCAGTAATTATTCAAAACTATAAAGCAGTGCTCAGTTCTCAACACTTTATGTAACACAAATGATCAGGAAAATAAAATCTGTGCCTAGAGTGAACACCGTGAAATGCTCAATGCATTAATTTTTGATTGAATCCTGGTGCCACAATTCATGCTGATGCTCATAAAGGGCTTGTTTCATGAATATCACCGACATTAATGAAGAGAACGCTGCATCTCTCCTCCCGTTTCCTTTGGTGGTAACACATTAAAAAGCTTGACTACTACTAATACAACTTGGTTCTAAAAGAAGGAATCAAAACCTGCTGGCCTTGTGTCTAACTGAAGATGTTAGTCATACAGGGGCAACATGGCCTTGGGTGTGTCGGACTGTCCTGTACTCGACAGCAATGGATTGTGTGTGACCGATTGCGATCAATCACAATGTGCTGTGCAAGACCAGGAAACCTGTCAGCTCTGTCACGGCGAGCTGAGACAATGTCACAACACATTGTGAAGGTGTCAGTTAAATGTCTGGAAGCTGCCCTGTATTTTGACCTTGCTGTGAAAGGGTGGCAATCAAAAACGAGATTAAAAGGAAGAAGAAAAAACTGTTTTCTTTTCCTTGTTGCCACTGCACATTAGAAAGCAGTGTACAGTACAGGCTGTACTTTTATTTATTTATTTTGGACATCGATGCTGTGCGAGTTGAATCAGAGGGCAGTGCATCCCGGGCTAGCTGGGATTGTGTTTGATCTAGCTTCAATTAGGGAGGCAGGGAAGTTGGTAGCATAGTGGTAGAAAGGACGCAGAGGGAAAGACAGAAGATGAAAAACAAGCTCTCTCAGCTACAGTCTATTTATTTTTTTTGTACACAAGTACAATAGTAATCCAGAAATAGCAGTTGAAAGTGTAGAGAAATGCATCCACAGTCAACACCTCCTTTTGATGTGCCATCCGACGACGTGCTAAGAACATGCACATAATAACTTTGGTCTACTTTCCAGTCTGTCAAATTGAAAAGAAGGAAAAGAGGGAGTAAAGAGAGCGAAATGACACAAATGAAGTGAGAAGAAATCAGTGCACGTCCTCCACAGAGTGCTGCGTGGTGGATATCTGAATAGCAAGACATCCGTTGCTTTGTCCAGCAGCCTCTCACATCGGCCTAAAAGACTGCGATACAAAAGAACTTCTGCTGCTTTAAGAGACGAGGCCGAATGCAGTGCAACAATATGCTTTTCCATCAAGGTGACTGGACTGCTTTGTGTTGCCATTGGATTCATTGTACTACCCTTCCGATAGGGGAATGATGCATTGCTGTGCCGCAGTAGTAAATACTTTGCTGTAACGAGCCTCTATGTGTGTGGGTGTCTATTAGTTTATGCATGGACGTGAAAGGAGTTATATTACAATACAATATATTGTTCGTACAAAGAATAAAGCCTGCCACCTTTTTTTTTTAATGTAAAAGTTTTGCATTAGTGCCGAATGAAGGAAACAAGTTGCGTTATGGGTAATGTAGGATCCAGTGTTTTTGGAACTTGACCCACGCAAGAGTCTGCACTGAATGCCCCTTTCAACAAGTAGCAAATAGATAAACTATGCAGGGCTTTTAAAGGCCCGCACCCGTTCTTGGAGACTTTTAGAAAAAGTTGCATCCTAATCGATTTGGAACATTGGATGTAGCATATTTTATGTGCATGGTCAATTTGTTTTTACACTTCTTGACACACAGGCCTCTTTTCTTTTTCTCTCTATCAAAATACTTGCTCGAGTACTTGGTCCTGTATTTTACCCACTTCCTCTTCTGTATACATAACAGTCCTGTCTATTCTTTACCTTTTTATCTGTCCAGCTTTGTTGTGTTTGTCCCTCGCTTTTGTTTCTATTCAAGTACAAAGTGAGAGTCAAATTCTCTGTCTTCTGCACACACATACTTGGCAAATAAAGCTGATTCTGAAAATAAATAGTTCCAGATTTGGGACAGCCTGGCAGAAGCACTTTTAGGATTTATCTTGGAGGATATTTCCAGACATTTGTCTGCGGCGTTAAGCCGTTAACAGGACAGTCTTTTTTTTTTTTTCATGCCATCACTGACTTCTCCAGGCCCTTTGGTAGATGAACTCAAAACATAAAGCTATTAAAAGCCCATTGGCACTTTGAGAGTACCCCTCCTTGCACTTAGCCTGTTTCATGTTCTCTGTCTCCTTTTTAAACTTTGTTTAGTCATCATCAGCTTCTCTACTCCTATCATGACACTTGGCCTGATATACCCAGCATCATCTTACATCGAACTATAACATGTCTTAGTTTCCGTAAACTCTGGTTTGGTTGAAATAAATCCCTAATTCAGATGTGAAAATATGCCACTTTTTCTCCCACTGTTGGCTCACTACTTCAAATTAGAAAATATATATGTCAAAAATCTGAGGATGTGAGTGAGGAGGAGCAAAAACATCCATGTGTAGTAAGGAACACGTGGTTCTCTTTCTGGGTAGTCGTTGGCGACAGCATTCAGTAAACAAAAACTGCCCACACTGACATTCATTACAGCAGAATGATTTAGTTTCTGTTGGCATTGGAGGGTTATTTGAGCAAATGCTCCAACAGTCAGAGTTCAGTGCTCTGTGCAACTGGGAGTCTGGAGGGTCCCCGCCGGCAATATCCTCCCATTAGCAGCAGCAGCAGCCTCCAGCGGCCTCATTCCAACTCGGCCAAAACACCGTAAAATCTACACTGTAAAATGTAATGGTAGCTCTGTCCTCGATCCTCCATTATTATTCTCCGCGCTCATTTTTTGGGATGCCATTTTCGCTCTTGGAGACACAAGTACAAGGACGTTTTTGAGAGACATTGAGCCCCATAGCTACCAAAGAAAACAAATATTTGCCAGTAATGGTATGCTCTTTTACTATGAGGCTTCTTCCTCTATATCTGATTAAAGCATATCTCACGCCTGACTGAGTCGTCCTCCCATTGCCGATATAGACTTTGTGTCACTCCGGTAATATGAGATTTCCTGGTCGGTGCTAGTTTCCCAGCACGGAGCAGGTGTTGACACAACACTTAACTGAAAACATACTGTAGTAGCAATTCAATTCACTCGTGCATTGTGTTTTGGGGCCAATGCACCTGTGAAATCTGATTTAACAAAAACGTTGTGCCTTAATATAACCAAATTATGCTTGAGTATTAATGTTATGCCAAAGATGTGGCCGTCATTTCACAGTAATTACTCTCTTTGCTAAGTAGCAAGCTATCTATCTTTATGATAGGCACCCAAATACATCGGCCATTCTCTGCTGCCATCTGCTCTGTGGTCATATGGTTGAAATTTGCTGAAACATCACGCTGAACTTTCTGCCGAGAATACAAATTGGCTTCTTGGGTATAGAAAGAAACACTAGAATGATGAACTGTTCTGTTGTTTTTCCATGCTCAGTCCTGTGTGTTCTTGGACTGGAGCTCAGGTTGCGTTGCCAGTGACGGAGGCTGTGGTCCCCCAGAGGGGAGCAGCAGTGAGATGGCATAAACAGCCAACTTCCCAATGGGCCTGATGGAGAACACTTCCTTTTCCATCTCATCCCTTTGGGTTTCCTCACAAAGGACCGTGCAACAGCTCCCTGCTGGCCCAGCCTAGTTTGCCTTGAGTGCATCACTTTCCTGATTCAGACAGACCTACAGGCTACTGTTGACTGAAGTGATTACTCACCAAATGATGTCATCTAAAATGTCTACCGGGTGCTACTGTTGTACAACTAATTAAAAACTACTTTTGGGAGCCACAAAGCCAAGAAACATAAATCCTTAGTAGTGAGTAGCGCCCTAGGGCCTGTAATTCCTACTGAATGTTAAATGTCAATAGCTTTTTAAATGTGTCGAGGTGCTTACCTAACTCTGAAGAATGAATATCAGCATCCAAATCAACCTCACTTTACATAGTGTCTTATTATGACCTTGCAGAAAGCTTGCACAGTTGGACGGAAGTTGAAAACAACAAACAACGCTCTTATTTTTTTCCTCTGCTAGATTTCCTCGTTCGTTCGTAGTGAGTTCAACAGGAAAAATGGATTTATTTCAATTGTGGAAACACAATCAGATGTCTGTCAGACGAGTCTTCGTTTCACTGCACATGGGTTCTCAGTGTCTCCGACACAAAGACACGCACAAGGTTTCTCACATTCAGTCTCATCTCCGGGGACAATAGCTCTTAGATAGGGGTTTGTGGTGGGGGCCTTCGTGGCTGTCCATCATCTGTGGCGGCTCTTTGAGTTGGATGTCTCGAAATTGTTGGTGATTTTCTATCATTTTGGGCAGTAATTGTGTATGTCCTGCAGCTTGAAAGGCGGCCAACAATGTAGAGGCTTAAGGGAATGTTTTGAAATATGATGGTGGTGAGAGATGGGGCTGATTTTCTTTTTGTTGATTATATCGACACTCTGCTTCCTCACTCGCTCACTCGTCTCTGTTGTCCTCAGTTCACCGGAGACGTTCCTCTGTCATTCCTGTTATGCGGGATGCGGGGGAATCAATCACTCAAAAACTCAAACTGCTGTAGAGTAGGCATACAAATATCTGTATGTCAGTGAAAGGGCTCTGTGAGGTCTGTTTACAGGGTGTCCGCGGAGTCTTAAAAAGTCTTAAAAAGTCTTAAATTAATTTTTCTAAATTTAAGGCCTTAAAAAGTCTTAAATTCGTCCAAAATGTCACATGTTTGTCTTAAATAAATAACTCAGAGGTCTTAAATTTGTCGGGGCAGGACTATTTTATTTTTCTCGCGGGACTTTTCGGGAAGGAGATGTAGAGAGGCTACTTTCTTGCTAGCTGCGTATATAAACGGATGTCTGCGCGCTTGCTAGCTAGTCTGCGACAATGGGTAAGTGCAAATTCAACGTCAGTTGGCTGGAAGACGTCCGTTTCCGAGGTTGGCTGGAGTCTCATTGAGTGACACACATGCTATGCTTGGGTTGTAATACAGCGGGATCCCCCCCACCATTGCGGGTTTTAGGTCTTAAATTTCATTCAAGGTGGTATTAAAAAGGTCTTAAAAAGTCTTAAATTTGACTTGCTGAAACCTGCAGATACCCTGGTTTATATAATGACACCAGATGGAAGAGCTGACAAATGAGTCTCCTGTGAGATGGGAAGGATCATTTCTTTTCAGGCCCTGCGCTGTATAGTCATGCAAGCACAAAGCCTCAACCTCGAGTTTGGATGAAATTAATAGAAATGAGCATAAACGGAAAAAAATTCATTAATCGGAAACGTGCAGGAAAACTGAACTGAGCTGGCGACCTTGTCTACCAGTTGAAGGTGATGCTGGATTGTGGGGAGTTTAACACTTCAAGGCAGCGCGCACGTTTTTTCTGTCTGTAATCATCGCAGCAAATGAATCCAAAGCAAGCAAGCTCTCTTAATGAACATCATATTTCAATTTTCTTTCTAGTACATTACCGCTTCACATGCAGGAACCTCCTCTGAGTGATTCTCTAACTAGCTCCCTGCCCCAAGCCCTGTTGAATATTCTTGCAGGTTATGATGAATTTTATTTTCAAATAGCATGATAAGTTCATCCAATTTGAATGCAGTTTTGAGGTTAGCAGTAATTTGATGACCAACTGTCATAGCTGGCTGCTAAAATGGGAGAAATCTTTGATCGTTGATGCCCCTTGACCACTAAACGACGAAATGGGAATTAAATCATCAGAGTTTGTTGCAAATTATTGTGGTGCTTTCATTATAGTTTTGCAGCCAAATCCAAGCAGTGACATGTTTCCATGTGCAAGACCTGAGATAAGACCTCGGACCCAGCTTGACAGCGCAGGAAGCCCAGTGTTGATTTGCTGCAGGGGTCTTCATCCCGTGACCCCACTGTGTTTGATTAGGATCGGGTTCCTTCTCACACAGGTGTGGAAACATACAGAAGATGAATCTCTTCTGCTATGGATCGAGCTAAAAAAGAAAGCTGTGTAAGCACAGGAAAAGCTCATACAGCGATGTGAATGTGTTTTTTTTCAAGAGTTAGGTACTTTATTTTGAGAAAGCAAAATGTTCAGATCCTCTGCAGAAACTTGCAGGAGGGAATTTATACATGGGACATGTGTGGACGCCCTGCAGACAATACAGCTGTGAAGACGTTGCTGTATGTATTTGGTATCGCATACGAGCTCGTACAGCTGAGTACACACATGGCACACATGCAGCGTTGTGTCAAAACAAATTTCAATCTCACGATGAAGCCTTCTTTATATGTAAAACATTTGGCTGATGGCATCTATTGCGGGAGGAAGGAGCATGTTTTCCAGCAAGAATCCCAACACGGGGAAGACAAAAATCATTAGTGCACATTTCATTAATAATCCATTCCCTATTATCCTATTTAGGGGTAATATATATTTAACTTTATTCCTTTATTCTCAACCCTAGAATAAAAAACAACCCTTTTGCTGGGAAAAGAGTAGAAAGGCTTGTGTGCATTTAGTTAAAAATGTGTTTTGATAGGAGTCGGCTCGTCAATCAGTGATCTCACGGATGACGTCAAAAACCCAGAGCTCCACTACAGTGGTGGTCCTGTTAACTCAAAGTTATGATATCTGAGGTCCTGTTGGGCGACTTTAAGACGTCACCCCCTGCTGATGTTCGGCCAAACCTCAAACTAATCTTCCCAAGGTTTTTTTTGCTTGCATACATTTTAACTAAACATACATTTTTGGCCTCTTGGAGTCATGCCAAAGGCTTATTGAGTGCAGCTGTAATGCTGACGCAGCTTGGCATTTTGCACTTAAAATGTGCATTGTTCTAAATGATTGTTTTGATTGGAGGGGGAAATAAAGAATGATTTAAACAAGCTGCTTTGAAGGAGAGAACGGTAACTAACATTACAACCGTAGCAATGAAATCCAAGCTTTAAACCTGAAGTTGGCCTCAGCCGATTGTAGTTGTTCATTTCTCAAGTTGGCATATTTGTCTTTACTTAACAACCCACTCTGCTGATTTTCACGTAGATTTTAAGTAATCATCTTACAAAAGTCTGCGTGCCACCTCTCTGCCACACAAGATTCAAGTTTCATACACAAACACCACCCCAGCTGTAACCAAATCCACTAGCATTGTTTTTGCAACGGTGTCCGTAGTTAATATTTTGTTCCACCTCTTTGTGAGGGTGCAGTCTGAACAAGCAGGGGGAACTTTTCTTTTTCTGCCATATGTTGCCGTTGAAGTGTTTGCATCCCAGGATGATGGAGAGGAGCAGAGAATCTAAGCAAATCAAGGTAATGCTGTTGTTGGACACAGGGAATGCTGGATGTTATGTAGTGTTCAATTTAATACATGGCTAATGCAGTTTTTTATTTCAGTTTTTACCAAATGTGTTAAAGGGAGTAGATCTGCCTTTTCTAAGGAGATAATTCTCTCTAATGTTATGGTCCAGTACACATTATTAACGATATAATAAAACACAGTGGTAATAATTAAAATATGGCTTAATTGGAGAACTAGGAATTGTTGAACGAAATTCGAGGAAGTTGCCGTTTATCAGCAGGAGGTGCTGAATCTGCACTAAAGGACCGTATCATATCTCATCACATTTGCTGCTACAGTACGTCCGCGCCTGTTTGTTTTCCATGTCTCTCCCCCAGAGGGGTTTCTGCTGTGTTTCACTGGGCCAGACCTGCACCGCCGGTCCGCAGGCGTTCAGCTAGCTTGTTGATTGTGTTGGGCTAGAGATCCCCCTGCCAGAGAATTGGAACAATCCATACCCTTCTGGGAGACGGGAAGCCCACGCTGGTTATTATGGCAGAGGCCAAGATTTAGATCATCTAGTATAATATTTAGGATATCACCGTGTAGGATCAGTACTTGGATAAGCAGATGGAACAAAGCCTGTCTGTACGATCTCTTGAGATCAGATGTATTTGCTCTTGCATGGGTTCTGCTTTCGGGCTTCTCGCACCTTAAACATCTTGGCAAGATAGTTCCTTTTAATCCAAATTTAGCCCCTTGGCTCCTAATTTCTTTGAGGAATCTCATTGTGTGGATTTTTTTTACCTTTTATAAATATGAATTTGTGAATGAATACACAGGAAAAGTAAATGCAAGACTGGGAGGTTTCTTATTTTTGTTTTTACCACGTCACAGTGCTAGTGTGTGGCGGAATAGCACAGTGTTTGAAACTGATTTATAGTAGTTGCCTAGCAACATTAGGAACTATTATCTGCGTTGTGCACATGCATTTGTACGGGACAACAAGAGTGGAAAAACAAGTGTGAACATGCTGTCCAAGTCGTGCTTGCCAACCATCACAGTCCACCTCGGTGGGATTGCCTTCACCTGGCTCCACGCCCAGGATCCCACATCCCCTCTGCTACTGTGTTTTCCACCCAGTTAAAAGAAACAACAAGTATTAGCAACACTACCTCTTGTTTTCCCTGCAGTCCAGTTTAATTGTGGAAGGTGGTAGACTTTGGGGCGAACTCCCATGTGTCCCAGTATTGAATTAACATTCATTATTCACATGTCATTAATTTCCCAATTAGCCGCCGTCCGTGATGTGAAGGAGCGCGCCGCGAGGTTTGAGAGGCTGAGAGACGACGGGAGGTTATTAACGTCGCAGACGTGGAAAAAAAGGATGCGGGAAAGAGACAGACAGAGAAGAGACTAGTTTTCATCTTGCAGTTGATTTGACACAAAACTGTTTGTTCAGCCCAATATGTGTATTGTCTGTTGGGAGTGTTTGCCTCCAGAGTTTTCAAAACAAAATAAGAGATGAAATAAAATCTGACCCAGTTACGTTGTAAACATTAGGATGTTTTTGTTTGTCAAAATGATATTTCTCCTCCCAGCTGCTCTCTCATTTTTAGACAGATTTATTGAACTCCACATCATGAGTAGTAGAAGTCTGTGCTCTTTCATGTAAGGTTACACCTGTATGAACTCATTTTTGTAATGTTGTTCAGGTCACCCAGATTTGTTTTCTGAGATTGAGAGCCATAAGCAAACCACTGTTTAACTCTGGCAGTACCCCCTGTTCTGAGGCTAACCTGTGATAATCTTGTCCCCAAAAAATGTGCCATAAACCCCATCACCCCTCCACCCGAGCTCCCAAAAATGGCCCTCAATCCTTCCCTGCAACTCTGAGCTCTTAAGGCCCCCTCATCTCACCTCCATCCAATAAACCCGGAGAGACCAATAGCCGTATTAATGCCTGTAATAGGGATCAGCGTTATTAGCACCTTTGGCTCAACTGCAGCAGAATGAAATTGCATCAGTTTAGGAGATGATGATCTTACTTGCATGTAGTAAAACTACAACCTCACAGCGCTGCTAGTGTTACTACAGCTACGCTTATCTGTTTATTAGGTTTACTGCTCCCTTTTGCGCGTTATGGCCTGATTCATTTGCGTCGTTGTGTGTTCTGTTCAGTGATATGGAAGCTTTGGATAGGAAGTTGATTAGATAACATGTTTCTTCTTCTTGCTCCAATTTGGGATACGTTTGGATGATTCCATAGAGTCCCGTTCTGGGGGTTTGAGCAGTACATTTAGTGTTCCATCAACCAACAAACATCTTTGGTTGGCAGAGGCTAATTGTAGCTTCGGTTTTCAGGGACCCCAATCTGTTGAACAATCGACAATTAAATGGGAATACAGAGGTAGGAGAGAGGGAGGTGAAAAGAATGAAAGGAAGTGGAAACAATTCATTGCATTGTGTTTGCTGGCACATGGTTTGACCAGTTTGGGCTGGATTGCAGAAAAAGCGAAAGGCTAAAAAGAGGCAGAGGGGGGAAGCCTAATGACCAGCCCTTGAAAGGCGAAGGTGCGAAGGTCCCCCTCAATGCAGAAAGCATTGAATCTGATGCAGACCGCACTTGCAACTTGACCGCGCACCCCAACACATGTGTGATAATGCTGAAGAAGAAAAAGGACGGGGCCAGCAGTGAGCCCTGTGTGAAAAAGGTAAGGACAGAGTGGAAACAGACTGGTCTGGGGTGAGGCGATGCCCTGACTCCAGCCTTTGGAGGTGTAGAATATCAGGTTCTGGATGAAGCTGGAATGGCTCCTGGTTTATTATTTCTAATTTGATTTGAACCATTTTTTGTGGAAATGATTTCCTGGCTTGTCTCTCTGTGATATGGTTGAGTATCTTGTTCTTCGGGAGCTATTATGTTTCATTATGGGCCTCTCCATGCCTGTTTGGAAAGGTGTTGATGCTCCAGGCTGCATTCTAGCCATTGGGTACTATTTATGAAGTCGCTCAGTGATCACTGAACTGAAAGAAAAGGCAATCTTCAGAAATGAAGTCATCAACAGTATGAACATTTTTCTCATGTGTTAACCTCTGGTTATGTTGACTCCTGAACATCTGGACCTTGTTTATATCAATCAGCAGTGTTGTAACTAAGTACTATTCACTCAAGTACTTGTGTGCAAACTTAAATCACCTGTACACATAGTCTTTCTGGCACTTTCTATTTCTACTCGACTACATTTCAGACAAATATTGTCCTTTTTTAAAATAAAATACACGTTCCTTTCTTTATTATAAATTAGCTTTTTTCTGCAAACTGCTTATACAAGTGCAGCAGAAACTGCATCTTTTTTTCTGTTGAGTGCATAAATATTGGTAATTAATGATAAGTGCATAAGTGATGGAAATTAATACTATGATAAGTGGATAAGTAATGGTAATTAATGCTATGATAATTGTATAACAGTCAAAGGGAGGCCATTTTCTTCCATTTAGTACTTTTGATACTTAAAGTACTTTTTCCACATTTTCATACTTCGACCACAACTGTGAATGAAGACACACACACACACACACACACAATATGAGAGAATATGTTTGAATGTCAGACATTTTATTATTTCTCTCCGATTTTAAAAACCTGAAAACATTTGCTTGTTTTGTACTCAAGGTCGACCTTTTTTCAACAAGGAGAGTGATAAAGAATGGAAAATGATTGAGGAACGGCGCTCGTTCTGCTCTTCTATTATCAAATCATAAAAGCGTTTCACCACCTCCGTCAGAGGACTGTGGCATCCACTGAATCACTCTCTTCCCAATGCCTTTCTTGACACAATGATTCGCACTGATTTACGGGCGTCATTCAACAACTTTTCTGAGTCAGAGATGAAAAAGCGTTGTTGTCGCATGCTTCACAGCGCACGCCCCCACAAGCATTGTTTTGTTCTGTGGTTTTATGGTAGGAATAAGTCAGCTATTCATACTCTTAATATTATCAGTACACGGATTATAATGCAACAAGTTAATGACTCTGTAATAATGGAAAGATTGACGAAGAGAATCGCGGTCAGTTTGTGGCCGGACTTTATTTAATAGCCAAACACCTCCTATCTATTCCACAGACCCTGAATGAACTGTTGTACCTTCGTCAGCTGTGTGGCCTTGTTGCCGGTTGATTATAACCTCATTGTCTCCTTTTATCTTTTTAAAGTCAGAGTGAACTTAATGCTGGATTCCCTGCAGACGGCGGTGCACTTGTTCCGTCTTTTCTTTCTATTATCAGCCTTATTATCTTATATCTCCGTCCTTGCATAATTCAAACATCACTGGACACCCCATTTACTGCATGTCCTCATGCAAAAAGCAAAATATACCTTTTTATATGTGTCGTTCATTTTGATCTACTTCATATAGATGCAATTGTAACATCTGTATTGAGTTCTGATCTCTGTCCCCGTCTGCTCTCTGTCCAACCAGCAGATCCAGTTTGCGGACCAGAAACAGGAGTTCAACAAGCGTCCCTCAAAGATCGGCCGGCGCTCCCTGTCCCGCTCCATCTCCCAGTCGTCCACAGACAGCTACAGCTCAGGTAGACGCACACAAACCCACCCTTTCTATAGAGAATAAGGGCGAGGACGGGCATGTCCTAAAACACCACAGTGCCTTGTAGCTTTGTGAATATGTTTCTTATGACACCGAGGTTATAGAAAGTGTTTCAGCTTGAAGAGAAGTAGGCAGACTTTGATTGTACTTTCTGCTCATCTCCCCAATGTCCTTGTCTCTCCGGCTCTGTCACATTTTGACACAGCGGTTCATGTGAAACTGGGGTCTCGGAGTTGGAGGATTAGCTGTTGATGGTCTGAGAGAGAGAGATGTGGGAAGTATTGGGTGTGGCTGAAACTGAATTTCCACTTCCATTCATGACGGTGGTGGTGTGAGGAAAATGTTAAACAGTGGTGAAAACAGGACAGCAAATTCAGCATCCCAAATAGTCAGCAAATCTCTCTCTCTGCTCTCTCCTGTTCACATCACAACTCAAAGAGCCTTCAAACTTGAAGCAGCTTAAGCAGTTATGATAATTTCATAAAGCGCTGCCTTTAGAGTTCCTGCTGTGTGTCGGGGTCATTCACTGGCCACAGATCTTTCCCGTTGCCATTAAAATGATGAATTAATCTGTCCGGCTTGGACAGCGTCCCTCACAGTGGAAGAATCTGATGGACAAGCAGATGGGCGGCGGATGGGCAAATGGACTTTCAGTCAGTATTAGTGGATGACTGTAATGGGCCCATCAGGTCAGGGGGAGCTTCTAGTGAATATTCAGTACTTCTATTTAGAGAGGATGGAACATTTTGGTCCTGTGACTTCCCCACCAGCACTTTTTGCAGGTGGGGACATGTTTTTGTAGGCGAGTGTCACCAACCAGGGTCAGCTGGGAAAAATACATGCATGTGTTTCTTTCTCCAAAGACATAAAAAATCAGGCAAAAGTTTCTATAGTTGGTGAAGTAGTCATGCCAAGCCATAGTGACAAATATATAATAATAATAGGCATGGGGTGATATATTTTAAAATGTTATGTTACAATTAGCCTGTTTGTATTCATAACAGTACTAATAAAGCTCCACTGATGTAATGACAAAAACATTTACTGTAATTTTCAAAATGTAATTAATTCGATTTTTAAATTCAGCTCTGTCAAAGTTGGCACACTGGATGTAGGGTATCTTTCTAAGATGAGGATTGGATTTGTTTCCAGTTCCCCCGTACTGCAGAATCCGTGTTCTCCTTTCTTCCGTCTTTCTATTTGCTTCTCTATTCTAATCCTATTCACCTCCCTCCAGCAACCAGATCAGGACTCATTAAAACACTCGGCCTCCCATGAACCTTCTCCCCCAGCCCGAAGCTGTCAGATCACGTCTTTTTATTTTTTATGATTTGACAAGCTCATTTTCACCTGTGCTGTTGGATTCCTATCTTAACATCTTAACAACGGTGTTTGTAAATTGTCTGAAATATGTCGAGCTGAAAATATTCAGGTTATTTTGTGCAGCCTTATTATCTCCCCGTTTGAACACTGTTATAAGCTCTTTTTTTTACCTTCCCCTATCTGCTGATTCCATGTCGTCTCCCATAATTCCCTCATCAGAGTGCCTCTTATTTCTTTGATGGTTCCCACAGTGCAGAGGACACGCTGAACACACTTGAACTACATTTCCCAAGGACGCTGTTTGTTCAGTAAGGGTTCCTCTAAAGTTAGTGGTCCAAGTCTGTAAATCAGACTGCATATCTCCAAACGGTCAAAGTGCAGTCACGTGTGAAATAAAAATTACCGTATATCTCTAATAATGCTGCATTGATTTTTATCCCTTTTTTAAAAAAAAAAAGAACTGTCCATCATGAGTGCGATAATGTTAAAGGAATGCAATGCAAAATCAATGGAGTTCTTTTAATGCACAACACATTTTAGACTTCAATTTAAAAGAAGTGTATCTGTAATAACCGGCTTAGTATCGGCTGATACTTTAAAATGAGACCATTAGGTCCGAGTTGTGGGATGGGTTGAGTATCTTCTCGTTATGGTGGTATCTAAAAGCCTTCTGTGTGAATGTGGAAGACTTTCTCTTTCTTTGGCTTTGTCCCAGTATCCTTTTCTAAGTATCTGTACATCCACCCTCATGACCCCTAAGATCTCCTCAGCTCAAGACCTCCCCCACCCTTTCCTCCTGTCAGAACGGATGGGAGAATTCAAAAGAAAGTGGTAGACTCATGGATTATTACCTTATTTTTTTCCTTTTTAAAGCCTTTCCCCTCCTGGCACAGTACAGCATGTTCTTGAACTTCAGCATTGTTACAGTGCTGGCGAGGTACCCAGTATTATCTGGTACAGGTCCATGGTCATTTTCGAAAAGGGTGGTAGGAGCGGTATTGGCATTGTGTGCCGTCTCCACACAAGAAGGGACTGTACTTGTATCGTGAGTCAGCCAGACGTGAAGGCATATCGTTACCAAGCATGCTGCTACACTGTGGGCACTACGGTTCCTTCCAGAGGTGCACTTATACCCCTCTATGACAGGATTAGTGTTAAAACACAACCCGTACATTGGAAAAAGACGAGTGTTTTTGCAGAGAGTTTAGCAGGCCGCTTTTATAATCAGGTACACTTGGTGCTGTGAAGAATCTGTGGCCTACCAGAGTCAAATTGCTAGTTTAGGATAAATACAGGCTTCATCCACAGTGAAGAAGCCAAAGGCCCATTCTGTTTGTTCTGAACTTTAAAGCTCATTGCCTTGTTGTTGCAAGGTGCATACAAATAATATTGTCTTGCCTTATTCAATGTACTTAAGATGACTTATATACACATCAAGACATGATCTAGAACAAAATATAAGGCAATATAAATAGAGGCACAAATGGGATTTAAAGGGATTAAAACAAAGTAAAACAGAAGATTAACATATGGTGATATAGGATAAGTCGGATTAAACTTTAGAATTGATATTACAGTGAAGTGCAAGATATGGAAAAACAGCAACAACGCTGAAGAACGGAAAGGTTTTAAGTTCTGATATAGAAGAACTGAGAGTTAGAGGAGACTTCCAATGTTCCAGCAGGAGAAAGAAGAGGCATATTGGGGGAAGTAGAAGTGGGACAAGGACCTGTCCCTGTCCTAGAGACAGACGGGATTGTTGATTTTGAATGGCGTCGCTTTGAGATATGTGCATATTAATGGATCCATTAACATCACATCCAGTTCCTTAATCTCTCATTTTAGAAAAGTTGATGCCAGTGTTAACCAGTGCTTCCATTTCTTCAGTCAAGGAGAGTAATGTTGGGAGGATCGAGGAGATTGATCCATAAACTGCAACGTTCAGTCTGTGTGGCGCTGTAGGCACCGTAGGCCTAGTTGACGGGTGTTGCAGACTGAACCACAAATGGTCCATCAGTACTTTTAAACTGCCCTGAAAACATGCCCTCTCCCCCAGAACAGATTTAAGTTATGAATGTAAGTCGTCCCTTTCAGGCCGCAGGTTCTGCTGAGCCATGTGTTGAGTCCCGAGAGTCTGCTGAACCCCTTGATCCCTCTTTGGACCGGAGTTGGAAGTGGTCAACTAACAAACAGCATAACAGCTCAGTGAAAGCCTGCTTTAGCACTCCTGAGACTTGTTTGCCTTTTTTCTGTTGGATGACACTCTTCATAATACTCCATGTCCAAACGTATCACTTCCACTCATGGAGATTTACTAACGGTTCAGACCTGTTTTCCTGCTGTAATGTCGAGGTTGATGTGGAGAACAACAGGCGGGCTGTTTAGATTGTTTGCTTGACTTTTCTGTCAATATTGTACCTCTTTTCATAAGTGCGTGTGTGACATACTGACGATGTGCGTATTTTCCTTTTGTAGCGGCGTCGTACACGGACAGCTCCGACGATGAGACGTCTCCTCGGGACAAACAGCAGAAGAACTCCAAGGGCAACGGGGATTTCTGCATCAAGAACATCAAACAGGCCGACTTCGGCCGCAGAGAGATCGAGATCGCAGAGCAAGGTAGCCATAACCGCAGTAATACAGACACGAGGGCCTACTACATTCAAAGAGTGTTTCTCTCACACACACACACACACACACACACCCTTTGCATCGGTGACTCCTTCAGCTGGATGAGTCGATGGATTAGTGATGAAGTATTAGGAGGATTTAATGATGGGGGTTCCATAACCATCCATTCCATTATCCACTCGTGTTCATTTGCTTCCGCAGAGATGCCAGCCCTGATGGCTCTGAGGAAGCGAGCCCAGGGGGAGAAACCCCTGGCTGGTGCCAAGGTGGTGGGCTGCACCCACATCACTGCCCAGACTGCTGTGAGTAGGATTGCAAAACAAGAGTCCAGAGTCCAAACATGAGACCATTTTCCTGCAACATGACGTTCTTCTCTTCAGGTGCTGATGGAGACTTTGTCAGCATTGGGGGCTCAGTGCAGATGGGCCGCCTGCAACATCTACTCCACCCAGAATGAAGTGGCAGCTGCCCTGGCGGAGGGAGGTGAGACTGAGAGTTCCTCTCTTTGACACCTTCCTTCGTCCGTCCGCTGTCTTTCACTTCCTGAAATGTCCAGATGCCCTCTTTCTGTCTCCCCAATATGAAATGCTTCCCATCTCTCTCTAGGTTTCAGTGTGTTTGCATGGAAGGGTGAGTCAGAGGACGACTTCTGGTGGTGCATCGATCGCTGTGTCAACGTGGAAGGCTGGCAGCCCAACATGGTAGCACACCTACATTCTAAATCACTCTTATTTAGGCATCTTTTTCTTGTTCTTTGCATCCCACAGTCCCCCATTGGTTGTGCTGCTATTTTCACCAGACAACCAGATATTTTTAAATGGAATAAATCTATTTTTACACTGGGTAGAAAGAAAAATGTGCATTTATTTTTTTCAGCCATGACGTTTGTTAGACGTCAATGAAGGACCTGCAGAAATAAGTTATTCAAATAAGTTTGTCGAATTATTATAAAAATAGATTAGTGGTTAATTTCCTTCTCTTGAATGTGAAAGAAAAAAACACTTATCTCAATGTTTCTCTCCCTTTCTCTTCATCCCGTCAGATCTTGGATGACGGTGGAGACTTGACTCACTGGATCTATAAGAAATACCCCAACATGTTCAAGAAGATCAAGGGCATTGTAGAGGAGAGTGTTACCGGTGTGCACAGGTGGGTTTCAAACATGCACACATCCTGAACCTCTGTCGGTGTTTTTGGTAAAATATTACAGTCTCACATAAAACCAGTTCTCTTCATTTTAAAATGAGCGAATATTCTAGTTAATTGTTACACAAACTCACATTAAAAACAGACTTCACTGACACACCGAAGCTGTTTCTGGTGCAACATCGCCATCTAGTGGTGAACAATAACAATGCACTGTGACCAACAATGGGGGCGCTGCTGTAAACTGTTAGTAGTAGCATTTAATGATAAATAATGATGACATTAATCTGATAAAACTACTCCTGGGTGATTTAACTCCTGTAGGTTGTACCAGCTGTCCAAGGCAGGAAAGCTTTGTGTTCCAGCCATGAACGTCAACGACTCTGTGACCAAGCAGAAGTTTGACAACCTTTACTGCTGCAGGGAGTCCATCTTGGACGGGTATGAACCGGTCTCCCTTTTAACCTTATTAAACAGAACATGTTTGTTTTTTTGAGTAGTTAGTGTTGCGGAGGAATTACACCGACCTCCCCTAGACTCCAAACAGACTGAATAAATATTAGGCTGCCAGTATAATTGTGTTTCTGCCCTCAGCCTGAAGAGGACCACTGATGTCATGTTTGGAGGCAAACAGGTGGTGGTGTGTGGATATGGAGAGGTGAGGCGGACATTTTCATACAGTCTCGAACACAAATACTTGTTCACTGACGGAACAATATTATATGTCTGCCCTTTTAAAGGCACCAAAGCACGCAGGTAGTAGAGGCTACCTGCTGTTGACATCCTCTGTTAGATGTCTGTGCCTCTGTGAAAAATACTTTCAGTATTATCTGGAAGATTGTGGAATAATTCATCGACTTTGAAAACAAAATAACACTTTTTGTCATTTTTAAAGGGAAGATAAAGACTAAAGTAAACAAATAATAACCAGTAACTCCCACCAATTTTTAATTTAACATCGCCCGCTGCAGTGATTAAGAGTGCATTTAAACTAGCAAAGCAAGCAGGGAAGTACACCATTGCTAAAAATGATGGATGAATGTTTAAAACCTATAATAATCTCCCATCTCTTTATCCGTCAGGTGGGAAAAGGCTGCTGTGCCGCCCTCAAAGCAATGGGCTCCATCGTCTATGTCACAGAGATTGACCCGATCTGTGCCTTGCAGGCCTGGTAAGACTCTTGCTTGTTTACGCCTCACCACCAGGGTTTGACATCTCATTAGTCTCACGCTCTCTATTGTCTTTCCCCCTGAACGCAGCATGGACGGCTTCAGGCTGGTGAAACTGAATGAAGTCATCAGACAAGTGGACATCGTCATCACCTGCACAGGTTGGTTCAGCCGGCGGGAGATGGAGGGAGGCTGGCGTAGTTGGGAAATAAAACCGTTCTGTCAGTGTCCGTTCAGGATGACTGGACAGATATTCATTATCATCAGTGTCTAACAGTCACTCATCAACTGCTCAGCTCAGCAGCCGGGGAGTTGTCCCGGACACTTAATTGGAGCAGAGAATTACTTGTCTCGCTGCTTCATTACCTCATGTTGCTGGCAGGCCTTCAGCAGAGGGCTCCCTTAAGGGCGGCTGCAATCGAACAGAAAAGATAATTTCGTGCGAGATTTTCACCGATAAAATTACAATGTGGTGTAAAATAAGCAAAAAGGGCTAGCATTAGCTTTAATACGGTCCTTGTAATGTTGATTACAAATCAGAAATCATCACCAGAATGTTACCATGTTGCAAAAGTTTACCCAATACACACATTAATTGAAAAGTAGTTGATTAAAAATTGTGGGAAGAAGTCATTAAAACCTACTTTGGCAGAAATGGATACAGGTTTTTGAGTCAATGTTCCATTTTCTTTCTCACATGCATTTATCCTCCCGTTACTTTCTCCTTTTTCTCATCCTCCTCCTGCCATCAGGCAATAAGAACGTGGTGGTGAGAGAGTACCTGGACCGCATGAAGAACGGCTGCATCGTCTGCAACATGGGGCACTCCAACACCGAGATCGATGTGGTCAGTTTCAAGCTCGTATGAACTTGTGAAGTAACTACGATAAACAAAGAGAGTTGATGGAAGATAAAATGTGATCAAAAACGCCGTTCTTGACAGACACTTAAATGCTGTAGTGGTCAGAATTAGGCTAGTAGACTTCCTTTAGACAACAAATGATAACAATAGAACAAAGATGCACGTTTTCCCCTTTTACCACTTTGACCTTTCACAATCCCCCAATGAAAGGTCACTGCTTCATGTCATTGTTAGAAAAGTGTAGTTCTGCAGTAAACAAGATTGTGTTCTCCTGACCATAAAACAGTGAGATGTGCTAGGAATAGAAAAATATGAGAGGAATTCAAGAGCAGGGTTTTTGTTTTTTAAAAACGGCAATCAAGGAAGTAGTTCAGACACGAGAGGAAGTTGTGACTCACTTCTTATAGTCCTTCCAGCCCTGGAAAAAAGACCAAACACACTGAGTCAACTTCTGGCCCGAGATGATAGATGTGTGACAGCTCAGCCCACCAGAAATAAGCCGTGGAGGAAGACGAGAGGGAAATAATTGCTCGTGATGTTTGTGCTCATCCTGCAGGCAAGTCTGCGGACTCCTGAGCTGACCTGGGAGAGAGTGCGCTCTCAGGTGGACCACGTCATCTGGCCTGATGGCAAACGGATAGTGCTGCTGGCTGAGGTACATGTTGGGGCCAAATGACACACACACACACACACACACACACACACACAAATAAACACGATAGCAAAATAAAGAAACCAAAGCTGCTTCTTAAATTAAAAACACAAGTCATCCTAGGCAGTGTTGGGAATAATTACAGGTTGGATCACTTGCACTGAGAATTAAAACCTTATTAACGGTTTTAATTATGCTTTATTTCCCCTCTCTGGCTGCAGAGTTTCAGTTTGTTTTCTGCTACACTCATATTCACTCACTGCAATGCAGCATCTCAGACACCAGCAACAGTTCAGCATTTGTGGGCAAAACGAAACATTATCTTTCCTAATAAAAGTTGCTCAGCAGTGAATTTCAGAATTAAGATGAAATAAACAGTTGCAGGTACGATTTCAGAAAGGTTTATATGACATGGATTTCTCACCTGGATTGTGCATTCTCACACATTTTCCTTTCAGCTGCAAAGAAGAACCTCGTTATTCTAACCTTGTATCTGCTTTGTCTTCCTCTGCAGGGTCGCCTGCTGAACCTCAGCTGCTCCACCGTGCCCACCTTCGTGCTCTCCATCACCGCCACCACCCAGGTCTCATTTACATTCTTGTGCATGATTTAGTTTTGTGTTTTACATCTTTTTTTTTGCATCGCTCTCAAATTGTTTCTGTTTGTCAGTGCTGGATAAATCGACAGAAGAAGTTGTTTGGCTGTGTAGGTGTGTGTGTGTGTGTGTGAGTAACACTTGTGTGTCTCTTCCCAGGCGCTGGCTTTGATAGAGCTGTACAATGCCCCGGAGGGACGCTACAAACAGGATGTTTACCTGCTGCCCAAGAAGATGGGTAAGATTTTAAACTTGAGAGAGATTGCTGAATGCAAGAATCCAAAAATGCAGAAAAGAAAGAAGATAAATGCCTATTGGAGTACACAAACAACGCAAGATATCGAGCCTCGGATGCAAAAATAACCTTGTTTGGTACTTAAGTAGCCACTAAGCAGGAAGTGATTACAGAGAGTTGGTTTTTACCCCGGCAAAGAGCCATTTATCTCTAGACCACAGTCTCGTATGTCCAGACTGACCTTTTATTCACAGTAGAATGAATCCTCTCTGCATGGATGTATGTATGCTTGCGTGCATACAGCCCATAGCATGTCTGCAGCGTCGCCCCGGTGGGTTAGAGCCGAGCACATGCATAGTAAGTAAAAACAGGGAGTTGGATATAGGTCACCCCTTCCGTGACGGCTGCTGCCAGCAGCACAGCACCCACTGACAGGAAAGATGACGGAGAGAAAGAAGGAGGTAGTGACAGGAAAGGGCTGAGATGGAGAAAGAGGGGAAAAAGAGGAGAGATGTTTAATCCTAGAGCCTCCCGGTGCCTTTTTGAATGCTTAATCAACACGCTCCTCCTCTCTCTTTCCCTCCAGATGAGTATGTGGCCAGCCTACATCTCCCTACGTTTGATGCACATCTTACAGAGCTGAGTGACGAGCAGGCCAAGTATCTGGGCTTGAACAAGAACGGACCCTTCAAGCCAAACTACTATAGGTATGGAAACCCTTCCATATCAACATTCTTACTTTAACAGGGAGGTTCGGATTTGTCTTCAGGTCGCAGCAACATCTTTATATTTATATCACTCTAACTTGCTTCCTTTATTTTTCCTCGTTAAGGTATTAAACCAGTGTCGGGGGGGTTGGACTGAAGAAATACAAATACTCCATGAATGGCACAGACTCATAGAAGGAGAGGAGGCATTGGAGGAGGAGCAGAAGGAAGGACGGATGGACAGAACGGTCAAATCACCTGCTTTATATTCTGGGGGAGGGGGAGGAGCTCAGACCGAGCCTGGGGTGGGGGGGGTGCGGAGGGACGTGGCTTTTGCTGCGCTTATGGCAGCCGTTTTTATTTATTCACGCTCGACAACAATAATAACATTCACTCTAACTCCGTGGAGCTGCTCCTGCCATTCGCCACTAGCTAGCTCCCCGACATCTTCTCCTGGAAGATGCTCTACTTCCCTTCCACTCGTCGCTTCACCGTCATTATCTCTTCCTCTTTAGACGCTCATTTGTGTGTCGACTTGTATGTAAATCCTTCCATCCTACCTTCCCATCACCAGATCTTTTATTGTTTAACTATTAAAGATGAAATTATTGATGATAAAAAAAAAAAGATATATACTATATATTAAAAATAAAAAAAGAAGAAAAAAAACTTGATTTAAAAACAAAAACAATCTGTGTGAATGAAGATTTAGTGACGGAGATCTCCTGTCCTTTTTTTGTTGTCTTTTCTTTTCTACCTGTGATCATGTTTTGTTTTTTTTCTCTTGTGTATTATTGCGAGGGCGGGGCTAGACCTAGTGGGAGGGGGTTAGGTGGGGTCTCAGGGTCCAATCATATCATGTCTTTTATTTGACCGTTTTGTCGAGATTCACCATTGTGTCTGTTTTTAAACTTTTTTTTTTTTTTTACGTGTTCTGTCCCTTCGGATCAGCCTGTAGTTTGTAGTCATAACTTAGTCGGACTGGATGGTGACCGGTTCTTCCCACCTGTCACTCAAAGCCACAGTGAAACCATCTCATTGGCTGCTTCTCTCTCTGCTTCCAGCTGCTCACACGCCACCAGTGTTGAAGTCATCACAAGTATTTCAAGCCTGTGAGAGCTCATCCTTCTTTCATTTCGTCTCCTCCTTTACCAACAATGACTATACTATATTAGAAGCATGACAGGTTGTCAGATCATCACAAGGGGTTTACTGTATATTTAGATATTTATATTGAAATTAAGATTTGTTCTATCTTTTTCTCTCCTGCGCCGTCTAATATCATGACTTTTGGAAGAAAAAAAAAATCAACATATGTCATAAAGATAAGCAATTAAATGTTCTAATGATAAGTGTAATAAATGTACTTAACCCTCACTTTAAATACTGTGACAAAAATACGTAGAGATACCAAATGAGCAGCAAGTTGCTACCTGGCCGGTACTGAACAGATCTCTTCAATCAGGTCCTCGCTGAAAAGTATGGTGCTGTTAAGATTTACTGTACTTACCATACACACTACAACTCCACGGTACTCACAGGTGTAGTCAAGGGGGTTCAGTTTTAATGAAATAAAATCTGTGATCTGAATTCCATCATGATATATTTTCTTTCCATCCAAGAAGCACATTTAACTTCTCAGCATATTTGCCTGTAAAGGGATTTTTTTTTTTAACCTTTCTCCAAACTCGGCGTCTATAACGAGCTCCATCCTCGGCAGCTCGAAACCCCAGCTGACCCGACCCGTGGAAATTAGAAAGTCCTGACGGTCATTTCACCTGACAGCTGCACCGGCTCTGCACCTGAACCAATCAGATCCTCTGCTAACCTGCTGGGAGACGCTGCCAGCTCCACTTTCACAGAGAGGGATGAAATGCTTAAACACACACACATACAGCTCATCATCCAGGTCTGAAAATGTCCCGTACTGTGGAAAACCGGTCATTTTACAGATTTTTTTGAACGGGAGGAAATGGCACAAAAAGCTTTTGTATTCCGGTTAAATAAATAAATAAATATTCAATAATTGCTTATTGAAAATGCGCAATTTTTGTTCTGATCTGAGTAATATCATGGCATAATACCAAAAGTCTTTTGAAGGAATATTTTGAGATTCGGGGAAATATCTTAATTCGCTTTCTTGCCGAGAGTTGAGAAAATATATACCAATCTCATGTTTCGATGATAAAATATTTCTGGAGCCAGCAACCGGTTAGCTTATGCTAGCGTCAAGATAACAAAATCCAACTACCAGCGCCTCGAAAAGCTTCTTAATTGTCTATTTTGTTTTCATGAGTACAAAACCCTAAGCGATAAATGTGCTGGAAGAGGAATTTTGTTACCTTTGGATGGAGCCAGGCTAGCTGTTTCCCCCTGCTTCCAGTCTTTATGCTAAGCTAAGCTAAGCTAACCGGTGTCTGGCGTCTGCTTACGTATTCAGCATGCACGCATGAGCGGGATACTTAGGCAAGATGTCAAACTTTATCTTTAAATTTTGGTAAAAGCTAATTAAAGTCTAAAGACATTTTTTTAAAGGTGCGTAGGAACCTCTCAGATAAAGTAGTCCTCATGCCGCCACGTCACGACGAGACACGGCCCACACGACCTCAATACCACTTTGTTCCCCGCAGGTGTTTGTGCATTTCTCTCGTCTTGTGTCGTCCTGAGTCTTATTTTTCCCTTTTTTTGTAAGTGTGAAAGCCGAGGTGATTATAGATGATGGTGTGTGTGTGTGTGTGTGTGTGTGGTAAAATGTCTCTCTGTGTTTGTTCACATCCTTTTTTGTGTTTGCCATGGTTGCTTCGATAACAGCTGCCTCAGGATCCTAGCCTATGCGTTAGGGGGAGAAAACTTTTGTTGTCGTTTTTGTTTTGTCAGCCGTAAGCTGACCGACAAACAGATGGGTGGGGGGAAGACACCAGCATCGTATACGTATATATACACACTATATACAGATATGACAACCTTTAAAAGTATAGGAAGGTAACAAGAAGAATCCACTCCTGTATTTATTGTTGTAAATCCTCATTCAGTGCAAACTGGTGAAATTCTCAAACATGTTTTAAGTTGTCTAATAAAGGAAAAAAGAAAAAAAAAACCCTATGTTCAAATATTGCAAGTGATAACGGTAGATGATGAGCAATAATTTAAAACATTCTGTCATCTCAATGAATAAAGATGTAAAAAGTTGTACCCGCTTTGTGTGCGTCTCCTTGATTGGACGTTGTAGTTTGTAGCGTTTCTCACTAGTTGTGTTTGTGTGTGTTGGGGGGAGGGAAGCTCGTGTGCAGCTGCTGAGGTCTGTCAGAGATCCACAGTGATCTCATCTGAGCCAGCAGCCAACAGACAGGGACGTCTCTGCCATCAGCAGCTGGCTGGGATCCTTTATTTAGTCTTGAGGAGAGAGATGGTTCGACGCATATAGAATAAGATCCAAACTAGGGTTCAGCACTTACTCTCGCAACTGTTTCTTCCCCTTTAAAAACTTTGTTTTTAATGGACGAAGAAATCATTTTGAGATCTAAAGTTTGTGAAAAGATGTAGAATTGTAAAAGCTGGGTTTAAGGAAAACATTTGTTCATCAATTCTGAGCCTGTGAAACTAATTGTGTAATGTCTTGTGTGGATCAGGAGGAGCTATGTTGCGTCTGAGGAAATAACCTTGATGATGTCACCAGGGTTACTTCAGGGCTTGGAGATTACAAATTTGTAACGGAAAAGCATCGGAAAAGCTGCAGGCATTATGGGAATTGTAGGATCTGGCATTTTTTTTAGAGCTTGAATAAACTTAAGGATATCTTGCCAATTTGATTTTGAGCCCCATTTTTTTGAAAGTGCATCATAAATCACTGCTGTAGCGTATCTGAAAAATCACCAAAAAAAAACACAGTTCTTCCATGAAATACAACTTTCCCCCCTCTTTAATTAGTATACCAAGTATCTGTGCTTTTATGTCAGGCTTGAGTCTAAATTGATTCAATCAGCAGTGAATAATTACTTAATTATGACGCGTTCCCCTGCTGTCTGGTCACGCCGTCATTAAACTGTCCAATCCAATCACGTCATCTTAAGTGTTTTTTTCACAGCGGGTCGTGTGTGTGAGGTGGTGTGTTTGGCAACTTATGTGCACTAAACCCCAACCTCCACATATCAATAATTCACTGGCTCCTCTGAAGGGAGGACGACGGGAGGTGAAGTGGCTCCACTTCCACCTCCATCTAACCTTTAAACTGGAGGAGTCACAGGAATTCAATAGACATGTGAAACGGTCGAAATCCCTGACAGCAGATTATTTATTACCAAAGAGAAAAATCATCTTTTATGTTAATACGGTTTGACACAGCTGGTGGGAAAACTTCATCCATCAGGCAAAAGCTGGAAAATTTGGTTGATTGGTATTTTTCTACTGGCATCAGCAGCAGGAATTCAACTGTGCTGCACAAGTCAAAACACATAACTGGTCAAAGATGAGTTACGACAACAAGAGTGACAAAACCAGTTATAACCAAATGGCAGTGACTGCTCCGTGGCTATGAACGGCTAGGTGGTGATACAGCCTTAACTAAAGCTAATTTACAGTTAATGAATAAATGTCATTTTAATGGAGAATTGGTAAGAACACTTATAATATCTATTTATTTTAACAGGTGGTGAGTTTAATATTATTTTTATACTTAAATTCTCCATATCAGCTTGGTTGTATTGAGGCCAGGCTGGAAAACACACAAGTAACCAGTTCATTACTGTTTTTTAATTACTTTATTTTAGTACACTGTAAGTGTAGTTTTAGTACTATTTTTTCAATAATACTTTTTTAAAATGTTCTGTTTTTTTTATTTTTATCAATAATTATTCACATTATTTAATTAACTCTTTGCCATTCAAGTTGCCTTCACCAATAGAAGGGATTCACATGAAACGTTGCATTTGTAATTTTAATGTAAAGTATTTTTTCATCTATGTTTTACAGCCCTTTACATCTTTCTACGTATCGCCAACCCGGGCTCTTATTTTGACATGACGTGTGCTCACCTCTAGCCTAACCATCAGCTTTAATGAGCGCGACACCACCTCGTTTTACCTTCACGCGCTCACTAGCCCCGCCCTCTCGGGGCGCGCAGGGACAGCGAACCAAACAGACAGGGGGGAGTAGCAGCAGCAGCACCAGCAGCAGCAGCAGAAGAAGGAGGAGGAGGAGGAGATCCTCAACTTGGGTTCAGGAGCCGGTACTCCTCCTGGCGTGGTGCTGCAGTCACACACAGCTCGCCGCCGGCCCGCCATGCACTGTCCGCGGAGGGGGAAGTGAGCGAGGACCGAGGACGATGCAGGCGGAGGACATGGAGGTACCTATCATTAATAACCTTAACGATAACGGCGACAGGCAGAGGCCGAGAGATGTGTTCAAGGAGCAGCAGAAGGAGTCGGAGGTAAATCGGAGAGGCGTTTGTGTACAGTCGGCTACTACAGCTTATGGTATAGGAGCTGTGTGCGCGTGTGTGTGTGTGTGTGTGCGCGCGTGTGTGTGTGTGTGTTGTTGCTGGGGAGCTTTCCGACCTGCTACATGTCCTTTCCATGCAGTGAGTCGACGTCTTGGCTGGGAAGCATGCAGACAGGCAGGCAGGCAGGCAGACACCGATGTGTTATTTTGGCGAACGGCTCCTATAAATAACCCCGCAGTAATCCTACAGTGGTGCTCAGCGTGGGGAATGCAGGTGGGGAAATGTTGCACAAAACCACCACCACCACCACCACTAAGCATATGTGAGCATGGTAGTCATTTATTATTGATGGCTTTTTATCTCTTGCGGTGATTTAGTCCATTAATTAGGATATGCCTATCCTTCATAGTCACTGGCTTCATTGATTGGTTGACTAAAAACATTCAAGTCACCTGATAAATGTTAAACTTAACAAAATAGTTATTGCTTCACAATATTAGTATTATTATTAGGGGGTTTGCTGGTCAAATTAAGTGACAAGAGCATGATTTTGTAGGGGAAAAAAACACTTCTTGTGATTAAATTTAAGGCAACAACTAACAAACTACTTTCTCCATTCATCAACTAGTCATTTTAACATGATAATAAATAGTGAAAAAAGATATGAATTTAATATCTGACAAAGAAAATCAGCTCATCACAATTGAGGACTTTGGAACCATCATTTGTTTGACATTTCTTGCTTGAAAAATGACTGAGGCGTTCAAAATTTAGGAGGAAAAGCTAGATTGATGAATGAAAATGCAAGGTTTGACGATGGAAACATTCACCATTAAGTCTCTGCTTCTGGAAACATTAAAGCAACATGGCTCATGTTCAGTCTGATGGGGTTTTTTTGTGTGCCGTGCAGCGATAATTCATCCCCTTGTGGAAAAACAATGAGAAGAAGATGTGTTTTCCCTCCTGGGTTGTTTAGTCCGGATACATCGGAGAAGTTAAGCAAGTCAAAAAAAACCAACAACCCCGGTGCCCCCTGGTGTGTGTGTTGTTGTTTGAGCACATTGAATGGTTTTGAGGGAATTAGAGCATATTCATCTCGCAGATGGATTCTGGGTCGAGGGCTTGGTGATTGTGTTTGAGTGGGGGGGGGGGGTTATGGATGTTGAAAGCACTTAACGTCAAAGCCACACGTTGATGCTGATACTGCCTGCATGGCCACTGGGCTCCTGTCTGTGGAGTTAACCTCTAATCGGAGATTCATTCATGTATGTATCGCTGGGCAGTCGACTCTCGTCTGTGTGACATATGTTGGTCGAGGGGGGGGGGGCTTGACTCTGTGCCCGGTGTTTGCACACTGATGTGGTGTGGAGTGTGGAAGGGGGGTCAGAAGTGGTGCCAGTTTGGAGTCGGGGCTTTGTCGTTATCGGCTGGCGGCAGAGTAGGGGAGGCTGGAGGGGGGAGACTAGAAGCACAGAGAGGGAGATGCTCACGGGAATTAAAGAGTCATCTCTGCTGGGTTCAGAAGGAGCGACCAGTTTCAGGAACTAGTCCCCCCCCCGGGCCCCGACTCTGTGCTCTTCAGCAGATGGATGGCGGATGAGGTTTGCTTGTATTGGATTAGCCAATCATCGATAAACGTTTAGGGTCATTTATCAAGCAAGATTGTCAAACATTCTCTGGTCCCAGCTGCTCCAATGTGAGGAACTGCTGCTGGTTGCACAAAATGATCACTTAATAGAATAAATGGTTTATCAATGAATACAAAAATAATGATTTTATTATTTTGTTATGCTGTAGAGTGAACATATATAACATATGACCTTATGCATGACCTTGTGGATATATTATGTGTAGTGTGTGAAGAGGAGATTGAAGATGATACATTCATAAGTGTGATGGTGCTTTGAACTACCAGACCACCCAATACTCTCATCATCTAAATGCACTGGATGTTCAGGGATTGAGGGAAAAAGTGCAAAAATATACAAAGCAAGTAGATTTTATGGGGATTTTCAGAACTTGTTGCAGATCGTAAAAACAGGTTTCCTTCACCCTCATTCTGACTTGTTGGTGATTTTGTCCAATCATCTGCGCTCCGTTTCCTGGTCTGCAAGTGCATTAATGATATTTCATCAGCTGACGTCCCTTCATGTTTTCATTTCATGCCGAGTCGGTCGCTGCAGGTATTTTGCAGGAGACGGTCACGTGTCGGCACGCGGGGTTACTTCAACCAGGAGAGCTGACTCAGCACATCCTTTGTTTACATCCTGGTCCCGGGGCAGCTTTGACAGGGTTAAACTCATCCAACACTCACAGCTCGAGGGCCTCCCAGTGGTTTTACATCCGGTTACATCCTCTACCCAAAAAAACGACATAGGGATCAAATAAAACAACAAGACTGTTCCAGCCACAAGGCTTATTCCCTTACACCTATCCTCTATTTGTCCCACATGTGGGCGAGAATTCCTTTCACAGCTCGTATGCATTAAATGTAGCTTTGTCACGGAGCTAAAAACAGGGCAGTTGATATCTTGGACGTCCAAGGTTGCGGCAAAGTGTTTGTGCGATTGCATGCAGCCGTTGTTTTTATAGAAAGGTAACGTGTGCAGTCTGTCTCGTGCTAATCACAGGGTGAGGCTGAAGTCGGAGCCAGGAGAGACCCTTCGGCTGCACGCAGGAGCTAATCTTCTCTGAAACTGGGGGGCGTTGACTCCCCCCTTCCCTCCCTTTCTTTACTGCAGTTTATTTCTTGACCCAAAGCATCTGTTTTAGGGAGAGAGTCACTGTTCAAGCAGCGTGCTCAAAGCTGGATCTGTAATTGTGAGAAAAATAGTCCAATCAACGCTGCATGGATATTCAACAGCCAATCAAAACTCAAATGCATGCAGCAATTTAAATCTGAGGCTGGAGAGTGTGTGTGTGTGTGTGTGTGTGTGTGTGTGTGTGTGTGTGTGTGTGTGTGTGTGTGTGTGTGTGTGTGTGTGTGTGTGTGTGGAGTTTAAGTGTGTGACCGCAAATGGAGTAGAGTAGTGGGTACAGTAAAAATGTGAATAGCCTGCAGTATGTTTTGAGCGCGCGTGGGTGTCGGGACATCTGTGATTTTTGAGCTGAAATCGGGTGTCGCACTCTAGTGTGTGTATGCAAACGTGTGTGTGTGTTTCTCCACAGAGCTCCATGGAGTCTCCCAACCTGGAGTTTGAGTACGGAGACACGGACGTTCTGACCGCCGAGCTTTCAGGTAAGACCAGCTGCTAAACACCAGACTTTCCTGCAGTATGATGAGAAAATGAGCCTCAATTGCAACAAAAATGTGTAAGAATGTGGTTGAATAAATGCATGTAGTCCAAGAAGAAGTATGTTTGATACTTCTAGCATGTCTGCTATATATTGTTTAACTAAATCTCGTTTTCGTGCGTGCAACATGGCTGTAGAATCTTGTAAAGGCGTTCATGATCCACAGAGGATGAATCCCATTGGGCTTGATGATGCCCTGACTCTTGATGACTTTTAATGTCTGACCAAATATCTGCTAAATTTAGACTTGTTCTCGCCTCGTTATGTAGCTTCATGCACACGTCTGGTCTGCTTACTTTCCAAAGCTTTATCCGATTCAATTTTCACATCCAACTTAAAATGATGATGATTGCCAGGTTTCCTGCTGTGATATTTGTGTTTCTACTTAGCATAGAAACAATGATGTGTTTGTTTAATGGAAAAATATCGTTCTGCATCTTCATTCCTCGGCTTTTCTTGAGTTGTTTTATGTCACAGCGTTGAAGCGTAAAACCTGTTTTCCAAGACATTTGACACATTGTATAACTAATATAATAAATACCCATCATATCATATGCATGTCAAAGCCTGAGGATAATAAGTCAAAAACAGTGATAAAAAGTAACAAAAAATGTGTTGAATTTTTACAAAAAATCGTCGTAAAAATTCATAGAATGTTGTAAAAATCGGTTTAAAAAGTAATTAATACCCATCGTATCGTAAGTCCAGCACAGTCTGAGTATAGTTTATGTTAAAGCATCAGCTGACAGCTGTGTGATTTGGTGCTGGAAACATAAAAGAGGTATAAAGGACAGAAGAACAGCATCCATAGGCGTTTGTGATTCCTACTTTATATTTTGGCTCGAGAAGGATCGTCTCTCTCGTAGATGGCGAGCGGCAGCTGAGCGTTAGTCTCATTGGCAAACACACACGAGCCGACAGACCCGTCACGGCGGCTCTCCGGCGACGGCTCCTCCGGGTCGCGTAGTGACGCCTCGCTCTCCGAACAGGAGGAGAAGCGTGGCGGTCGCCATGAATCATTACATCTGTGTGGATGAGATCACCGCGGAGGAGACAGCAGCTCGTCTGTTGTCAGTTTTGCATGCCGGCACAGTTCGCTCTCTTTCTATTATATCCAGTATTGATTCATCTGTTGATCATTGTGTTTGATGACTTACTTTTTTTGCTTTATGAAATGACAGAAGTGTTTCTGATTGTGTCCACAGAGCTCTACAGTTACACGGAGGAGCCAGAGTTTGCCCTGAACAGGGACTACTTTGAGGAGGACTTCAGGAGCCATGGTACTGCGTGTGTGTACATGTACATGTTCTACTTCCCCAGCCAGTACTGTTGTTTATCTCCCAGACCTTGGTGGCTCCTGACGTCCCTTTTGTGTGGCTCTGAATGGCCCCAGTTTAGCGATAACAGCGTCCATACGTGAGATGGTGAAGGTTAGCTCAACGACACGGTGCACACAAGATAACATGAATGAGTGAAATGAAGAAATAGATGCAGCAGTCACTTGGTACAGCAAATTTGACGTTGTCACAACTGTGATCGTGATGGCGTTTCACTGCTTCACACTAAAAGCAGTGAAAGCGATGTGTAAAGCTCAGTTCAGCTCCGTTTTCTCACCTCTGAGGTGAAGGAGAAGCCAGCGTTGCTTTAAGGGACGGGACTCACAATAAGATGATTATGGTGAATTATCGGGATGATCATAAATATCCTCAGAGGTGATTTAAAGAAGCTGTCTATTTCAATTGAGAGGTGACAAATAGAGCCTGGTTTTAAAAATACAGTATACAATAATAATTTTAAAAACATGGATTTATCCTGTATTTATGCATTTATGATGATATTTAAGATTTCTTTTTTTCCCCACTAAAAAGGATGTTCACAAAAAAAGATGCATCTTATCTGTAATGCAATAGAAATATGTGTTTTTCTTCACAAAATGTAAAGGGATGTTTGAGTGCCATTTTAAGAGGTTTAAGCATATTTGGATGATTATCGGGATAATGTCGTGAATAGCAATTATTTTAGCCAAATCCTGTGAGTGGTCTCTTTGAGCCGACCTGTGAGGTTGAGGGTGACCAGCCACATCAAAGCTCTGCTCTTTTTAAGCCGTTCAAAGAACGGATGTCCCCACGGATAGACATCCCATCCTGAACATGTGATCGATACTTGGTTACCAAGGGAACCAAGCAGCTTTCCCAACATCATTTACCCTCTGACAAAAGATGATGCTCGAATCCAATGTTTAATCATAACATCTTGTGTAGAAATGACACAAGTCAAATATTCCCCCCCTTCAAAATAAAAGAGCAAAGAGAGAATCATTGTTTTCTATACGGTGCATTCGGTTGGAACGGAGGCATTTATGGGCTGATGATCACGACACACACAAATATCACTCTGAAGTTATTGTGGTATATCTCTTTCCATTTGGTCTTCATCTGTCACCTCCTCTCCGAGCCGAGCGGTAATGAATAGCAGGATTAGATGAGAGCTTCTCCGCCTGCTGTTTTACAGAAATAGAGCACGGAGCTGTCTCTTCTGATTATGGTCTTTTTTTTTAGTGTGTGTCAGTGGGTGGTTCTTCCTCTTTGACTTCTTTGTGTATGTGTGTGCAAATCAATGTTTTTCACAACTAATCATAAATTCCCAGTCAGTCACTCACCTAAATCATGTCTAATTTAAACTCCATGAAGAACAGGAAGGACAGAAATTAGAAAGTGTTTTTTGTTTCCCTGACTCGAGTATGCAGAGAAAATGAGAAGAAGCACTGAGCTCCACTGATCACGGTGATGCTACGCTGCTTTAATGCCTTTTACTGTCTGCGTAATCAAATGATGAGTCTGAGAATAGAAGACTTTTAGAGGATATGGTGATTTTCAGGAGGTCGTTTGTACTGGTGAGGCTGAGGATTGTGAAATTGGAGATACAGGTTCAACTTAAAGAGAGTGGGGGCTCCTTCGTCTCCATGACGTCGAGGAGGAGGTGACTCCATCCTCCACTGTACTGAGTGACGCGGTTGCCTATGACTGAGGAGGGCGAGTATCGCTGTGTCATCAGAATATTTGAAAGTACTTGACAGAGGAGAGTGTTGTCGCAGCAGAGCAATAATTATTTCAAGTTCAAGGCAGCAGATTAAATCAGGCCCAATAGTTTTGATGGTAACGTTGCTCACTGTGCCGTGTCCCGCCTGCAGCTCGGGACAGGAGGTGGATCGAACTGCTGGTGGAGGAGCAGAGGACGTATGTGATGAGGCTGCTGGACGCGCTGGAGGTGACGGACAGAGACAAGAGGCTGAAGGTGGCCAGGGCCATCCTCTACTTGGCTCAGGGTGCGTAGGCCAGTATTTAGAATATCAGCAGCTGCTAAAAGGCATCTATGTGAAACACAGCATTGCTCAATATGATACGTCCCATGTAGTGTGATTTATACAGAACACCAGAACAAATCTGTATTATTCAAAATCATTCAGTCAGTAAATCAGCTGAAAAAGCCCAAACTCTGAATGAAAATGGCACACAAAACACGACGCTTGTGCACTGTTTTTTTTGTTTTTCTCTCCAGGAGTGTTTGACGAGTGCGACACAGAGGCAGATGTGCTCCACTGGTCCAGACACAATGTCTTCCTCCTCTATGACATGGGCATCTTCACGGCACTGCTGGAGCTGCTCAGCATGGAGATCGAGTGAGTAGGACACACACACACACACACACACACACACACACACACACACACACACACAAGGAATATGCTGGGGATGCATGAGTCTAGTGTTCACCACCTCAGTGGCTTTCACCTTGAATCTGCGTGATGAGATAAGATTACAGAGTCGCTGCTGCTCGGCTGTTTACAACAGAGGGTAAAAGAAGGCGACGTGAAGGGCAAGTAAGCCAGAGACAGCAAAACAGCTTTTCTAATTGTATTTCCCCCCCCTGAAGGCTCAGATGGAGGAGATATCTGTGCTGAAATCTGGAGGTGTTTCATAGTGTGGCCTGGTGGTTGTCTTGTTAGTGAAAGGCGATAGGCTGAAGCCCTGAAAGAGTCAAAGTCTCGCTTACAAGAGAGAGGCTGAAACGCAGGAATACAGAGAACTGGCGTCTGTGATTTCAAACCCTTCAAGTCCGCTTTGTTGCTGCTGGTGTCGGCCCCTCAGTCGGGGTCCGGCTGCTTCTTTGTTGTTACATAAGCTGCAAATCTATTCAAGTCTATTCCTTTGATATTCTTGTTTTTCTTTATTTTTTAATTTGTTTGTGTGTTTTCTTTCCAATGCTTTTAATGTTTCATGTAAAGTACTTGAATAAAGTCGCTTTGCCTCGTCTTTTTTCAAATCAAACCACTAAAAATGATGCCAATGTTTCCTTGCGTTTTTTTGTGCAGTAATAATCAGGCGTGCAGCAGCGCCGTGAGGAAGCCCGCCATCTCTCTCGCTGACAGCACGGAGCTCAGGTAAGTAATATAACCACATGACTCACTGCCAACTCCACACTCAGCTCACTTCACACAGCAAGGGAAGCCAATAAATACAAGAATAGCTTTATTATTTGGTGTTTTAGTTCTGCCTGTCTTGCTTTTTTAATCAAAATTTTATCATTCAGCATTTCTCATGCGTACCTTTTAGTTTACACACACACACACACACACCTTATTATCAACATTTAATCATATTATTGTCTCTTTCCCTCACGTTCATGATCTGCTTCTGCATTGATTTTTGCAGACAATAGTCTGAACACTCCTCTACACACACACACACACACTGTGCATTCCCCAGTCGCACACTTACAAATTAATTACAGGCTGGAGGAGCAGATTTACGCCTAATTGCTGCTGCAAAATTGAAAGCCATTATAGTTATTTTGAACCGAGGGGCTTTGTCGAGCGAACAAAAGCGCTTTAATGCGTTCAACTTACATCGTGGGTTATTGTGAATGGATGGTGCATTACCCCGCAGAGAATACAAATCGTTACCGCTCACACTTTCATCGCTACTCATCATTTCCTCCGCCTCTTGTACTTGTAGACCTTTCAGGCACGTTCCTCGCTGTCCTCGGCACAAGTTAAACACCTACACTCACTCTCACATGGTCACGTGTTGCTTTCCCCCTGCAGAGTGCTTCTGAGCATCATGTACCTGATCGTGGAGACCATCCGAGTTCAAACGGAGGACGACAGGCCGGAGTGGCGAGCGGCGAGAGAAGCCTTCAAGATTGAGCTCGGTGTGTATAAGTGTATAAATACACTCCTGCAGTCTATTTATATGCTTGGAGGAAAACGCTGAGTCATCATTTAGGATCTTGAAAAGCACAGGAAAGTCTGAACGGGTGCTTTCATATGTGTATATAAGAAATGTAAGTTGACCTTTTGATCCCTCAGGTGCGCCTCTGTACAACGGGGAGCCCTTCGCCCTGCTCCTCTTCACCATGGTGACCAAGTTCTGCAGCATGAACGCGCCGCACTTCCCCATGAAGAAAGTGCTGCTGCTGCTCTGGAAGACCATACTGGTCGGTGAAGTAGAGCCGTTGACACATCATGAGCTTTTTTAACATTTCCGTTGCATGAACTGTGGTCTGTCCGTCCTCATCCTTCCAGTTCACCTTGGGGGGCTTCGAGGAACTCCAGGAGATGAAGGTGCGGGGTCGGGAGCGTCTGAGCCTGCCCCCGCTGCCGGAGGACAGCATCAAGGTGGTCCGGGCCATGAGAGCAGCCTCACCGCCGGCCTCTGCCATGGAGCTCATCGAGCAGCAGCAGCAGCAGAAGAGAGGCCGCCGCAGCCGCAGGGTACAGACCCCCCCCCATCCCCCCTACTACTGTAACCTCAACACATTTAGACAAGGGGAAATGCAACGTTTTAATATGCAAGAAGTGCAGATTTTGAGCGTTTGTAGCCACAGACAGTGTGTTTGGTACCTTCTAACCCTCCAGTAAATTAACGATATTTACTAATATGACATTGTACGACTAATTTGTTTCCATTTATTGTTGAATCCCCATTTTCTTCGTCCTCTTAACATATTTTCCGGGTCAGGCTTTTGGAAAAGTTCTTCAGCGCCAACATCCCTGGTCCTCTGTCGTGAGTCGGCGACGACCAGACGTGTTGTTGGTGCTGCGGCTGCTTTGTTCTCCGGTGGAGCCGGTAGACCGGACCCGGCTCTGGTTTCTCATTGCCCCTCTTCCTTGTGTTCCCACAGAGTGCCTTTGTTGATAGCTTGGAAGGAGACAGTCCCTTTCCCAAGAAGCAGGTCTTTACCCACAAATTCCCTCTTTTTCCTTCTGCATTTTTCTCCCTGCATCGAGCTGGACTTCTTTGCACTCCCCCTCCCACATCCACACCTCCTTTCTTTAATCTCTCTCTCTTTGTTCTGCCCTCTTTTCCCCTTTCTTTCCTCCTTCTCTTCTGCTCTCCCCTCCTGTCATGTAACCCTCATCCACTCATATCAGGATGCACCGAAAACTGAGCAAGCGATATTTAATGTGTCAGAAATTTGACCCTTTTCACACTAAAATTATTCTGACAAAGGAAGTTGAATTATATTGTAAATAAAGCATATTGACACTATTAGACAAATATAGTGTTTAATGATTAAATGGATCCAGAAGCCTAAATGTTAATGCTCCAAGTGCTTTCAGTGCAATCCTACTCCAATACTTAAAGGAAGAGTTTGATATTTGGGAAAAACAACTTCATATTTAGATAAAAAAAAAAACATTTCGTTAAGTCACAGCTGGTCGCTTGGCAACGCCACAATAACGACAGCCATGAGATCTTCTCATCTAACTCTCTCCGGAAGAAAGCGAATAATCACTTTTCCCCCAAAATTTCAAACTATTTCTTTAATTTAATCATCGCCACCTGCATGTTTTCATCCATTTAGCTTTTTCTCCTTTCCTCTGATCGCCACTATTTTTCTCTTCCTTTTCCTTCTGCTTATCCTCCCATCATCATTATCTAAATAAAAATATATATATAAATAAAAAATCCATCCTACTTATGTACTAAATTCTTCTGAATGTTTTCCTCTTGTATGCTCTTTTTTTCTTTTCGTCCTTATATTTTTCTTCTTTTCTTGCTTTTATCCTCCTTCTCCTTCTCCTTCCCATGCTTATTCCACCACTTTCATCTCCTTCCACTCCATCACCTCATCCTGCCCCTCCCCTCTTCTACTCGCCCTAATAATCCCTCCTCTCTCCTTCTGCTCCTCCACTTTGGCCTGCTCAGTTTGGGTAGGGGAGGGAGGGTGAGGGTGAGGGGGGGGGGGGCCTGACTTGCTGGCTGTTATCATTGGCGCTGGAGCGGTCACTATCACACTGTCCTACTGTAAAGTCACCCCAGACATCGACTGTAGCAGCATCTCTCCTCCTGTACTTTTCATCCCATCGCTGCCAGGTTTGTCCGCAAAAAAAAAAAAAAATCACCTCGCACTGTAGCCTCTGGACTAGGGGTCAATGTCCTGAAAATGCATTCATGGAAGGAGGTGAATTGAGATCGCCACGAACTTCCTCCTCCGCAGGTGTATTTGGGTTTCAGTTGACCTCTCTCTCACATGGATGTCATTGGAAGCGGTTGTCCCCTAACCCTGACAGAAAACAAAAAAAACACTGTGGTGGCTTTTCCCCCGCCACGTAGCAGAGAATGGCTTCTCCATAGAGAATGGTTTCACTTCCTCTTCCTCCCTCCTCCCCACCATACACTCCTCCTCACTTAGTCCCAAGCCTTTAGTGCTACCACTGGCGCACCACCATACATCGACTGCACCGGCTCCACTAATGTCCAGAACGCTGACTCATGCCTGATGCTTGTCACTGTTGCCACTCTGTCATTTGTCGGAAAAACCTGTTCGACCTGCGATACTTGTGTGTGTGTGTGTGTGTGTATGTGAATGATTGTGTGTTGAACTGAAATGACTTTGTCTGTAGGTACGAGCTCAATATCATTCTTAGCCTCATTGCTTGCATTTTTTTTCTATATCTTTTTGAAGTGCAGATGTAATGGTAAGTTAAATCCAAAAATGCTAAGCTAAACTAACCGTTTTCCCAGGCTGCGGCTTAATATCTCACACAAATATGCTATTTTTCGCTCTCTGCAACAAAGAGAATAAGAATGTTTCCCAAAATGTGGGAACAAAGATGATATTGTTGTGCCGATCCTTTGGGATACATTCACGCTGCAACACATATGGCTGAATTTGGATTCCCTAAATAGGGTTACAATAATAATTTTCTGTCACGCAGTATACATTCTCTATCTATCTATATGATGCCGTTGACCCCCCTGTGCCCTTTTCCCTCCCAGCCCCTGGTCAAGCAGGACAGCCTGGACACCTACAACGAGCGGGACCCCTTCAAGAACGACGACGCCCGGGACGAGGAGGAGGACCCCGAGGACACGGACAGCGGCATCGAGGGCGAGGTGGACCCCTTGGACCGCGACGTCATCCTCCAGCCCCCGCCGCCGCCGCCGCCCCTCAGACCTTCCACAGAAAGGGTCAACTTCCCCAAGGGCCTTCCCTGGGCCCCCAAAGTCAGGTTAATTGCAAAGTTATCCTTCTACACTTAGGAGTGTTGAATAAACAGCCTTACTTCGGGATAAACTGGGTCATAAAGTGAGATCTCTCTATTATAAATAATACTGAGTAATTGCTGTAGCTGCTAAAAGGATCCCTGATGGATTTCCTCGTTAGTTCAAAAGCTCTTATTCTCTAAATGTTGGCATTTTGACCACCAAAGAGTAGAGATAAGTTCCCTCCTAAAGCCACGACTTAAAAAAAACATCTTACTTAAGTTAAAACAAAATTAGAGGGAAAAAATCTCTCCTCTCTCCGTTTTCCCTCCTTGCTATGGTTCAGTGAAACGCTCTCCGTGTGGCGTCTTCCCAGGGTGCCACCTCTGCTTTGGGACACATGATTTATGCATCTGAGAGAGGATGAAACCATTATCAGAAAACCTATATTCCGTCTCATCTTCTCCGTGGTTCATTAAGTGCGTTCCCTTCGTCTTTGGAGTCGCTGCTGATCGAGTAGGAGGCTCGCCGAGAGCAGCAGTGTGACTGATTAGATTTGAGGAAGCTAACGCAGCGTCGCTCTTGTGCTCGTTTGTGTGTGTGGGCGTGCACGTTGGGTTGCAGCAGGTGTTCCTGGAGCAAAAAACACAAAAAAAAAAGATGTAAAACTGCTGCACGTCTGTGTGTTCACAGGGAGAAAGACATCGAGCACTTCCTGGAGACCAGCAGAAACAAGTTCATCGGGTTCACTCTGGGGAAGTAGGTGTTTAATTTGAGACGGTTAAAATGATCATTTTAATATTTGTGTCGTTGCAGTCTGGTGCAGCTGTGTGTTGTGTTTTTGTAGTGACACGGATACCCTGGTGGGCTTGCCCAGACCCATCCATGAGAGCGTCAAGACTCTCAAACAGGTGAGTTCTGGAGCATCACTAATGCATCAGGTTCACATTTCCAAATCTTCTTTCCCCTCCTTTTCTTTGGCTCATTATGAGCGGAGAGTTTCTTAATCAATACCCTCTTTCTGCATTGACACCCCAGTTAGAAATCCATACTGCTACTCTAACAAACTGAGGGTGTCGGGTAGCAGCGCCAATTAACTTCTTCTAACACCTCAATATATAAATATCTTGTGTTATATTTATTATGGTTTTCTTGTCTTCTCCAGCACAAATATGTGTCCATCGCTGAAGTCCAGATCAAAAAGGAGGACGAGCTCCAACAGTGTCCAATGACTCTGGTCGGTAATGTCACTGTGACATTTTTTTCTACAAGAATTTCTTTTTTTAGAAATCGTGACTTTTATCGTGAATATTTAATGCGGTGAATATTTAACCAAGACAGAGACGAGCCTTTGTTCCTGAAATGTGAGTGTTTTGTGGATGTGAATTCATGAATAATTTCATGTGTGTTCAGGGCGAGGAGGAGGTGGAGGAGACGCCGACGGAGATGCTTTACCTTGGCATGCTTCCTAACCTCTCCCAGTACGTGGTGAGTCTTTTAGAAACACTGTAAACAGACAGTATCTCCCAGTGAGTGACAATAAACAAGTCATATTGTTGGAAACAAAAATCTAGATCTGTGCATTGTGACCTGTGTCAGATTGCCCTGCTGAAGCTGCTGCTGGCTGCAGCTCCGACCTCCAAAGCCAAAACGGACTCCATCAACATCTTGGCTGACGTGCTGCCTGAGGAGATGCCGTAAGTACCGTGTTTAATGATGAGAACCTTCTTTCTTTTCTAATTCTGCTGTTTTTTTTTTTTTAATGCGTCAGCACGCATCTATAGCATCGTTCCGAGGCGGTTGAGGTTAAAAGACACATGTATGTTGTCAAATATCACCGCAATTTATAGCTTGTCGACATGCACATTTTCACATAATTCCTAAAATTTTGAGATTATCAGGCTTTTTTTTTATCAGCAAGAAAATGTGACTTTTTCCGACACTTTTCTGTTTTTTTTCACCTAGTTTTAGACGAGCTGACGCTCGCCCACTGTCCTTGTTGAGAAACCTCAGAATTATAATCGACAGACTCAATACGATATCTTATTGTTTCCAAAGCACGAACACTCTGTCCCTTTAAATGCGATGCTTTTCAGACAAAGTGATTATAATTAGAGACCTGAAGGCCTTACAGTGTGTTTGTGTTTGTGTGCGTCCTCCAGTATCACCGTCCTCCAGAGCATGAAGCTGGGAATCGACGTGAACCGGCACAAGGAAATCATCGTCAAGGCCATCTCTGCTCTGCTGCTGCTGCTCCTCAAACACTTCAAGCTCAACCACATTTATCAGGTTACACACTCGCACGCCTCCCGGCCGCCCTCCTGCAGGGACCTGGCATTACCTTCGTACCCTCCCTGCACATTATTCTTCTCTTTTCTCCATCTTGCCCTCCCCCACTACACACATATACTAGTATCCATGCACCTCCCCCCTACTGCTACCTTCACTAACCTACCACCTGATTATCCGGCCCAGAATGCCATTATTTCCCTCCTTCCATCCTCCTCTCCACCACCTTTTGACCCCTCACTCCTGATAACCTCCTGCATCAGCCTCACAGCTGGTCTATTCATCTCAACGAAGACAGAAAACAGATACAAAGACGGCATGTGGTCTAAAATCTGCCGTTTTTAAAAGAGGATTTTTTTTTTTTTTTGCTCGTTTCTTGTTTAATTGATCAGCTGTGCAGAGTTTCAGAGCGACAGGGACGTGATGGGGATACTTTGTTGCTAGGAAGGGACATTCCTTCATATAGTCTTCATGGCTGCTCTGTGGAGTTATAGTGGTAGCGCCCTCTGCTGACACAAAACCAGATTACACATAGACACATTAACAGAATGCAGTGGGAAGTCAAATCAATCAGTGTTGAACATTATTTACACAAACACTGTATGATAAGATTTGAATGATGCATTAATTACATCAGTACAGGAAGCATCGCATAAAGAAAACAAGGCAAAATAAAGCACATTTTTAAACAACCACAGTCAATGAAATATTATATGATTCTGCCGCAGAATTGCCTGTTTTTAATCTGAGCAAAGCTTCTCGGATGAGGTGATGGATTTGTTTAGATGCTGCATGACAATTGAAATCCAGGCTCCTGACCTTTTTCCCCCACGCAGAAAACTCATCAATGATGCAGGATTATTATTTTTCTTAAGATATGGATTTTCCCTTCTGGGATTTGTCAACATCATAATCAGAAAATGTCCTTTATCTCACCCACAATAACCACAAAAACAAATCCAAACGGAGAAATAGACGTGTAAACCTTCTGTGGTGTTATTCCATTCAAATGAAAAGATTTTCCAGAATGTCAAACAAACTATTCCCCTCTGTCGCCTCCTCTGTTCCCGCAGTTCGAGATCGTCTCCCAACACCTGGTGTTTGCCAACTGTATCCCACTCATCCTCAAGTTCTTCAATCAGAACATCATGTCCTATATCAGTGCCAAAAACAGGTAGGGTCCTTTCCTCTTACTTCCTACCCTCACGGGAACCATTGCACGTCTCAATTTGCTGTCGAAAACAAAAGAAACAGGGTTGTTGGCGAATTACTGTCATGACGGCGATCCTGCATGAATCAGCAGGCTTTCGTGAGGGAGAACAGATGGCATCACAGCAGCAATGGCAATAACAGAAGATGGAGGTGTGAAATAAACAAAACAAATTACATTAAGCCACAAATTAGGGGGCCAGAGTCATTCTCAGCAGGTGACTGTTTTAGCTCAGGTGCAATACCGTAGAAAAGTACAGTATTGCTTTTGCAGCCCAAGACGATTCTCCAGTATATAACGTGATTGGTAGATCTGGAAAGTAATCAGCGTGCCCTTCTGTGTTCTCATTGCAGTATATGTGTCCTGGACTTTCCCCACTGTGTGGTCCATGAGATGCCTGAGCTCACAGCTGAGAGCCTGGTGAGTCAAAACACTGTCAGCACGACACCTGACTGATCCTCACTGGATCTAAGGTCAGACCTTCCACGTGTCATCATCATGTGTCTACTGTGTGTGTCTTTTAGGAAGCAGGAGACAGCAACCAGTTCTGTTGGAGAAACCTGTTTTCGTGCATCAATCTGCTGAGAATATTAAACAAGCTGACCAAGTGGAAACACTCCCGGACAATGGTGAGTCTGCAACCACTGCGAAGCCTCACGCTGCGTAAAAAATGCACTGATAAATCATCTCGTGTTCTTTATAAAAGCATGCTCCGACATTCTCCCACAGTCTCAGTTTTATTCCCTTTTTTTTTAAAGATGCTGGTGGTGTTCAAGTCGGCCCCGATCCTGAAGAGAGCTCTGAAGGTGAAGCAGGCCATGATGCAGCTCTACGTCCTCAAGCTGCTCAAGATCCAGACCAAGTACCTGGGCCGCCAGTGGAGGAAGAGCAACATGAAGACCATGTCAGCCATCTACCAGAAGGTCCGCCACAGGCTCAATGACGACTGGGCCTACGGAAACGGTAACTGTTGATGATGGATGGGATGCTCAGTTCATAATTAATGGTGTTAAGCCTATTATATCATTAAAAAAAGTATTAAGTGCAGCATTAATTAAAAAAGAAAAAAAGGAAACGTATTGTGTCGATCTCCTGGACCCGCAACTCAGCTGGCCTCCCAGATCTTCATTAATGAACCGCGGAGATAATTAGTCCCAGCAGGCCTCCTTCACTCTCACACGTAGCTGATTAATAGAACGGCTGCAGTGTGAAGACTACATTTATGTGAATATAATTTAAATGCAGGTTAAAACGTGTATTTGTGCATTTAATATTGTGTTTATGTTACCTGTTTGTATGCTCTGTGTGCGTGTGTGAGATACGATGCAGCGACAGCCATTGGCGGATGGTGGTGTTGCCATGGCAACAGAGAAAAGGGGGGGTTTTTCAGGGTCACCGTCCCTGGTAGGGAAGCAAGTGATCCGTCGCCATGAGTGTAAGAGAGACAATGGATAGGAGGAAGAAGACGATGATGATGAGCGAATTAGAAAATATAAATGAGTTGTTGTGTCAGGACGAAGACGAAGGGTATTGGATGATGAACAAAGGGTCCTATAGATTGATTGAGTATCCCCTCCTCTCATTCCAGATATCGACGCACGCCCCTGGGACTTCCAGGCGGAGGAGTGCGCCCTGCGGGAGAGCATCGAGAAGTTCAACAGCCGCCGCTACGACAGGAACAAGAACGGAGACTTCGCGCCCGTGGACAACTGCCTGCAGAGCGTGCTGGGCCAGCGGGTGGAGCTGCCCGAGGACTTCCACTACAGCTACGAGATGTGGCTGGAGCGGGAGGTCTTCTCCCAGCCGATCCAGTGGGAGGGGCTGCTGCAGGACCCGTGATGGAGGGGGAGGGTAGGAGACAGGGGGGGGGGGCTTCCTACTGTGAGCTTGGCATAAATAGATATCACACACTTGAACACACATGGAGCGCTGTAGCAGGAGACTCCGCCCCCCCCAAAAAATGTCTTCACTGCTTTGTCAATTTATAGGCCCCCCCTTTAAAAATGCTGGTGCTTTTTTTGGACTCCTCCTTCCTATTTATTTGTATCGATGTGTGTCGGATTTCTTTTTTTATCAAGATGTAAATTTATTTATCAGTTCATCTGTTTTTTTGTTTTTTTTACACACACACACACAAAGCCTACTGTAGGTATTGGGTTGTAGTTTTTTGGGTGATGGATTTGAAAGCTTTTCTTATGTATTTTGTAGAAGAGAAGAAAAAAAAAAAGGCCTTTTGGAAGCAAAACCACAGGGTCATTTTGATAGCCCGTATGTAGACGTGGGAGCTATTTTCAGTAATGGAATAGAGATCTCACATAATGTACCAGAAATATACCAGCTCTAAGTGAATGGTTTCGTTTGTGAACGTATAAAGTATGTGCGTGCAGAAAAGAAAAAACAGTATATGAGGAATGAAACAATAAGTCTTTGAAAAGAAACTGTATTCTTCTTGTTCTCTTTTAAAATAGAAATTTGACCTTTATATGGAGTCATTTCTAATAATTAAAGGAACTTTTAACTCCAGGAATCAGAAAACCAAATCTGGAATCACTGATGTCATCCAGGATTCGTTCCTGTTTGCGTAGCTAACCACAGGCCTGTCATGGTCTCGTAGAAAAGCACAGTGAGGTGGCTGTGAACTGCTCTTTAACCCAGCAAAAATACCCGTTTAAGTCTTCATCATCGACGTCTTTTTGTCTTTTAAAATCCTTCCTGCCCAAGTGTGGAATGGGCTCATCGCTGCCCCTTGTGGCGGTTGGGAGAAAAGACTTCAGGTTTTCTATCCTGGTTAAATTTAACCTCAGTGATGATCAGAATGATTAATAATTGTGAATCCCCGCTGACTCCCCCTCTTAACTGCCTGACCAAGAGCACAACACACAAACCACTGAGCTCCACGCTGGCGACCTTGGTGAGCACTTGGAAGAACACAGCTGTCACAAACAAATGGTGCTGTTTTTTTTTTCTTATTCGTCTTCACTTTACCTCATCTGTTCCCTTCACGTCCAACTACCTAAAGCAGGGGGCTCCAGAGTCGAGAGCAACGAGTTGTTTCATCTGAAACTGAAGCACACGAACGAGCACAGAAAACACAACGTTGGTCACTTTTCTTTCACGTCATTCTTGTTCGGTTCAGATGATATCGTCTTGCATCGATGGGGGTTAAGAGCCGTTATTTATTAGCTCTGCAGAGAACAATAATTGCTGCTTTTCTATGTGAATGTGCATGGCCACCGGTTTGTTTCACATTTATTTGGAATGACTTTTTGTTTTGTTTCTAATGACGTTTCCAGCACAATTAGAAGTGTACTCTCAAAGTTACAGTGTTCTGCATTACGTGGGTGTTTTTCTTTTGTCTTGGGGAAGGCGAAATCTTTCAAAAAATAATATTGTATACTTTATAGATTCTCAGGTTTATGGAGATAATATATTGCAAAAGTTTTCAAGCTTCCTTGCCGTCATCTAGCTCACTACCTGTAGTGATGAATACACATTTATCATTAGATTCTTATATGAAAATAACATCTGAAGCACTAATCATTTACTGCAAAGGCTGTACATTTTCACTCAACACAATAACTCATTTTGAGTTTGTCTTCATGTCAACAACATTTCAAGTATGGGATGTATTTGTATTATTTTTTTTGTATCTTGTGCCAAATTTGAGTGCCATTTTCTATATTTTATTTCATTGTTGTCACCTCCATGATCATATGTTTTTCATTCAAACTACCATGGAAGGGTTGCAATACAAAAAATGTTATTTTCTACCAGAAAATTGTACAATCAATGAAAAATACTTGTTTCTTGTATCTGGTACAGTTATTCTACCAGAGGTGTTTAGCATTTTATGGGTGTCACTACCGTATATATGTGTTTTTGTTACATGCATTTCAATATCTGAATAGTCTACGTAAATGCTCAGTACTGAATTTGTTCAGGGGGTATGTGCAATTACAGATCCACAGAGGCATTATTCAATGGAACGACAAAGTACAATATCAGAGTTGGTTATTAAACAATGTTGAACGGTTTGCGATTGTTTGTGAAGTTATTTTCCGTTGGCTGAGGGAGTCGTACAGGGTTAGAGGATGGAGAACACACACACTGAAGGTCAAACTGACCACGCACTCACACCACGTCACACATTTCCTCGGGCCAATGTTCCAACAGTTCGGGTACAGCTGTGGTGGATGGTGATGTGAGCGTATCCCCCTTTGGGATTGGCTAACGATTTAATGATGTAAAACTGACCCATATTCATCCTTCACCCTGATGGAGTCAAAATAACCAGGGAGATACGGAAATAGCTGGGGATTTTGTTCACATTTTTTTCCACTTGAGTGGTAAACAGATGGAATCACGGGTTTACCAAAAATTATATTCTAAGTGGTAAAAAAAAATCACCCTATTGTGACCATTTGCGTTATTTTTTTTAATATAATTTTCACGCACATACAGTGTTTTATACAGTGTTTTATACAGTGCAGTACAATCATGCTTGTTTTGCCTAAATGTTATGTTGCATTTTCAGGCCAGGCGCTGCGTTGCCGAGGAACTCCCCCGTCCAAACCAGTCCCTGTGTGTTGGTGAACGCCCCCTCTCTCTCCAACCTACAACACAGCAGTTAGGGGTTCAAAATCTTACCTTTGATATGAATGTACGGCCAAATAGTAAACAAACTACTCTTACGACTGCATATTTTATCCAACTTTGAAACTGCTCAAGAGTCAATTTAAAGGATATATGGAGAGGGTTCAATTAGCTAATAAAATGTCATACATCTTTTTTGAATGTACAACTTGATGCTTTATTCTGGTTATTAGAACACAGATCTACGTTATAATAATTTGGAAACTCAGGAAAGGACATGGCTCTTTTAAAAAACACTAAATGAATGTGATAGTAATTACCTGTTATTCCGAAAGTGACCTTTGTAAGTGGAGCCGTCTGGGAAGGTGTACGTTCCCGTGCCGTGATACATGTTGTCTTTGAATTCTCCTTCATAGTGGGCTCCCGAGGGATGCTGCAGGGTCCCTCTGCCATTCAACTGTGTTTGTGAGGGAGAGAGCATGCAGAGCAAATACAACCAGACAGTCTTTAGTGACAGACATCAGAAGGAGTAAATGCATACTTTGTCTTCAAGCCACTCTCCGGTGTATACGGTGCCATCCGCCGAGGTGTGTTTCCCGGCACCGCTCCGCAGCATCACCCCTGATGAAGACCTGCAGCACTCCCCCTCTGTGGAGAACACAGGAGGAGCTGACACGCATGCAACTGGGACGTAAAAGTGTAAAGCTGCATATGCATGTATCGCTCACCATATTTCTGTCCGTTTGGGAAAATGTAGGATACCTTTAAACGCCCTTCCCCTATAAAAGAATACTCATATTCACCACCTTATCAGGATTAATATGCAGCAATTTGCAGGTATGACACTTGGACCTACCTTGAGTTTTAAAATCCTCACTTTCCTTATTGTCTGAAAGTGAAAATGGTACATTAGACGGTGGATAGTTGAGACAGAAGGAGTAGTGTGTCCTCCAATTACACCCTACCAGACATGACAGCTCCCCCCCTCAGTTGGCAGATGTTTGTCAGAACCGACCGAAAACTCAGCCTGCCTGCGAATTTTATGGATTCCAAAAATTGTAAATAATATAGAAGTAAACTTCGTGCTAAATCAGTTCACTTGTCACCCTAAGAAACAGTCCAGGCTAGCGTCTACTCCGAAATAAGCAGTCGGCTCCGTGTTGCAGGCGGTTTGACGCAAACTGCAGTTGCCATGGTTACAAGATTTGGTGCAGGCCGAACTAATTTAGCTGAAATAAAAAGTTGTTTTGTTTTTCTCAATAGCGTTACAATTTTCAGATTGTTTTTTTTTTTTGTTAAGCTCAATACGTGTCGCCATATATAGTTAAACTATCTTCAGATTGTTTAGATTAAAAAAAAGAAAAGTCATCGCGTTCCCGGAAACCGGAAGAGAACCTCTGAACTCTTGAGTTTTCAACCAATGAAAGAGATGCAGGCTACCGGTGGTCAGAACAACTGTCGCAGGTTTGTCCATACTTGTTATGAAAGTTAAGCTAACTATTCAAGACACTTTCGTACTTTTTCGCTCGCGGTGTGTTTATTCCTGTATGTATGGTAAGCTTTTAATCCTCTCACGAGGAAGCTTCCGCTCCGCTAGCTCGTTAAATCAGCAGTGAGTGAGTGAGCTTGCTAGCCGTTAGCTCGTTAGCTAGCCCTAAGCGTTGGTCCACTTTACTAACTGACGTTCCACACGACACAAACGTCACGTTATTGCTGACACTAGGCAACCGTGTCCGCTCGTGGTTCCCTTTTGTATCTCGCTAACAAAACACATCGTCCGCCAGCCGGGCGCTCCGGTTGAGTTGGCCGACTGCACGCTCCGTTGACTGCATAATTGTAGCCACCGGCGCCGTGTGTCAGCCGTGTGTCTCATCGCACGCACTTTAACTGAAGAGCCACAACGAGCCCCCCCACAGCTATGTGTCCACTGCGGTGGGTGTACAGTAGCTGCCCGCTCCTCTCTCTGGTGTATCCAGGATTGTACACTCCCAGGGCTGAGAGAGATTTATTCAAACTATGCTTTTTTTTTTTATGTTTCTCTTCATAGATTAGTTGCTGCTATGCAAGGACACTAATTGAAGGTGAGTTTACTCTTAACACCAGTGTTTTAAAGCAATACATGCTGTGTTGGTGTTGATACTATTGAAGCTAGTGTTTAAAAATCTTGTATTGTTTTAACAGAGACATGAATTCGCAGAGAAAAGGTGGGAAGCCCAACAGAGGAGGGGGGAAGTTTAACAAGCCCAGAGGAGGTGGAGGTAGAGGTAGAGGTGGTGGTGGTGGAGGTGGAGGAGGAGTTGGCGGCGGCGGCGGAGGTGGAAGCCGGAAAGCAGGAGCTGGTTGCTGGGATGATGGTGACGATTTCAGCCTTGAGTTTGGACCCCCACGTCCCAGCAGGTATACATTTATTGTGAAGGAAATAATTATCAGATTTGAACTCATCACTGTGTGCTCGTTTCCTGCGGATTTCTTATTTTACCCTCATCTCCCCCCTCCCTCTCTCTTTGTTTACCTGACTTTGCCTCCAGACCTAGCAGAGGACGAGGCGGCGGCAGTCGTGGTAGTCGTGGCAGTCGTGGTGGTGGTGGTGGTGGCGGTGGCGGTGGTGGTGGCAGGGATGGAGGTCGAGGAAGGGGAGGTAGAGATCGAGACAGGGATGGCAGAGACAATGGGAAAAGTAGAGGCAGGGCTCTCCCAATTTCCATGGCGAGGACACGAACGTGCCCAAAGCCAGGTGGTGACGCCATCAGACCGGAGATGAGCACCATGCCCATGCAGAGGATCTTCATGACTAATGAGAACCAAGAACAACTCAAGGAGCTTCTGCGGAATCTACAGACCCAGGACTTTGATGAGGCATATGAGTAAGTACATTCTACTAAATATGCACCAAGTATGCTACATCCCTTTATCACGATTAAAAAGATGAAATGCCAGGAGTAATGTTTTTCCACTGCAAGTCCACATGAGCTCATATCATCCTCTCTGCATCAGTGAATCTGGTTCGGATTATTCAGGGGGAGAAGAAGGCGAGGAAGAATTTGATGAGTTGGACCACCGTGGCGAAGGCCAGTTTTGGGCCACTAATGATGAGCCTGTGGAGAAGGCAGAGAGCCACGTTTATGAGGGAGAGTCCGATTATGAAGATGAAGATGAACGTCAGACTCCTGAACCTATCGTCTCCTTATTTGCCATAGGAAAACTCTGCAGGTGATGTACAGATTTGTTTGTTTTGGAGTTGACATGCATCCTTTGCTGTCAGATATCAAATCAAGGTTGGTGAATGTTTCCCTTTGATTTTTTTTTCTCATTTTTCTTTGTATAGGTATGGGTTTGACAGGGAGCGTGGCAAGAAAGCATTGGAGTCTGGTGGAGGGGAATTTGGAGCCACTTTAGAACAGCTCCTCCACCAGGTTTTCAGTGAGCGCTACGGCCAGAAAGCAGTTTCCCCTCACGGTCTTGAAGGGGTGCCTATGGATGAGTGTTTGAGCCAGAGGCAGGAGGAAGCTCTGGCTCTAACTGCCATCTATGGTGAGCGCTTCAGTGAACGCATTGCCAATACAGTTTGGTCAATAACCCTGGACATCTCCTTCGTCTCCGACAACGCCGCCAGGAATGGAAGGCAAGGTGCGAGTCACGGTAGTGAAGTCGTTCACATCCGAGATGTCTGCCGATTCTACTTGAAAGGGCAAGGCTGCCGGTTTGGGAACAAATGCAAGTTTAAGCACCAACTTCCCACTAAAGTGAGATCTGGGGCCGGTTCCCCAGACATGGATGGCCCGAGTCAGCCCGGCTTCAGCAGCTATTCTCCTCCCGAGTATGAACTAGAGATCCGATTCCCCAAAGGAAACCGCTACCCATTTCAGGCACCAATAGTTGCCTTCAGCACCACCGACGAGTCTTTCGGAGCCGCCGGGAGGCTCAGCGTGACGGAGAGATTGTTCGGGGAAGCGTTAGCCGCTGCAAAGAGCAACGAGCCCGTTGTTTACACTCTGATCACCTTATGTGAGGATGAAACTGCCATGCAGGAACTGCTGGCTGTCAGTCATCACAAATATAGCACACCACCGCCTGTTGTAGTGCTTCCTCCACCCCCTCTTGCCGTGACAAAGAGTAAGAGTGTGAGGAGCACTGCTTCTGAGGAGAGCAGGAGTAGCAGTACCAATAGTAGTAATCTTACCAACAGCAGAAGGACTGCTCCACCTACCAACCAGAGACCCATGGATCGTGAGTGGACAAGATGAATTACTTTTTATTATCTGTTTTATGAGTATATGCGTTGAAATCCCACTTTTCTGTGTTTGAAGTGAAAGAGAGGGACGAGCCAGAGGAGCTGGATGAGAAGGATGAGAACGACGAGGATGAGGCTGTGCCGGTTGAGACTGAGAGTTATGTCAATCTGAGGAAGAAGATGGTGAATAAGCATAACCTGAAGACAGACAACCTACTGAAAGAAAATGGCAAGCTGTGCAGAGAGTTTAGGAAGAAACAGGTGAAGGAAGACTCATCTTTACATTTGATCTCACGTCACATCCCCTCCAACACGATGTTTGTATTTTAATAGATGTTTTGCTCTCCCGTCCTTTTGTTTACTAGCAATCCGGCCGTTTCAGGTCCATGTTGGAGCAGAGAAGGAAACTACCGGCTTGGAAAGAAAAAGAAAACATTCTCGATCTGTTAGACGAGTGCCAAGTGCTGGTTGTCAGCGGGATGACTGGGTGAGTCACACTTATAGACAAGAGTTTCAGGAAAAATCTTGACTGTGCTACATTCTGGTCCTTTTAAAAAATAAGTTTCATCTATTGTACAACACAGAGTTGCAATAAATATGCAGTTGTAGTCCCTTTATGTTACTGAAGAAAAATAAGTTAATTGCGATGAAGAGTCTTAAAATATGACTCTTTTCATATATTTAACACTTTCCTTCCATGTTGCAAAGTCATTCTATTCTTGCATTCTTCTCACATCAATAAAGTACATGTAAAAATGGGTAAAATATATTATTAAAAGCACAAAACAAATATCTGTCCGACATAAAGAAGCTCACCCTATTCATACCTCTCTGTAACAGATAGGCTTCTGCTTAATGTTTATTTTCTGTTACGTCTTTGCAGGTGTGGTAAAACCACTCAGATCCCTCAGTTCATTCTGGACGCCTCGTTGAACGGTCCGGCAGAGGAGGTGGTCAACATCATCTGTACTCAGCCGCGCCGCATCTCTGCCATCTCTGTGGCCCAGAGAGTGGCACAGGAGCGGGCAGAGAGCCTCGGCAACTCCGTGGGCTACCAGATCCGCCTTGAGAGCGTTCGGGTACGGCCACATTTGACGTGTACATGTGTGTAGTATGCAGGATTTAGTCGCTGGATCCAAAGGACCTGAATCATATGCACTGTATTTTCGCCAAGCTTTATAAATGTAATATATAAATAATGACTTCTGCCTCTTATCACCGACTCCTGTGTTCTGTCAGACGTCCGCCACCAGACTGCTGTACGTCACCACAGGCGTGTTGCTGAGGAGACTGGAGAGCGAGGCGGACCTCAAAGGCGTCACCCATGTCATTGTGGATGAGGTGCACGAGCGAACGGAGGAGAGGTGAGATTATGGATTATATCACTCAATGCGTTACAGAAAATGTGCATTACATTTTGAATTAATCACGCTTTATTGGAATGAGTTTACCAAAGACAATATTGCCAGTAAAAAGAAAAAGGGGGAAAAAAATAATAAAATCAAGAAAACAATGCAAAAATGTCTGTGTGCTCTCTTCTTCATGTGTTTTGAGCTGTCACTATTTTCTTCTATGTAACTGGTTTCTTAGTCACCGTCTGTCTCTATTTCATCTTCTCTTTGTCAGTGACTTCCTGCTGTTGGTATTGAAAGACCTGATTATGCAGAGGCCAGACCTGAAGATCATTCTAATGAGTGCCACACTCAACGCTAACCTCTTCTCTGAATATTATTACAACTGTCCCACTGTCCACATACCAGGTAATGAGCAACTTGTGTTATCTGCTTTACACACGGCATGCATATTACATGTTTTTTTTTTTTTTCCCCACTCAGCAAATTTCTCTCATTTCAGGTCGTACTTTTCCTGTCGACCAGTTTTTCCTTGAAGATGCCATCGCTAAAACCCGGTAAGTCAATCATCCTTCACTCCAACAAATATTTAAGCACATATATATATCAGTTATTGTGTGTAGTTTATTTTTTGTTTCTTGCATTTTCCCAGCTATGTCATCGAGGATGGCAGTCCTTATATGCGCTCAGGGAAACAGAATTCGTCTTCCACAAGTGGACGAGGAAGCAAACAAGAGCCAAGGGACATGGTGGATGACTTGGGTGACGACATGTGGAACTTCATGTCTTTCGCTAAGAAAGACTTTGTCAAAGACTCCATCCCAGACCAGCAACTCAGCCTGCAGGATCTCACGGTCAGATTCAAAGGTGAGTTAGGAACAAGTATCATAAACTCAGCCGTTCTGTTTAATGGGTTCTTATACTGTGCCTCCTTGGTCTCATCCAAATAATCTGTTGCTGCAGACACTAAGAAGTCTGTACTCAAGACTATTTCTGCCATGGACCTGGACAAGATCAACATGGACCTGGTGGAGAGCCTGCTGGAGTGGATTGTAGATGGAAAACACGACTACCCTACAGGTCAGAATCACCAACGCATAATCACTGTAGTCGAAGTGAATTCAAGACTTTGGAAGTTTCAGTGTGAACTTTGATTATATTGGTGTAACCTTTTGTTTTTTCGTATCCAGGTGCAGTGCTTGTGTTTATGCCGGGCTTGGCTGAGATCAAGATGCTCTACGAGCAGCTCATGTCCAACAGAATGTTCAACAACAGAGGCGCCAGCAGGTTTGTGTATGAAGTTTGTGCTGCAACTTCACTTCCTGCTATTGTTGGTGCTTATGAGGGTATAAAATGAATGCACTGTGGTAGTTTATCTTTTCTCCATTCTGGGGCAAACCTCCATTTCTTGATGCCTTTCAACCAAAAATTGTTAGACATACGAACCCTGACTACATGATTTCTTCCAAATACTTGTTTACTAATTGGCACATACAATATTGAGACATGTGAAAACAAAACATGTCGCATTCACTGGAGATTTTTGACTCCATTGAATCTTTTATTACTTTTTAGAAATTAATAAAAAGAAAAAAAAATGCATGTGGGAAATCATTTTAGTGTTGTACAAAATGTATTGGTATGAAAAGTATGAATCAAAGGGTCATAGTTAAGTGGGTAAACACTCTACTGGTCAAATGCTCACTAATGTGGACCTACTTTCTCCTGGTTAGGTGTGCCGTGTACCCACTCCATTCAACCTTGTCCAATGAGGAGCAGCAGGCGGTTTTCAGCAGACCCCCAGAGGGCGTCACAAAGATTATCATCTCCACCAACATCGCAGAGACGTCGGTAACCATTGACGACGTGGTATATGTCATCGACTCCGGCAAGATGAAGGAGAAACGGTAACCTGAAGTTTAGCTAAAGTTAACAGATTTTATGTTGATTCTTTCGATCAGATTTTTGATGTCATACACAGTCAAACATACAGTAGTTTTATCATTTCAATTAATAATAATCTGGGTATTTATCTGGTTTGACGTGGATAGAGAACTTATTTTAAAATCTACATTTCTTGTTGGTGACGTTTTCAGCTACGATGCAACTAAAAGCATGGAGAGCCTGGAGGACTCTTGGGTTTCTCGGGCCAACGCTCTGCAGAGGAGGGGTCGAGCGGGTCGCGTGGCTTCAGGGGTCTGCTTCCACCTCTTCACCAGCCACTGCTTCGAACACCAGCTGGCTGAGCAACAACTGCCTGAGATCCAGCGAGTACCTCTAGAGCAGCTCTGCCTCCGGTAGATCCATCTGTTTGCTCTTGGCACAGTGTCAACCTGTTTTTTTTTTTTTGCCTGTAAATGCAAACAATAGAGGTTTATGAATGACACGACAGTTGGGATTTATGCTTGGAAATGGATTACTGAGAAAAATTGCTGTGACAATGGAGAGAGTGTCTTCTCTCCAGGCGGGCCTGTAGCATCATGTTGAATTTGAGGATATGCAAAACAATACCTCCCAAAGCTAGTATTTACCATTTCCCCCCCTTCTCTCCAACAGAATTAAGATCCTGGATGTGTTTGCTGAGCGGACGCTGGAGTCTGTCTACTCTCGACTCATCGAGCCCCCAGCTATGGAAAGCTTGGATGCAGCCAGGCAGCGCTTGCAGGACCTCGGAGCTCTGACTGCGGATGAGAAATTGACCCCGCTGGGCTACCACTTGGCCTGCCTGCCCGTCGACGTGCGCATCGGGAAACTCATGCTGTTCGGCGCCATCTTTCGCTGCCTCGATCCAGCACTCACCATCGCTGCCAGTCTGGCCTTCAAATCACCATTTGTAAGTCATCGCTTCCCACTCTTGAGAGACCATATGTGTCACTCCTTGGTATGACGATAGAAATACTAAATCTATATTTGATCCTCTGTCTGTTTTCCAGGTATCTCCGTGGGATAAGCGGGACGAAGCCAATGAGAAGAAGCTGGCCTTTGCCATTGCCAGCAGTGACCATCTGGCTTTGTTACAGGCATATAAGGTAAAGACTGGACTTATCTTTGTGGAACAATTACGCAAATTTATACGTACAAACAGCATTCCAAAAGATAGATGTGATGGATTCTCCCCCTCTTCTAGGGATGGTGCTGTGCTGCAAAGAATGGCCACCAGGCTGGCTTCCTGTACTGCAGGGAGAACTTCCTGTCTTGGCGAGGCTTACAGGTGAGATAGGGCCGTATGAAGTAACAACATTCCTCCGCCAGTCGTACATTTCTTCAAAAAATGTCTGTTCCTGTGCAGGAGATCGCCAGCCTGAAGAGGCAGTTTGCCGAACTGCTGTCTGACATTGGCTTCATCAAGGAGGGACTGAGGGCCAGGGTTATAGAGCGCATGTCCTCTAAAGGCACCGATGGTGTTCTGGAGTCCACCGGCCCCGAGGTAACGCACACAGACAACTCATTGTAGGGCTGGAAGTGTTTTTATCAGTTGTATAAAATAGCATCTATCTAGCTTAGACGGCATAGAGAATGTATTTCAACTATATAAGCTGCACATGTGACATTTTCAAATTGAGAATCCTGCAATAAATCTCATTCCTTTCCAGGCTAACTTGAATTCTGAAAACATCCGGCTGATGTCCGCCATGCTCTGTGCTGCCCTCTATCCCAATGTGGTCCAGGTGACTATTACTTCTCTCCGTCAACACAATAAGAAACTGAAGCCAGTGTGTAAAGTATAAAACTGCCTCCCGTTGGCTTCACACTCCTGTGTTTGATCCTCTGTTCCAGGTGCGAGCTCCTCAGGGGAATTACAAGATGACCAGCAAAGGAGCGATGAAGATGCAGCCCAAAGCCAACGAGCTCCGTTTCATGACCAAGAACGACGGCTGCGTCCACGTGCACCCGTCTTCTGTCAACTACACGGTGAGAGAAGAGATGGGGGCCTTGTGTTATACGGCTAGTTAGGAGTGACAAGCCCCTTCTGAGAATCTTCTTTGTGCTCCAGGTTCGCCACTACAACAGCCCCTACCTGGTTTACCACGAGAAGGTGAAGACGAGCCGCGTCTTCATCAGGGACTGCAGCATGGTGTCCGTCTACCCGCTGGTACTGTTTGGAGGCGGACAGGTCAACGTAGAGCTGCAGAAGGGAGAGTTTGTCATCTCCCTCGACGACGGATGGATCCGATTTGCTGCTGCTTCTCATCAGGTCAGAGATGAGATTTAACAGATGTTTAATAGTTTAGAATCCCTTCACAAAGCTGTTTGGAATATCTTCACACTAAAAGCTTTTTTTAGTTTGAAATTTAGAAACGCAACACTATTTTGATTTCTTCCTGCTTTTTAAAAAAACTAGCGTGGCCCAAACCTCAGGTTTACAAGCTGTTTTAATATGCTTAAAATATTTAACAAGCGTGTTGAGTTACATTATGCAAAATTATTATTAATGCTGGTGGAAAAAAATCACCCTTTCATGAGCAATAAAAGAAAATGTAGCCGGTATGTACGTCTATTCTTTGGCTCTATAACCTCTATTTTATGTGCTCTGCCCCTTTATGTGATTTGCTATTACCATTATGAGGCTCCGTCTAAAATCATGTCTGCCTGTAAGTCCTGTTCCACTTGCCGATGCTGCTGCTGAACCCCCCCACTGATGGTTCAGATATTCGCACTGTTTGGCTTAATATGCATGTATGTTACCCAGGTGGCTGAGCTGGTGAAGGAGCTGCGCTGGGAGTTGGACCAGCTGCTGGAGGACAAAATCAGGAGCCCCAGCATGGACCTGTGCACCTGCCCCCGCGGCTCCCGCATCATCCACATGATAGTCCACCTCGTCTCCACACAGTAGCTCTGCTACTTAATGCCACTCTCTTTTTTTATCACTCTCAAGGGCTTAAATGCATGCAGCTCTCAGTAAAAATGTCTGCTCCTGCATCATTTTGAAAATGTTATTAGGGACATTAATTAGGGACGTCGGGGTCAACGACCCTGAAACTGGTTAAACTATGTCTATCAAAGACAGATCAGCAGGGCAGATGCTATACTTGAAGTGAGGTTGTCTGGTTGTTCTGCTGCCGCCACCTGATACTTTATCATAAGTATCAGTTTACATGAAAACAAAGCGATTATTCTGTTGCTGCACTGGAGGCTTTTAAAACCAGATTCTGCCTTCAAAGTAAAATGTTCGGCTCTGTGCAGGTGATCCACAAGTCTTATTTTGAAAAACTTGCAACAACAGAAACGAGCTTGTTTTTTGATGCCATCCTACTACTGTATATGCAGTAAACTGGCACACAGTTGGTTCCTGATTATAGTTTGAAATTGTTAATTTGATAATTTATACACAGTGGGTTTTTATTTTGGGGTTGTGCATCTCGTTCACAACCGAGAAATGTTTTGGGTCCATATTGGACTTCTTCTACTCTCTGACTGCACACGTGTTGTGGTTGTGAATATTTATTTGTATTGCATGAATGAGAGATCCAAGAGCTTCTGCATGGTATTCGGCTGTTTTACATTCACTGAATGTATTCAAATGTCACAGCGATGTCAAAACTGTACTGTCACATTGTGAATGCAAGGGCTTTTTAAATCGGGAGCATTTGGTGAGAATTGCCAAAGAATTTGAAAGCTTACTGTCTTAAGTGATGAATTTCCACTGCACTCAAAATAAAAAAAAAGAAGCGAAGACAGCTGGTTGTTTGGTTTAATTTGAATTCAGCTCTTTCCATTTAGCGCTCGTCTTTTGTACTCTGTCTCTTGTTAAGCTTGGTGATGTTTCTGAAGCCTAGCTGCGACTCTCATGCAACAAAAGAATTTAGGGTCTTGGAGAGGACAACCCCTTTCATTCATGAGCGAGTCTGATCTGTCTCTAAGACAACAGGACGTAAACAAATGAGGTATCGCAGTCCCAGTGGAAGCAGTTGCCACTTACAACAGTGCCAAGTCCAGAACTGGTAAGATATACATATATATTTATAATTTGTAGTAAATATGTACTATCCGGTTATTAAACTATCTTGTGTATCTGGGGAAAAAAACAGATCAGTTATAGTATTTTTCTGTGTATTCATCTCATTTTACAGATGGAAAAATAATCTCATCATATTGGAAGTGACCTGGACATCTTTTAACATGGTAAGTAAACAGAACATAATAGGCTATCCAAGCTATTCAATATAGTAAGTAAAGGAATCAAACAAATGTAGTGAACCACTTCCATTTTCTTCCAAAGCCGACCAAATCAAGGAAATCAAGGTCCCACAGTTCTAGGCCCGCCAAGAAGACCGAAAGTCCAAAAACAACCAAAAAGAGGTCCTCGAGTGCCAAATCCACCAAGACAGAGGTGGACATCCTCAGCCAGGCAGCCATGGAGAATATCTACTATATTTCACACAATGCAGTGGACTGTCTGCAGTTCAGAGGCTTTGGGTCGTCAAATTCAAAAACAAAGAAGAAAAGTAAGAAGGGAAGAAAACGGAAGAAAAAAAATAAATTATAATCTTTGCCAACTTAAGTGAATGTTTCCTCCTTTTGGTTAAAATGATAGATGCATTAAAAGTAGGGAATAGCACCATCTGGTGGACACATAGTGACAACTGAATGTCGACTGCTGGAACCAATGCAATGCAGCAAAATGGGTATGTTTTTTTTTATTCTTCCACAAAATCCTACAGTAATACAAAATTGTGCCAGTAAATCTTTTAAGAGGAAAAACTCAAACAAAATTCATAAATGACACCTTTATTATAAGCTGAACGATTCAGAGTTGTGTCTGTACCAATGTCAAATTTTGGCAGTTATCGATACACTGGAAACTTAAGGAAAAAAATATTCAATTCAATGTATTTGTGGAGAGCAATTGCATGCTCTATTAATATTGACTTAATATACACCTAATGTGGAGATGATGAACATAATGTGCAAGTTAAAACACCACAGCGCATCCGAGAAAAGGCAAGCCAACATCGCCGACATACTGGACTTAAAGTGATCTCTCCAGTAACTTGTAATATTCTTTATATCCAGTCTGCACAATGTGTCTTATAAAAAGATAGGCTACAAAGCAGCGCGCCTATTAAACAAAGGGAAGAAACATAAGGTTCCAGGCACTGTTAAATCTTCTCATACATATTTTACATTATTAATATGTTTTATATCAAATGTACACATTGTATAGCATCACCCTGTAAAAGAAATAGTTTCTCTCCAGGAGAGCATCTGCTCTTGCTTCCGACATGGTCCTGCTTTGCTCACTCTGGGGGCTTCTTCTTGGCCTCCACGTCTTTCTTAAAGGCGTCAATTTTCTTGGCAATGTTGGGAACCTTGACAGGAAAAATAAAAGCTGTCAATACAATCTGATGTTTACAGTTGTCACATTATTGGATACACAACAGTCCTACAGTATACCTACATGAAGGTTATAAGTTGCAACTGTATAGTTTGGTACCAAATTAAATGGCAACTACGTCATTAGGGCGAATATAGCACCTTTGGGTGGCCTAGACACGCTCAGTGAGAGATGGATCAGCGAATGGAAAGCAGTTAATTTCACAATTAATTGAATTAAAAGCCTGAACCTTTGTAGATATATACTTTATACTTGCCTCGTAGTTTTGAGCTAGGTACATCCCGACTACGTTCCCCAAGGTGAAGCCAGCCTGAAAGAAAAACAACAAACTTCAGATCTCCTCGGTTTCGTGTAAATGTTAATGTGAGTGACTTTTATAAGGTTACACGTTTAACTGCTAGCCGTGCGAGGGCTGACGCCCACTTTCCAGCTTTGTTTACAAACGTTAAAGTGGAGATTTTCCATCAACACCGTCAAGAGTTTTGACAGCAAGTTATGCTAGCAGGTTAACGTTAGCCATGCTAGTTTCGCATCTTTAGCGTCCTAGTAGATGTCATGCGTGATGACGTCAGTTAAACTCACCAGGAACTGGAGCATAGTGGAATAACGAAGGGTTGGCGACAGTAGAATATCTTAGTTACTGACTTAAAGTCAGACAAATAAAGGTTAGCGGGAGGAAATCGTCCAATACTTGACTGCCGAAGCTAGCCAGTCTCCAATAATACGCAATACGCATGCGCAAGGAAATCTCGCGTCATCTTCCGAACACATATATGTAGTCCTTTACCCCACCCGGGCCGTAGCTGTTGCCAGTTTGAGAACTACAACTCCCAGCGCCCAACCCCAAACCGTCGTCCACTCCGGTGTGTGTTGAAGCAATGGCGCTATCGGTGGGACATTGAATGACTTTGGCTCCATCGCGAAAATAGCCAACGTTGCGGTGTACTAATTTCGTTCGTGAACCATGGAGGCGCTTATCCCCGTCATCAACAAGCTCCAGGATGTGTTCAACACGGTGGGCGCGGATATCATACAGCTGCCGCAGATAGCAGTGGTGGGGACTCAGGTAAGCTAGCTAGCTTGATAGCCGTGCCCTGTTCAATGCACCTGTGATAAGGTTATTAACATGTTGAGCAATAATACATAACGCAGAGACCGGATGACTCGAGGCTAGTAGGCCTTTGTAGACACAGGCTGCTAAACAAACCATGCATATTGTGCTGCAAACCCAGTGCCTGCAGTGGGAGTGACTTCTATTTAGATCGTCTTCAATCAGTACTATTTTAAGAGCCTCGCCCAGCTGTTAGCCAGAACCAGGTCAGGGTTTCTAGGATAATACAGATGCAGTTAGCTGTGTGATAATGTGTGTCTGTGTTGTGTCTATAGAGCAGTGGTAAGAGCTCGGTGCTGGAGAGCCTGGTGGGCAGGGACCTGCTGCCCCGGGGGACCGGCATCGTAACCAGGCGACCTCTCATCCTCCAGCTGGTCCATGTAGATCCTGCAGATGCTCGGAAGAATGAAGACACCGGTAAGGACCGAAATCCCTTTACAAACAATAATTAAACAAAATCTTTGGATTTTACATCAATAATTTGCATATGATGTCTTGATTCTTCCATATGAATCATAATTATTTAAGATAATAGACGTATGTAGGAAGCAGGCCCATTTTTGTGTGTGTCAAAAACAACAATGTGTGAACAGAAATACCAGTTTTAAAGTTGTGTCACTGTTTTGCTAATCATTTACAGATTCCAGGGAGTGAAAAAGTATTCAGCCTTCACAAAGGTGCATTGTACAGGTGTCACTTCACTTTGAATAACCTGGGCTAGCCTCTTAGTTCTGCTCCCTCCTCCTCCTCGAAGCCACATCTGTAATTCCAGCAGCTTTAGTCAAAAGACCAGTGACTGTATGGTAGTCGTGTTTGAGCTCGCAGTGATGTATGTATGTATAACTTTAACCCCCATACTATTTTATTATGTCTCTCAGGCAGAGAATCTGAAGAGTGGGGCAAGTTTCTGCACACAAAGAATCAGGTATGGATGTTATGATAGAAAATATTTAATTAATACTCTTGATCCTTGCTTTTATTTATGTTCTCTTTTTTTTTTTTTTGCAGATCTTCACAGATTTTGAAGAAATCAGGCAAGAAATTGAAAACGAAACGGAAAGAATATCGGGAAATAATAAGGTGAGACATGGATGGAGTTGCTTACCTCTGTATTGTGAAATAAGGAGCTGTTGATGGGGGGGGGAAAGTACTATGATGCATGTTATCATGATAAACATGTCCAGTAGTTAATTCACCTTGATTATAAAGCTCATTAAGATATGTTATGCAAAGTCCGACCCATTTTCCAAAAAACTATAACAAATATACAAAGTTCCAGGTGATATTAAACAGTCTTAGTAGTAGTAGTTGTAGTACTAGTTCTGCCCTGATAGATGGAAGAATTTTATTTGTAAATGTTGTGTATTTAAAGGGGGGTGGAAGTAATAAGATCTCAAAAGATAAGAACATATTCAAAACTACATATATAAATAAACATCATGTTAACGACGAGTTATTACTAACTGATGTAGCAGCAAACGATGGGAGTTTGGTACATGGTAAATGTATTCCTTCTTTCTTCAGCCAATTAGGTTAAAATTCATCCGAATCGACAGCCCTTTTAACCTGTTCTGTGAAACGTTGCTGAGCTGTTAAACACACCGTCCACGTCTATCCTTTTCTCGTGCCCCTGCAGGGGATCAGCGATGACCCCATTCATCTGAAGATATTTTCTCCAAACGTTGTCAACCTCACTCTGGTGGACCTGCCTGGAATCACTAAGGTAACGGATGCTGTACTTCCTGTTTCCTACTTCCGAAGGCTTTGATGAGCTCCATCCCCTCGGGAAATGTGTTATACATCATTTTTTAAAAGATACAAAAGTTAAGCAAGAAATGCCTGGAAAAACCCCCCTAATTTACCAGATATGCCTGTGACCACTGGTGTTAATTTGCCCGTCTGGTCGATGTTTTCGTGTATTTGATATTTGTAGACTGCAGGGAATTTGTAATTTGTTTTTGATCTTCTAAACCACATACTGTCAAAGCCCAAGTGCGTGCAGGCTTTGATTCCAGCCTTGTTAGTTCCTCCCCTCTGGTTGAACACATGTTAATTTGAGAATTCCCCCAGCTGTAGTTTCTAATGAATCACATTTTTTTAATTGGTATTGCTCCCTTTAGGTGCCCGTGGGGGATCAGCCTCAGGACATTGAGGTTCAGATAAAGGATCTAATCCTGAAGCACATCTCTAACCCCAACTGCATCATCCTGGCTGTCTCTGCGGCGAACACAGACATGGCCACCTCGGAGGCGCTCAAGGTGGCTCGGGAGGTCGACCATGACGGTAAAAACAACTAAACGCAGACGTTATCCAAAAACATGTTTTAAAATTAATTGATTAAAACACTAAGTGATAAGAAGATGACGTAAAGAAGGTGTGTTTTCGTATGTATTTTATTGATAATGACCTTTTTGAATGACTGTAACTCGCCAGGCAGGAGGACACTGGCTGTGGTGACCAAGCTGGACCTGATGGACGCCGGCACTGATGCTATGGACGTACTGATGGGCCGAGTCATTCCTGTCAAACTAGGCCTCATTGGAGTCGTCAACAGGTCTGCAAAATCCATCCATCCCTCCCTCCCTCCCATTTATTTTGAATGCTCTTTATTACCCAGTGCCAATTGTCGGTGTATTATATTTAAATATTTAGGAGCCAGCTGGACATCAATAATAAGAAGTCTGTCGCTGATGCCATTCGAGACGAACATGCGTTCCTGCAGAAGAAATATCCGTCTCTCGCCAACAGAAACGGAACCAAATACCTGGCCAGAACCCTGAACAGGTAAACCTGAACCAGACAGCGAAGCTCCATGGAGTTTTGCAGGAGGGTTGCGGACAAAACAGAAAAGTAAACGAAAGCATTTTCACCATTATTTTGCTTCTGTAAATTTATTATTTACAGGTTATTCCAGCATGTCAGAGAATTTGTCTTTCATTTAGACAATAGATGTGTAATTTTGCACGTCACTGCCCACAACATACTATTATGCGTATCTGCATACAAACAGAACCCTCTGCCCTTTTTATAATGGCAGGTTGCTGATGCATCACATCAGAGACTGCCTCCCTGAGCTGAAGACACGGATCAACGTCCTGGCCGCCCAGTATCAGTCCCTGCTCAGCAGCTACGGCGAACCCGTGGAAGACCAAAGTGCCACCTTGCTCCAGCTCATCACCAAGTTTGCCAAAGAGTACTGCAACACGATAGAGGGCACGGCCAAATACATCGAGACGGCAGAACTGTGAGTGCCAGCCGCCTCTCCTCCGCTCACCCACAAGGTGATGCTGTTGATCCAGTGCGGCGAAAATGAGCAAAACAACTGCATTGGTTTCATCATTTAATATGATGCGACTTGTAAGTTGAGGCACGCACAGCCTGTGTGGAGGAAGAGCTGACAGGAGCGTAGGCCACGGGGTTCACATCACAGCTAATATCCCTCCGCTGCTGTTTTTCAGGTGTGGTGGAGCCAGAATTTGTTACATATTCCATGAGACTTTTGGCAGAACATTGGAGTCTGTGGATCCTCTGGGAGGACTCAGCACCATAGATATCCTAACGGCCATAAGGAACGCAACCGTGAGTGCTGCTGCATTATTCGACAGCTTTAGATGCAGTCTATTCTGTTGCTTTTATTGCTCGCTTAAAGGAAGGTCCTCTGGGTGATTCTGCTAACCTGAAGCGCCCTCTATCCCTCATGCCAGGGCCCGCGTCCGTCCCTGTTTGTGCCTGAGGTTTCCTTCGAGCTGTTGGTGAAGAAGCAGGTGAAACGCCTGGAGGAGCCCAGCCTGCGCTGCGTGGAACTGGTCCACGAGGAGATGCAGCGGATCATCCAGCACTGCAGCAACTACAGCACACAGGTAGACGGCTCGCATCGTCACGTGTATTGATCTTTCCCTCACACGCATTCATATTCATAATGTTTTGTCCTGCAGGAGCTGCAGAGATTCCCTAAGCTGCACGAGGCCATTGTGGAAGTAGTCACCTCCCTCCTGAGGAAGAGGCTGCCCGTTACCAATGATATGGTACCTTCACATTCAGCTTTTTTATTGCATTTTGCATTTCATCACCTGCAGTCATTATATTTAACGTGAAAAGCTGAATCTGAACCATAAATGAATCTAACTGGAGCTGTTCTCTCTTCTTGTCACAGGTGCACAACTTGGTTGCAATAGAGCTGGCCTACATCAACACCAAACATCCAGACTTTGCAGATGCCTGCGGGGTCATGAACAACAATATAGAGGTCTGTACTCATAATACAATACCATAAAATACATAATATTCTGGTAGAATTAAGAGAGAAGAGGTGCAAGCCTGGCGCCTAAGATGATATTTATTCATATTTTTTAGGCATGTAAAAAGTAATGAACGCTATTTAATTAAAAAAGAAGCTGCAATATTTTTAATCTAAAAATCAAGTGAATTCCTAGTTATATTGAATTTTAAACCCAGCTGAAATATTGCAACAAATTATTAAACTTTGTCAAGCATCTATTTCAATTAATGTCGGTACATTTCCCTCCTTTTAAATTATTTTTGTTATTCTTGAACTGATAATCTTTCAAGTCAACAAAACTTACTTAGATTAATTGAACATCCATGTTATTAAAAGAGCAATATATGACATCCAGAGCATTAATATAGCAGCAAACAACGGTTTGCTGTGTAAAGATGGAGCGGCGTAATGTGGCGGTGTGTTGTTTTCCAAGCTTCTCCCTGCTCTGTTGACATAGCCGGCTGGCCGGGCTTTTAGTGCATGGCCGTGCATGTGAGCGTGCTCCACTGGTTAGCTCATGGCCGCCGCTCTCATGGCGGTTTCAGCTGATAATGCCCCGTCACGACTGACAGCTTCTTCGCGGAAGCGTGGCGCCCACCCTCGGGTCCCCCTCCTCAGGTAAACACTGTCAGCAACATGGTTTGTACTGTTAGATACCAGCCTCCATCAGAATGCTCCCAATCTCCTCCTGGTACCTTCAAAGTTACTTCATCATCTTGAATTTAAAGCAGGTGACAAATATAACTTGGTAGAGGTTTGATTAAATTATTGTTCATCATAGCCTGATTGTTCAAATTATAATACTTAGATATCTAATATTATATTAGCAAGTTAATTTGAGCAATGATACTTCCAGTTTTTTTAAATAGTTGACTTGAATTTAATTTACCTTCTTAAATTTTTAAAAGGGTGATTTTAAACCACATTAATTCAACTATTTAATATTTTAATGCTAGAAATGACGCCCTGATGATTAAACATTCTCTTTTGGGTATTCAGTTTCTCATAAGATTTAAATAATTATGGTCTTTCTTTGCTTCCATATTAATGTCATCTTTGTTTTGGTTTGCATTTTTTTGTTATTTTGGAAATCGTGTGTCCGTTATCAAAATCTGTTGCAAAATTGCTGGTGGGTTTTGTTTATATTACACATGGAAAATACTTGACATGACATGATAAAGTTAACTTTTAATGAGCAGAAATCAAAACACTTCTTTAAGAAGTAGGATGACTTCTTTTAATATGAGTTGTTCTGTGAATGATCTAACCTTCTTTCCTAGGATGTGTTTTTCTTCTTCTTCTTCTTTTTTTTACACCCATATGTGTTCTTGTGTATTTGTAGGAGCAACGGAGAAACCGGATGAGGGAGCTGCCCTCTGCTGTGCCCAGAGACAAGGTAAAATAAACAGCCTTATCTTATAATACAAGACAATAGCTCATTGTCATGTTTGGTTGCAGCATCCTGAGTCTAATAAAGGGGACTTGTGCCGTGTTAATCACTCATAGCAGGATGAGGATCTGTGAATGCCTCGGATAGTTTCCATTGAGGAATTTTATCCCCCATCTCCTCTCACAGCGTCTCCTCTCCTCCCCTCGAATGACTTTCGGTGGCTCCTCTCCTGTCTTTCCATATTTCTTCTCAGTGCTTTTTTTTTTTCTCTCTCCCCATTCCTGCTCTCATATTCCTGCTAGTCTGTTGGCAAAGGCCCGGCTGGCCCAACTGGGGCTTCTGGCGAGCCGTCTGCGTCTGGAGCAGACATGGACGGTGCCAAGGTGGGCACGTACGCAGCTCGCTGGCTCTGTGTGGGGCTGCCGCTGGGGCATGGATGGATGGATGAGCATGGGCTGCTGGCATGCACTCTGATTTTTTTTTGTCTGTTGATGCCATGCTCTTGTTTTGCTCTGCCTCAGCCTGTGTGGATTTTCACTAACAACCATTGTGTTTACTGCAGAGTCTGTGTCCACCTGTCTGGCAGAAAACGCTTTTCCTCTCCCTCTGTTTACTTTTCCAGTCTCTTAACACTTTGGTTGTTTATTCTTTATACTTAGTTCGTAGGATTTACGTGATGTTTGTTGAAGTTGAGTGAAGTTCTTCCCCTGTGCATCATCTACCCACAAATATCAAATGGTTTTTTTTAAGCCCTGCTAGCAGCTCGGCTGAGCGGTCGGTCATTTTCTTTCGTCCGGACCGAAATAGCTCGACATGATTGGCTGGCCATGAAATGTTGTACAGACATTCATGGTCCCCAGAGGACAAAACCTACCTGCTTCCCCTGCCTTGTTCTCCTGCCCCACCTTCTGAAATGTGTGTTTTTTGTGAAATGGCCTAACAGTTGAATGGTTTCCCGTTCAGCCATTCATGTTCCCTTCTGGATGAATTGTAATAACTTTGAAACCCCATAATCTTCGTCTACCGTCAATATTTTAACCAAATACCTGTAAAACTAATGACATTCCCATCAGCATTCTGATACTTTGTGTTTATTGCTAATGTAAGCAGGTGAACATGCTAAACTAAGATTGTTCATAGACATAATACCTGCTTGTGTGATGATGTTACGATTCAATCGTGTAATTTCTGTTTGAATGTTGAGCTCCAATTTTCCATAATCAATAAAAAATTTTTGTACCTGCTTGTTTGACTTGTGTTTGTGCTGTTGCATATGAACTGGCGTGGTTATTTTGCTACAAACCCTAACCACCCTTTTTCCCTGTGAACCCTAATGACAAGAGAAGGGTACTGTTTGAATCATTTTGTGGCCTGGGTGGCATGATAACTGTCTATTCTCATATTCTGGCTCCTCAGGCCCCATCAGAAGGGCCCCGGGGGGAGCAGGATGGCACAGGAAACTGGAGGGGGATGCTGAAGAAAGAGGAAGCCCCCGGCTCTGGACCTGGAAGCCCCCTGAAAGGAGTTGTCAACCTGCTCGATGTGGTAATGAAGTATAAGCCTTTCAGCATGCCCCATTATGGAGAGCACAGTATTTTGCAGTGAACGTTTGGTAATAAAAAACATCTCTTTTCCCCTCAAGCCCGTGCCGGTTGCCAGGAAGTTGTCATCTCGTGAGCAGCGGGACTGTGAGGTCATCGAGCGCCTCATCAAGTCTTACTTCCTCATCGTCCGCAAGAATATCCAGGACAGGTAGGACCGATTTTCTATGTTTGGTATTGTCAACAAATTGCATGAAACCCAACAATTAATTGTCTAATAAATGTAGCCAAACCCTCATGCAGCTTATTCCTCTATACCATAGAGCTCTGTTGATAAAAAATTATTAAAAAGCAGGCAACCTGGCTAATAAATGCCACTAGCGTTTGAAAAGGACCACTTCCAACCACCAGATGGCAGTAACACACATGTCTCTAGAAGAAGAAAAACACCATCCTTACTCTGACACGTACTCATTGAATTCATGAGTTAGCAAAACCTCAAAATCATGTTTTCTTTATTATAAATTAAACAACATTGCAGTTATCAACTGGCTGTTTTGTTTGCTTTCCAAACGCTGGCGATTATTAGCTGGGTCGGATGTCTGCTAGTCGATGTCAGCTGGAGTCCTCGTCGTGACATGACCTATATTTATTTTGTAGGTGATTTAGTTTATTTTGAGCTAATATCGCCTAAAACCTCCACTAAATACGCATTGAGAGAGGAACTAAAACATTGTTGTTTATTTATTTTAATTTAATTTATATGCAATAAGAAAAATATAGAACATCACTATCCATATCCTTTTAAAATGCCTCCCTTGAAAACAGTATGGCTGTAGCTTGTAAGCCTAAACCGAGCCCCACAACAACAATTACTGTCAACAACCACAGCTGAAAACAATGTTTATTACCTGCTTTGATAAAATTATCCTCTATTCCATCCTACCAAAGTGGATTTTTTCCCCCCATATTGTTGCCCTCTGGATACCTTAATAGGGATAAATTAGTTTAATTTAATTCATAGCTCGTACTTGAACAGCTCAATACCTCGACCGACATGGCCACCTGGTGGGTCAAACTCCAGCCCCTCCATCTGGGGGACGCCACATTCACCAGGCCTTCTTGCCTCCTTGTTCTCAGCCATCTGCTCGGTCTGTTTCCTCTCTCTCTCTCTCACAGTGTGCCTAAGGCAGTGATGCACTTCCTGGTCAACCATGTGAAGGACAGCCTCCAGAGCGAGCTTGTTGGCCAGCTGTATAAATCCGGTCTCCTCAGCGATCTGCTGACTGAATCGGAGGACATGGCCCAGCGGCGTCAGGAGGCCGCGGACATGCTACAGGTAACCGACTCCCACCTCGATCTCCATGATTCACTGAGGTTCCTTTATCGGCCTTTTCATTGTTTGGATGCCTCTATGGCACAAGGCATTATGTTGTTCGGGTTGTCTGGGCCATAATTAAAATGCTAATTATTAATGTCACACAAATGTCTAAGAGGTTAAAACAATGTGTTGTAATGTGATTTGATGACATTTTTGGATGGACATGGATGGAAAATGGCACAGCGGTAATTGTAGTTTTATTTTGTTTTGTCCGCAGGCGTTGCAAAAGGCGAGCCAGGTGATCGCCGAGATCAGGGAAACGCATCTGTGGTGAAAAGATCCCGATCCGTCTCATCATGCCTAAAGTACGGACACTCCATGCACTCATGTCCGAACGTGACGTTTGGATTTGCAACCATGAAAATGCACTGTTCTGATCCCTTCTCAAAGTAGGTATCGTATTGGCTCACAAGCCACCTGAAAGAAGTTAAGTTAATAGTTTATTTAAAATGCTCGGTGTTGTGTAGAGTACATGAAAATGCACTGCCACTTTTGGCTAATGTTTAAGATGAGAGTTTAGAGACTGCAGTTGCCACCCATGGCCCCCGGAGGAATTGAGAGTGCAGCCAAAGGCGAGCTACTTTTCATTTTCTGACTGTGGTTAACCAATATGGAAATGGCCTTTTGTGTGAAGGTTTGATGCCGTTTTGGCAGCTCCACAAAGCAATGTCCTAATGTTGGGGCGCTAGGTTAGAAAGAAACCCCCCGAAACATTATGCATCTCCTCATCTGTAACCGTTTCACTTAGGAGTAGCTGTCATGTGTCAGAATCCATGACATTTCAGAAAGCATAGTGTAACAACAGAGCAGGGATTGGTTCACTCAATGTAAATACACGAGTTGCAGCAAATGTTAGTCCTCTTGCCTGTATGATTATTTTTTGCACTGTATTGCCATCAGAATTTTTATTTATTAATGGTATTTAAATGTGTGGAAAATGTCATGCACTATTGTCGTAAGATGCTTAATTATGTTTACATATCGCTGCCTACATGTTAAATTAATAACTGTGTATGGGTCCCACAAGAATAAAGACAGGTATTTTATTGCCAATCAAATGTTTTTGGATTCATTTGCTTTTCATATATCCACAAACATAAACTACACAAACCGGCACTACAGAACTTGAAGAATTATTTTTAAAGTTTAGGCATACATTAATGTCATTGAAGTCAATAATGCTGCTCGTTTTCAGACGCTTCCTTGGACAGCTCCTGCCGACGTTTCCGTCTATTTCAGCCTGCCCTTGGCCTTGCCTCTTCCTTTGGCGCTGTGGAATCAAACAAAGTGGTATTTTTTAGTGTTTTTTATATGGTCATAATTTTGAAGGATCGTCTTTTGGGTCTACTCGAATCTAAATATCTAATTCCACAATGTTTTATTTAGACAAAATTATTGGAAAGCAGGTTTAAAAAAAAAATTGGCCTCTAAGGACTTTGGCTTGTTTTGTTAAATGAAAAGAGGATTGCATTGGAAAAAATATTTTAAGAAGTGTACTTGTTTTTTTCTACAGTCCTTTTTTCCCTCTAACGAAAGTAGCCAAAGTCCTTAAAAGTTAACAGGATAGAAACTAAGGAGGATAAAATTGTCTAAATTTGGAATCGACTGATCTTACATTTACATCCAGTTTCAAACACAAAGTATCATGCTCTTAGAAAACATGAAACCACACAATTTCACACAGCCGGCAGATGATTATGTCCTCTCAGCAGAAGCAGGCTTACCTTTACCCTTGTTCTCTTTATGATTACCTTTGCCCATAACATCGAATACATCCATAGTTTAAATGACCAGGTATGACATTTTTTTTTGTATTTTTGCCGATACAGTAATTCAACTTTTTTTTTTTTTAATTATGATACCCTACAAAGTGGACTCAAAGCATCCAACAATTCATCTTGTAATCGGTCTGCAACCCAATGGTCACTAACATAACATACGTCATACTGAGGTTAAAATGACAGATGGGTGAGAGTAGAGAAAGATAAGCTAACAATATTTATTGTATTGTATTTGTCACAGATTGTCCACCAGCCACCTACAACATTTTATGAATTTTGTCATCTGCCTTTTTTGTGAATTTTCTACATGATACTATGACTTTTTAACAATTTTAAATATTTTTTTAAGAATATATTTTGACTGACTTTAAGAATATATTTTGACTGAAAATATGACTAAGCCCTTTTATGACTTTTTTGCGCTCACTTCACTCAGATTTCGATTGACACGCTATCATCTGTTATGACTTTTAAATCATTTTTACAACATTTTATGAAATTTGTCCATTTTTCACTTTTTTTCCGACATGCTATATATAGTATGACTTTTTTTGGGGGGGGGGGAATATGAGTAAGTATTTTTATGACTTTTTTGCACTCATTTCATTCAGACTTTGATTGACACGCGATATACAAGCATATATTATGACTTTTAAATCATTTTTACAACATTTTATGAAATTTGTCGATTTTTCACTTTTTTTTCGACATGCTATAGTATGACTTTTTTTTCCCCTGAAAAAATTGACAATGGCTTTTTATGGCTGTTTTGGACTCACTACACTCAGACTTGGTGCGTCAAGCGATATGAGCGATTTTTATGAAGTTTTAATAATTTAAAATATTTTTTTAAGAATATATTTTGACTGACTTTAAAGGAGTCATCACCTGGAAATCGCAATTTCTCTTGTTAAAACATGCATATCTGTGTTTGACCTCAGTTGAAACTTGCCTGAAAGGCTGGAGTTTGAAAGTGGCGCCGTTTTTTCGCTTCTGCTCTTTTTCCGAACAGGAATAGCACACAAGGGTGTGCATTCCTAAAGCACGAGATTTTGATTCTGCGCCTTCGGTGACGTCACCGTGGCGGCTACTTGCATAAGCCCACCCCTCTTTCACCACCCAACCCCGCCCCGTCCGCTACCTGAAATCGCCGAAGCGCCGCCATTATGTTTTGGAGTCTGCATGCAGGCAAGCCCCCCCGGCTCTGTCCTTCCTGCAGCGAATCAACGCGCGCCTCATTACATATTATACAATGCACATCCGGACCAGTCAAAACCTCGCGCGTAATCTCGCGTGATAAAATCGCGGTACGAAAAAGGGTCAGAACAAGCTCAATGTTTGATTAAATTTTTTTTTTTTTTTTCTAATAAGTTTTACGAATTGATCCAAAGCGATCCAAGGGGGGCTGGATACGTATAAAACCAGGTGATGACTCCTTTAAGAATATATTTTGACTGAAAATATGACTAAGCCCTTTTATGACTTTTTTGCGCTCACTTTGATTGACACGCGATATACAAGCCTCTGTTATGACTTTTAAATCATTTTTACAACATTTTATGAAATTTGTCGATTTTTCACTTTTTTTTTCGACATGATATAGTATGACTTTTTTTTTTTTGAAAAATTTGACCATGGCTTTTTATGCTTGTTTTGGACTTACTACACTCAGACTTGGCGCGACAAGCGATACGAGTGTTTTTTATGACATTTTAATAATTTAAATTTTTTTTATTTTCAACTGCATGGTGGTGTAGTGGGTAGCACTGTCGCCTAACCGCGAGAGGGTCTGGGGTTCAATTCCCTGGTTGGTTCCCAGTCCAAAGACATGCAGGATGGGGAAATTGATGATTCTAAAACGGATGGATGAATGAATACTATTACAGACATACCATGAATTCTTTCACTTTTTTTCGACTCTGTTAATTATCTAATCTCCTTGTGGATGAAATACATTTTTACCAAATACGTCTGGTATTGGGTTGCTTTTTATTTACATTTCCACCCTATTATACTGCCGACACCATCCCCAATGTGTGGTAATTCTTCTTGTCATGTTTGATTTTTGTTGTCCCCTACATGCAGCTGAGGCGTGGCTCACAGGACTATTTCACCAGCCAGGCATCCAGATTGGACCGTCACCTGGTCCAGCTCTCCAAAAGATCTGCAATTTGGGGACTAAAGGTTTAAATGCCTGGCCAACTTGACAGAGGAAGTGGCTGAATCTCATCAGACCAACAAGTTGTTAGAGCTGTTTGATAACTGTGAGAATTATTTTGTGATGATTGAGATAAATATTAGCAACCTGGGAATTGTGTCAAGCTTAGTTTAAATCACTGATTAAGAACACATGTAGATATTATTTTGTTTAGAGACACTATGTCTCAGGGTTTTGTTTTGAACTGTGGTTTTGTTTTCTGCTAACTAATACTGTCTGATAGTGTGGTTTAATTATCCATTCTTGTTTTTTTCACAGTATGTTATGTGTCGCTCTTAGTTGAGAGTTGTCCTTTTGTGATATCATTTCTTTACTTTGAACTGCATCCACCAACCAATGTAGTTTGCCTCATGTTTTCGTTGTGTTAATTATCTTAATTAATTACTTGTGAATAAAATAACAATTTAACACATACATGTGGTTTTATTTTGACTCCCTTTCATCTTATGAGCTGGTTTATAATCTTAATTACTAATAATATACGATGACTGTTTTAGACTCACTACACAGACTTTGTTTGACATAAATGAGGTATTTTAATTAATTTCGAATTATTCTTTTACAGAAATGGATGAATTTTGTCGTTAGACTTTTTCTTGAATTTTCGACATACTATAGTATGACTTTTTTTCCCAAAAAATTTGCCGATGGCTTTTTCTGCCTGTTTTGGACTCACCACACTTAGACTTTGATTGACACGCGATATACAAGCATATGTTATGCCTTTTAAATCATTTTTACAACATTTTATGAATTTTGTAAATTTTTCACTTTTTTTTCGACATGCTATAGTATGACTTTTTTTTGGGGGGGGGGATATGACAAAAGCCTTTTTATGACTATTTTGCACTCACTACACTCAGACTTTGATTGACATGCGATATACAAGCATATGTTACGCCTTTTAAATCATTTTTACAACATTTATGAATTTTGTCGATTTTTCACTTTTTTTTCGACATGCTATAGTATGACTTTTTTGGGGGGTGGGGGGGAATAATAAAAAATTTTACAACATTTTTATGAAATTTGTCGATTTTTCCCTTTTTTTTCCGACATGCTATAGTATGACTTTTTTGGGGGGGGGGGGGAATATGAGTAAGTATTTTTATGACTTTTTTGCACCAATTTCATTCAGACTTTGATTGACACGCGATATACAAGCATATATTATGACTTTTAAATCATTTTTACAACATTTTATGAAATTTTGTCCATTTTTCACTTTTTTTTCGACATGATATAGTATGACTTTTCTTTCCCCTGAAAAAATTGACAATGGCTTTTTATGGCTGTTTTGGACTCACTACACTCAGACTTGGTGCGTCAAGCGATATGAGCGATTTTTATGAAGTTTTAATAATTTTAAATATTTTAGAATATATTTTGACTGACTTTAAGAATATATTTTGACTGAAAATATGACTAAGCCCTTTTATGACTTTTTTGCGCTCACTTTGATTGACACGCGATATACAAGCATATGTTATGCCTTTTAAATCATTTTTACAACATTTTATGAATTTTGTAAATTTTTCACTTTTTTTTCGACATGCTATAGTATGACTTTTTTTGGGGGGGGGGGGATATGACAAAGCCTTTTTATGACTATTTTGCACTCACTACACTCAGACTTTGATTGACACGCGATATACAAGCATATGTTATGCCTTTTAAATCATTTTTAAAACATTTTATGAATTTTGTAAATTTTTCACTTTTTTCCGACATGTCTATAGTATGACTTTTTTTGGGGGGGGGGATATGACAAAGCCTTTTTATGACTATTTTTGCACTCACTACACTCAAACTTTGATTGACATGCGATATACAAGCATATGTTACGCCTTTTAAATCATTTTTACAACATTTTATGAATTTTGTCAATTTTTTCACTTTTTTTTCGACATGCTATAGTATGACTTTTTGGGGGGGGGGGGGAATAATACATTTTTTTTTACAACATTTTTATGAAATTTGTAGATTTTTCCCTTTTTTTCCGACATGCTATAGTATGACTTTTTTGGGGGGGGGGGGGGAATATGAGTAAGTATTTTTATGACTTTTTTGCACCAATTTCATTCAGACTTTGATTGACACGCGATATACAAGCATATATTATGACTTTTAAATCATTTTTACAACATTTTATGAAATTTGTCCATTTTTTCACTTTTTTTTCGACATGCTATAGTATGACTTTTCTTTCCCCTGAAAAAATTGACAATGGCTTTTTTATGGCTGTTTTGGACTCACTACACTCAGACTTGGTGCGTCAAGCGATATGAGCGATTTTTATGAAGTTTTAATCATTTTAAATATTTTTTAAGATATATTTTGACTGACTTTAAGAATATATTTTGACTGAAAATATGACTAAGCCCTTTTTATGACTTTTTTGCGCTCACTTTGATTGACACGCGATATACAAGCATATGTTATGCCTTTTAAATCATTTTTACAACATTTTATGAATTTTGTAAATTTTTTCACTTTTTTTCGACATGCTATAGTATGACTTTTTTTGGGGGGGGGGGGGATATGACAAAGCCTTTTTATGACTATTTTGCACTCACTACACTCAGACTTTGATTGACACGCGATATACAAGCATATGTTATGCCTTTTAAATCATTTTTACAACATTTTATGAATTTGTAAATTTTTCACTTTTTTTTCGACATGCTATAGTATGACTTTTTTTTTGGGGGGGGGGGGGGGGGATATGACAAAGCCTTTTTATGACTATTTTGCACTCACTACACTCAGACTTTGATTGACACAAGCGATATACAAGCATATGTTAGGCCTTTAAATCATTTTTACAACATTTTATGAATTTTGTCGATTTTTCACTTTTTTTTCGACATGCTATAGTATTACTTTTTTTGGGGGGGGGGGGGGGGGATATGACAAAGCCTTTTTATGACTATTTTGCACTCACTACACTCAGACTTTGATTGACACGCGATATACAAGCATATGTTATGCCTTTTAAATCATATTTTAAAACATTTTATGAATTTTGTAGATTTTTCACTTTTTTTTCAACATGCTATAGTATGACTTTTTTTTTGGGGGGGGGATATGACAAAAGGCTTTTTATGACTATTTTGCAGTCACCACACTTAGACTTTGATTGACACGCGATATACAAGCATATGTTATGCCTTTTAAATCATTTTTACAACATTTTTTGAATTGTCGATTTTTCACTTTTTTTTCGACATGCTATAGTATGACTTTTTTTTGGGGGGGGGGATATGACAAAGCCTTTTTATGACTATTTTGCACTCACTACACTCAGACTTTGAATGACACGCGAATATACAAGCATATGTTATGCCTTTTAAATCATTTTTACAACATTTTATGAATTTTGTAGATTTTTCACTTTTTTTTCGACATGCTATAGTATGACTTTTCTTTCCCCTGAAAAAATTGACAATGGCTTTTTATGGCTGTTTTGGACTCACTACACTCAGACTTGGTGCGTCAAGCGATATGAGCGATTTTTATGAAGTTTTAATAATTTTAAATATTTTTTTAAGAATATATTTTTGACTGACTTTAAGAATATATTTTGACTGAAAATATGACTAAGCCCTTTTATGACTTTTTTGCGCTCACTTTGATTGACACGCGATATACAAGCATATGTTATGCCTTTTAAATCATTTTTACAACATTTTATGAATTTTGTAAATTTTTCACTTTTTTTTCGACATGCTATAGTATGACTTTTTTTGGGGGGGGGGGGGGGGTATGAACAAGCCTTTTTATGACTATTTGCACTCACTACACTCAGACTTTGATTGACACGCGATATACAAGCATATGTTAGGCCTTTTAAATCATTTTTACAACATTTTATGAATTTTGTCGATTTTTCACTTTTTTTTTCGAGCATGCTATAGTATGACTTTTTTGGGGGGGGGGGGGATATGACAAAGCCTTTTTATGACTATTTTGCACTCACTACACTCAGACTTTGATTGACACGCGATAACAAGCATATGTTTATGCCTTTTTAAATCATTTTAAAACATTTTATGATTTTTGTAAATTTTTCACTTTTTTCCGACATGCTATAGTATGACTTTTTGGGGGGGGGGGGGGGGGAGGGGGAATAATACATTTTTTTTACAACATTTTATGAAATTTGTAGATTTTTCCCTTTTTATCCGACATGCTATAGTTATGACTTTTTTGGGGGGTGGGGGGGAATATGAGTAAGTATTATTTTTATGACTTTTTTGCACCAATTTCATTCAGACTTTGATTGACACGCGAGATATACAAGCATATATTATGACTTTTAAATCATTTTTACAACATTTTATGAAATTTGTCCATTTTTCACTTTTTTTTCGACATGCTATAGTATGACTTTTCTTTCCCCTGAAAAAATTGACAATGGCTTTTTATGGCTGTTTTGGACTCACTACACTCAGACTTGGTGCGTCAAGCGATATGAGCGATTTTTATGAAGTTTTAATCATTTTAAATATTTTTTTAAGAATATATTTTGACTGACTTTAAGAATATATTTTGACTGAAAAATATGACTAAGCCCTTTTATGACTTTTTTTGCGCTCACTTTGATTGACACGCGATATACAAGCATATGTTATGCCTTTTAAATAATTTTTACAACATTTTATGAATTTTGTAAATTTTTCACTTTTTTTTTCGACATGCTATAGTATGACTTTTTTTTGGGGGGGGGGGGGGGGGATATGACAAAGCCTTTTTATGACTATTTTGCACTCACTACACTCAGACTTTGATTGACACGCGATATACAAGCATATGTTATGCTTTTTAAATCATTTTACACAACATTTTATGAATTTTTGTAGATTTTTCACTTTTTTTTCGACATGCTATAGTATGACTTTTTTTTGGGGGGGGGGGGGGGGGGATATGACAAAGCCTTTTTATGACTATTTTGCACTCACTACACTCAGACTTTGATTGACACGCGATATACAAGCATATGTTATGCCTTTTAAAATCATTTTTACAACATTTTATGAATTTTGTAAATTTTTCACTTTTGTTTTCCCGACATGCTATAGTATGACTTTTTTTGGGGGGGGGGATATGACAAGCCTTTTTATGACTATTTTGCACTCACTACACTCAAACTTTGATTGACATGCGAATATACAAGCATATGTTACGCCCTTTTAAAATCATTTTTACAACATTTTATGAATTTTTGTCGATTTTTCACTTTTTTTTCGACATGCTATAGTATGACTTTTTTTTGGGGGGGGGGGGGGATATGACAAAGCCTTTTTATGACTATTTTGCACTCACTACACTCAGACTTTGATTGACACGCGATATACAAGCATATGTTAGGCCTTTTAAATCATTTTTAACAACATTTTATGAATTTTGTCGATTTTTCACTTTTTTTTCGACATGCTATAGTATGACTTTTTTTTTGGGGGGGGGGGATATGACAAAGCCTTTTTATGACTATTTTGCACTCACTACACTCAGACTTTGATTGACACGCGATATACAAGCATATGTTAGGCCTTTTAAATCATTTTACAACATTTTATGAATTTTGTCGATTTTTCACTTTTTTTTCAACATGCTATAGTATGACTTTTTTTTTTGGGGGGGGGGATATGACAAAGGCTTTTTATGACTATTTTTGCAGTCACCACACTTAGACTTTGATTGACACGCGATATACAAGCATATGTTAGGCTTTTAAATCATTTTTAACAACATTTTATGAATTTTGTCGATTTTTCACTTTTTTTTCGACATGCTATAGTATGACTTTTTTTTGGGGGGGGGGGGGATATGACAAAGCCTTTTTATGACTATTTTGCACTCACTACACTCAGACTTTGATTGACACGCGATATACAAGCATATGTTATGCCTTTTAAATCATTTTTACAACATTTTATGAATTTGTCGATTTTTGACTTTTTTTTGACATGCTATAGTATTACTTTTTTTTGGGGGGGGGGGGGATATGACAAAGCTTTTTATGACTATTTTGCACTCACCACACTCAGACTTTGATTGACACGCGATATACAAGCATATGTTTTATGCCTTTTAAATCATTTTTACAACATTTTATGAATTTTGTAGATTTTTCACTTTTTTTTCGACATGCTATAGTATGACTTTTTTTTGGGGGGGGGTGGGATATGACAAAGCCTTTTTATGACTATTTTGCAGTCACCACAGTTAGACTTTGATTGACACGCGATATACAAGCATATGTTATGCCTTTTAAATCATTTTTACAACATTTTTTTGAATTGTCGATTTTTCACTTTTTTTTCGACATGCTATAGTATGACTTTTTTTTTGGGGGGGGGGGGGGGGGGGATATGACAAAGCCTTTTTATGACTATTTTGCACTCACCACACTCAGACTTTGATTGACACGCGATATACAAGCATATGTTAGGCCTTTTAAATCATTTTTACAACATTTTATGAATTTTGACGATTTTTCACTTTTTTTCGACATGCTATAGTATGACTTTTTTTTGGGGGGGGGGGGGGGGGTATGACAAAGCTTTTTATGACTATTTTGCACTCACCACACTTAGACTTTGATTGACATGCGATATACAAGCATATGTTACTTGCTATAGTATGATTTTTTTTACATTTTTAATTTTTATTTGACCATGCTTTTTATGCCTGTTTTGGACTCACTACACTCAGACTTAGCGCGACAAGCGATATGAGAGGATTTTTACGACTTTTTAATATTTTTATGAATTTATTTTGACTGACTTTTTTCGTGAATTTTCGACATGCTATAGTATGACTGCCTTTTTATGACTATTTTGCAGTCACTGCACTCAGACTTCGATTGACACGCAATGTACAAGCATATGTTATGCCTTTTAAATCATTTTTACAACATTTTATGAATTTTGTCGATTTTTCACTTTTTTTTTCGACATGCTATCGTAAGACTTTTTTTTTGGGGGGGGGGGGGTATGACAAAGCATTTTTTATGACTATTTTGCACTCACTACACTCAGACTTTGATTGACACGTGATATACAAGCATATGTTATGCCCTTTTAAATCATTTTACAACATTTTATGAATTTGTCGATTTTTCCCTTTTTTTTTCGACATGCTATAGTATGACTTTTTTTGGGGGGGGGGGGATATGACAAAGCCTTTTTATGACTATTTTGCACTCACTACACTCAGACTTTGATTGACACGCGATATACAAGCATATGTTATGCCTTTTAAATCATTTTTTACAACATTTTATGAATTTTGTCGATTTTTCACTTTTTTTTCGACATGCTATAGTATGACTTTTTTTGGGGGGGGTGGGGGGATATGACAAAGCCTTTTTTATGACTATTTTGCACTCACTACACTCAGACTTTGATTGACACGCGATATACAAGCATATGTTATGCCTTTTAAATCATTTTACAACATTTTATGAATTTTGTCGATTTTTGACTTTTTTTTTGACATGCTATAGTATTACTTTTTTTTTGGGGGGGGGGGGGGGATATGACAAAGCCTTTTTATGACTATTTTGCACTCACCACACTCAGACTTTGATTGACACGCGATATACAAGCATATGTTATGCCTTTTAAATCATTTTTACAACATTTTATGAATTTTGTAGATTTTTCACTTTTTTTTCGACATGCTATAGTATGACTTTTTTTTGGGGGGGGGGTGGGATATGACAAAGCCTTTTTATGACTATTTTGCACTCACCACACTCAGACTTTGATTGACACGCGATATACAAGCATATGTTAGGCCTTTTAAATCATTTTTACAACATTTTATGAATTTTGACGATTTTTCACTTTTTTTTCGACATGCTATAGTATGACTTTTTTTTGGGGGGGGGGGGGGGGGTATGACAAAGCCTTTTTATGACTATTTTGCACTCACCACACTTAGACTTTGATTGACATGCGATATACAAGCATATGTTACTTGCTATAGTATGATTTTTTTTACATTTTTTAATTTTTATTTGACCATGGCTTTTTATGCCTGTTTTGGACTCACTACACTCAGACTTAGCGCGACAAGCGATATGAGGGATTTTTACGACTTTTTAATATTTTTTATGAATTTATTTTGACTGACTTTTTCGGGAATTTTCGACATGCTATAGTATGACTGCCTTTTTATGACTATTTTGCAGTCACTGCACTCAGACTTCGATTGACACGCAATGTACAAGCATATGTTATGCCTTTTAAATCATTTTTACAACATTTTATGAATTTTGTCGATTTTTCACTTTTTTTTCGACATGCTATAGTATGACTTTTTTTTGGGGGGGGGGGGGGTATGACAAAGCATTTTTATGACTATTTTGCACTCACTACACTCAGACTTTGATTGACACGTGATATACAAGCATATGTTATGCCTTTTAAATCATTTTTACAACATTTTATGAAATTTGTCGATTTTTCCCTTTTTTTTCGACATGCTATAGTATGACTTTTTTTGGGGGGGGGGGGATATGACAAAGCCTTTTTATGACTATTTTGCACTCACCACACTCAGACTTTGATTGACACGTGATATACAAGCATATGTTATGCCTTTTAAATCATTTTTACAACATTTTATGAAATTTGTCGATTTTTCCCTTTTTTTTCGACATGCTATAGTATGACTTTTTTTGGGGGGGGGGGGGATATGACAAAGCCTTTTTATGACTATTTTGCACTCACCACACTCAGACTTTGATTGACACGCGATATACAAGCATATGTTATGCCTTTTAAATCATTTTTACAACATTTTATGAATTTTGTAGATTTTTCACTTTTTTTTCTCGACATGCTATAGTATGACTTTTTTTTGGGGGGGGGGGGGGGGGATATGACAAAGCCTTTTTATGACTATTTTGCACTCACTACACTCAGACTTTGATTGACACGCGATGTACAAGCATGTGTTATGCCTTTTAAATCATTTTTACAAGATTTTATGAATTTTGTTGATTTTTCACTTTTTTTTCGACATTTTTTTTAACTAAAAAAAAAATTTTGACCATGGCTTTTTATGCCTGTTTTGGACTCACTACACTCAGACTTAGCGCGACAAGCGATACGAGCGATTTTTACGACTTTTTAATATTTTTTATGAATTTATTTTGACTGCCTGGTTTTATTTCGTCAAACAAATCTGTAATCATTAGCAATATTGGATTCATAGGATGTTATTATGAGTATAATGCTTTTATTATTTTGACTGACTTTTTCATGAATTTTCGTCATGCTATAGTATGACTGGCTTTTTATGACTGTTTTGGACTTACCACTCTCAGACATTGCTTGACATACAATACGGTGTCTTTTATGAGTTAGTTATAGTTTCAGGATTTTCATCGACATACTATAGTATTACTTTCTTTCAACATACTATACTTATGCTATGGTAAAGCAAACAGGTAAAACTCACAATCTATATTTTACTTGTTTGCAGGCTTGGGAAAATTAAAGGTTTGTGTCAAATGTTTCCCTCTTTTTATCAAGTAGTATAACAGTTAAACGGCTTTGGGCTGTATGAGATATTTTGACATATTAAACATCTCATTATTTCCCAAGGCTCTTTAAACAAGGACCAAATCCACCCCAATCAGTAGCTCTTAAGCTAAACATGAGGTAATGTCAGCGCCGATTTGAGCTGAGTGTATGCTTATGCTGCTGGTCTTGAATGCGATCCTGGAGCTGATTGATCTGTGGGGTCCTGGACCACTTGGTCCTGAAGAAGAGCTCAGCAGGGTGAAATATGTTCACCCGACACCCCACATTTTTTTATCTGCAGACGGGGACTCACCTCTAGTCTTCCTGATTGGGTTCTTCATTTAAGAAAAACTGACCAGCTGACTTTTTAGTTTCACCTGTTTGTGACTCGGTGGTCATCCAGCTTTGGTCCGAGGCTCGGTTTGTGGCCCTTCAATACCCCCACAGCAAAACAATACAACAACCAAGAGGCTCACACTGCTCATTAACAGTTACTCACAACTTCTGCTGCTCAGTGATTCGGGACTGGAGTACATTGATCTGGAAGTCAAGCCACATTCATTTTAGATAGGCGCTCTCTGGACAGCCTTGCAGTTAAAAAGGCACAGTACATACCGTTTCAGCTTTCGTATTGTGTGACTATTTCAAGTGTGTAGGTTGTGTAATATCAAGGTACAATGTTTGTCACTACCGTTTTATCCTAGGTAGTCTGTGGCGTTAGACCAAGCTACATCATAGAATACTCTAATTTTCCTTGAAATACACAATGACAAAAGTTAGAAAAGAGGATATACACCACTCATGTCAGCTGGTTAAGTTCCTTTAAGAGAAGGGATAGTGGAAGTGAACAAATATGTTATACAAAATGCTATTTTTCATATGTAGTCCCAGGCTGAGGTGCCAAAAAAATCATCAGAACAAAATAAAAACAAGAAATGCATTTAAAAGGATGGAAAAGGATACACACTTAAAGTAACATATATAGAACAATACTGCAAAAAAGCAGGGTAAAAAGAGTTGTATATCAATCACCCATTATTTAAATTGGTTATTAAAAGATCTAAAAATGTGTAATTGTCTGAAAATAAATATTTAGCTGATGCCAGCCTGTTAGTTCAGCATAAAGACATGAAACAGGCAAACAGCTACTGAAAGCTCCACTTTCCAGTTTTGGCTGGCTGCAGCTTCCTACTATCAATCGCCATATGTAATAAAAGTAATCCTTTAAAACCATTTCTTTACTTTCCTCTCCAGATTGATTTCACTTCGATACCAACACTGTCATAAAAGCAGCTAAGTTCTTCCAGCAACTGGCACATGAACACCCCAAGGCAAAGCACTTACCTGATATTTCTGTCTCTTCATTTTCTCGCTGAGGTCAAACTTCTCATCTTCCAGCGTCATCAGCCACTGCCACAACTCACTGGCCTTCTCTCTATAAAGAAGGGAGGATTTCAGTAACGGAAAACTAAAAAAGGCCATATCAAAACTGTAAAACTCTAATGTACAAAGAATGGGAAGTTTATTCACAAAGAAATCACCCGAATCTGACTGTAAATAAGATAACTGACTACTTGCAAAAGCACGTACTTGACTTTGTCTTCACCAAGATGGTCAATGTTGAGAGGCTTCCTCCTATCGGCCAGGATCTTCTTTTTCTTCTCTCTCTCCGTCTGCTTTTTCGCTCCCTTCTTTCCGTCTTGCTGGATATGGAGAATGATGCAAGTAGATGTTGAATAAATACAAAATACAAAGAAAGAATAAATAACTTAGAGGCCACAAAGTCTGAATCTCTCATCTTATCAATTCAAGTAACTCTTTGTCTTCTGTCATTGATGTCTGTGATGATGGTTTGCATGTCGTAAACTCTGAGAAACACAGTTGTCCTGTGTGTGTGTGTGTGTGTGTGTGTGTGTGTGTGTGTGTGTGTGTGTGTGTGTGTGTGTGTGTGTGTTGACTGACCCTCTGTTGGAAACCAGCATGCTGCTGAGTCATGTTTGTCAGGGCCTTCTTCTTCTTGGCATCATCATCATGCTTTTTACGTGCGTCCTCCAACTCCTTCCTCTCCTTCTCTTCCTGCCATGAGAGCCACAAGAATAAACCACCAAAACAATTAGCTAAAATATGCCATGAAGACAAGTAGAGCTGCAGATTTGGGTTGTAATTCTCTGTTCATGACTGTGAGCGACTCCCTTCACGTCAAAAAGTAATTTAATCCATTGTTATTATAAAAAATGTTGATTATAGCAAAAAACAATGTCATGCTGAAATATTTGTCACAGAAAACGGTCCCGCAAAGATTTCAAGTTGATCAAAATCTGTTTCATTTAAGCGGTAATTTAATTTCACACATAAATCACATATGAGAGTACACTCGTAAAAAAGCACCATAGGCCAGTATTTATATATGTCAAAGAAATGGGAAAGTTAAGAGGAAAGTTTAAGGAACGATGATTGGCTTTCTCCAGCAAGATACACACACGCCCGACACTGTAATTGTGTTTTGGAAGCAAGGTGGAACTACAGTGGGTCGCTTATTTGTTATAGGACACTTCATTTATGATATATAGGGTCATGATGTCCTGAAGAAGACACTCACAGCAACACGAGCCTGCCTCTCCTTCTCCAGCTCAGCACGGACCCTCTGCTGTTCAGCCCTCTCAGCGCGGCGCTTCTCCTGCTCATCCACACGAGCACAACACAAACACACACACAACAGAGACACACACTGTAATTGTTTGCCAGGCGCAGCATTGTTACGGCACTCTGGCACGCTTTCCCAGGAAGACTTACGATCCTGTTAACGAGAGCGATGAGCTCCTCCTCGTCGTTCTTCCTCTGAATGAAGTGGGCCTCGATCAGCGACTGCAGCTCGGTCAGATCCTTCTCCAGGCGCTTCCTGTGGATGTCCTGCAGTTACGGAGAGACATTGTATTTTGCACTTTTGCTCAGTGGAAATGAAGTCACTGAATGTCCTCTTTAAGTGTGTCCGTACAAACAAGGTATTGACCCTAAACTACCTCAGTAGACATTTGGTCCTCATAGAGGATCATGAGGATGGAGATTCTAGACAGACTAACATTCATGCATGCAGACAAACTTACAGATACACATACAATATAGACAACAACAACAAAACAAAGACATTATGACATTGAATTGCATTTATATTTCTATGTCACTTAACATGGAATCAATCACTTACATCAAAGTCGACTTTGTCTCCCTCTGGTATCTTCGGCACGGTTAAAGGTGGAGCAAATGCCCTAAAAAACAACAACAACAACTTTAAATGATCACTCGTTGGTTGATGTATACAGATTCAATCACATGAAAAAATACTTACTTTGGTTTGGCTTTGGAGTCATCTGTTAGAATAAAAGGAGTAATAACAGTTAATAAAACCCAGACCTAAATATGAATCTTAAAATGCCAATATATTTGTAGTTTAAAATTCACAACAGTGCTCAAACACACACACTGAAAAAAGTGGAGAAGCACAAGAAATCTTGATTTCTGTTCATACTGTGAAGTCAATATTCTATCAAACTGTAGTTATTTCTGTTACAAAAAAATATTATTATGAACTATCTGTTGCCATTTTATGCACAAGAAACTCATCAACCAAAAGCCGTATTTGAAAAACAACGTATTCTTTATTTTGGCAGCCGGTCTGTGAGCATGTGTTGCACAGTGCAGTTCTCCAGAGGACACTCATGTTAAACAGTAATGATCACATAGAAATCAGTAAGATACATTACCTTCATCCGCAGCTGGAGACTCTGTGGCAAACGACACAAGGACATGTTAGAGCATCAGCTGCCAGAATGCAAATTCATTGACTTTATTATTTTTCACTCAGGTCAGATATAGACTATTTAATATTGTGATATGAAAGACTTTAATACAATATAATAAAATAGGTCATTACCTTCTGCCATAGGAGGGTCTAAGGTGGCCGGAAATAATTAAAATATGATTAGATATGTCACATTGTCAAACAACATTACTGTCCAAGTAAATGCTGGTCATTATACATGTTTTTTTTTTTGCGATCATAAATCAAACAACATGCAGTATGATTTTTCTTTTAAATGAATGACACTTAAATGTCGCATTAAAATAAATGCACACCACTAAAATGTCAATATTCTGTCAGTAAATAAGAGAAAAATCGATCTCAACAATCATCAGCGCTCTGTTTTACTGGAATGCAAACAGTCATTTTCTCTGAGTAGATGTCACAATTTTCGTAAATCATTTTTTGGAATGAGTTCAAATACCCACTCAGTTGGCGGCTCTTTGGCAGCCAAACATAACAGTGATTAGTGAATATTGAATGTAAAAAAAAAAGAAGCTAATATTGATATAGGGAAATTAATGATGCAGAGGTAAATGAGAGGACAAATAAGATGATTTACTTTCTAGTGCAACGTGCAGGTGGAAAGCATAAGAGCCTTGAGAGAGTCGGTGTGTTATTTAAATAAAATGGGTATGTATGTAATATTTATGATGGTAAAAGCAGCACTTACAAACATTCAATCTTAGCCTTTCTCTATAAAAACATAGATGGAATTATAATACTGCATAATATTTACCTTTTTCTTCTGGTGCAGCTTCAACTTCAACTTCTAAATGAAAAGAACATAACCATGAATGACACACGCACATTAAATATTTACTGACAAGAAGTCACACAAACCTTCTTTCAGTGTCTCCATGACTGAGCTTTTTCTATATACATTGTGATGTCATGAGAGGGTACACGGCTCTCAGTGGGACAACTCGAGCAGTGCAAGGACACAAGTTAGGGTATAATCAAGGATTTAATAATGCTTTTGGGGAATTAACAGAAATGGTTTTGAAACTCAAACTATAACTGAGGTTGCGGCTGCTCTCCCGTGGTCAAATTATGTCTCTTCTCTACTGTGAAAATCCAAACTCAGGTACAGATCCGCTCAATAAACCGTCTTCATGCAGGTATTCCAGGTCCCGGTAAGTCATTCAAACGATAAATTCCCCACAGGTCACACTGGTGGTCTGGCTGGTACCCTCCAGAGCATTCAGCGTGGAGCCAGTCTCCACCAACACACACACACACACACACACACACACACACACACACACACACACACACACACACACACACACACACTCCCTGCGTCTCCAACCCTCAAAAGCCCTGCAGTCAATTAGTCCCTGAGCCTCAGGTGTGTTGGTGTGGAGTTCCGAACTCCTCCACCAGGTGGAGCCATAGCAGTCAGAGATTGGAGCCATCTGTGGGGAATATAGCTCCCCTCCAGGACACAACCTCTCGTGACCTCACAACATATAATTATGTTTTATAAAAATATAGATGGAACTAAAAGAAAAGGTGCACAAAACTATTTACCTTCTTCTTCAGGTGCAGCTTCAACTTCAACTTCAACGTCTAAACAAGAACATAACGAGAATGAATAAAGCCAAATTCTGTTAGTGTTGCCCCCCCCAAAAAAAAACATGACAAGAGAAGACATGACACACACATTAAATATTCACTGACAAGAAGAGTTCACACAGAAAGTCTCAGTGTCTCCATGACTGAGCGAACAAAATATGGATTTGAGGATCAATAAGACTGGTAAATAGCTGGAGGCTGGGATTTGGTCAACCTCTGAGATATTGTCTCCTGGGACGAACTGAAACCACAGATGATGTCTGACATTCTGACCAAAGCTAACATGATCTGGGATCACGAAGTGAGTCGGTGAGCGGTACCATGTCAGAAATCAAAGGAAACATAATGGAACAACAATGTTTCATCATTTCTGTTCACTTTGTTTAATCCAATGTTAATCAGTGGTGAAAGAAGTATGCAGATCTTTTACTTAAGTATAAGTAGCAACACATCAGTATAGTCAAACTGAAAATCCTACTTGAGTCAAAGTCCAGATGTTTAATCAGCTAAGTCCCAAGACACATGTGAGGAGATGCACTTTCATGTCACGCATTAAAAACAAAAATTAAATAAAAATACATGTAAATAAATCATATTTAAACACATGGATACAGATCAGAATGAGTCAACTCTTAACTTCGTCACTTCAGAAAACCAGAAAATCAAAAATCAAGCTAAAATAGGATGGAGGGGGAATTAAATCTACAGTGCTTATGGTGTTAACAATGTTGCCAGATTCAAACCGTGTGTTAAGTGTTAAGATTCAAACAGAAAACACACGCACACTGGAAATAACCGACTAATTCACTCCATTTCCATGAAAAAAATCAAACCACAGAACTCTTAAAAACGTATTTTAGTCCTGATGCTCTGTATAAAATTATCACCCCACACGGACACCACCACAATATATCTAACATCTGATGAACTCAATAAACCTCCAAACCTTCACTGTAACGATCGATCGTCAAATTGTTTTTCCATCCTGTTCACCGTTAACCAATTAACCCTTTTTGTTTTTTTATATGGTGGCAATAAAAAATAAAAAACACACCCAGCCAGCTCGCTGTGGTTTTCATCACCGACAGCAGAGCCTTAACAGCAGGAAACAAGGCGATGCACACATGCCGCCATGCAGAAGCCTTTACCTTGCTCTTGTTGGGTTTCTTCCTCTGAGCAGACATAATAAGGTCAGCTACGCAACAGAAGCTTGAAAAGTGACATTTTGCTTTCAAAAACACAGCGAATGCCTTCCTTACCTTCCTCCCTGAAAATGAAAAGAAGCGAAGGTGGTGAACTATTGGAGCGACCGCTCAAAATCAGCTCAGATCTGTTGATTTGACTTAAAACAGTAGAGATGCTCAAAAAAAGAAGAAGAAAAAAAGGTACTCACAGCATCTCTTCAACTACTTCCTCTTCTCCGGACATCTTGGATTCTGTTTACCTGCATAAAAGAGGAACGGTGCCAAAACATCAAGAATCACCACTTGAAGACGAGATTCATTTTTAATGAATTTCCTCTTTTGAGATGAGAAAGGAAGTTTCAATGCAGCTGTCAAACTCACACACAGAGAGACTTAATTCTCTTGGGCTGAACATAATTAGGGATGGTTATATTTGTTTTTGTATTTTAATGTTTTTCTCACTGTGATTTGTGTTGTTGGGCATCCCCTTGATATTTTTCCTCTTTGTCTTATCGACTAATGTTTTCACAAACCCTCCAGATTTCTTTTCCTCAGACAGATGGTTCGTATTTCCATTCTTTTCTTCTCCTTTCAATGCTTCTATTATTTGTGCAAAAAGACTAAACCAAAACCTACTATAAAAAAAAAAAGAAAAAAAAAAGCCCCAAATCAACCTTGGCTACATGCTGAGAGATTGGAGCAAATGTAGAATTTGAAATGATTCCACCATGGGTACTGAAAGCAGAGGCGCAGGGCTTTAAAGAGCTCCGGGCCTAATCCTCAGCCATTTCCTCTTGGCAGTGATCAAGGCTGCAGGCGGTCGACGAGAGTCTGAGCAGCACTGAAACTAACAGGACTGCACGAGTCCTTCAGGGACCGACTCGGGCATCTAAAGGGACGCATGTCATATGTGCTCAGATGTGTTGACTCAAACTATTTACCAGGTGCTCAAAAGGCTTTGAAGTTGATTTAATCTGATGCTCGTGGCTTATTATTTTAAAATGAGAAAACATAACCCTGATGAGGTTTATGAAAGATCGGGGAAGCTGCTGATTCCTGGCTATACGTTCATATTCAACAGACTGAGATAGAGTGGCGTCTATTTTCTCATCAAAATCTCAGAGAGAAACAGAATAAGTGAACTATTCAACTATTTAAATCACCGGAGTAGCCCTTGAATATCAAAAAAAGGACACATAAATCAAGAAAATCAACAATGTAAGACCAAAAAAGTAGCCAAAACAACAACAACAGTTGTGTATTTGGGTTCAAGGTCACAGGGATGGATTCAATAACATTTTGTCCCCAATTAAATATAAATATCAGTTACATGTCAGTGTTTGGACCACGTTTGTTTTTTTTCCACAGGCTTGTAAATCTCCACATCATAAAAACCGTTGTCTGCAGGCTGAACAGCGGGGGGGGGGGGAAGAGTGAGGATCTATTTTTAAGAATAATAAAAGTATGCTTTTGAACAGGTGTGGAGCGACTCCTCCAGACAATGGGTTTGGCTCACCTCACCGTCCTCACAGTAAATCAAGCATTATTTTTGTCATTGCGGTTTTGGTCAGCTGCTGGTTGGCGAACATTTAATTTTAACATATTCCTCATACTAAAAACAAGTTTATGCTAGATTATTAAAGAAATAGTGGCTTATTTGATACACAATGTTGAGTGGGTGATGTTGGAATAAAGAATTTTTGCTTCACATCCCCACTCCCTACCTCCTCCTCCTGTCTGGCTACAGTCCCGTCCTTTCTTTCCAAGTTGTTTCAAAGGATCAGCCGCGCATTCAATCCCTGCGTGCCGTATTTACACCTTCACTATATGGTTACTGTCCAAAGTCACGCCTCCGTTTACCTTCTGTTACATATCAGCTCAAACTCAAACATTGTGAGTCCCTGCGTGGCTGTTAACTCGTGTCACCAGACCGAGCAGCTGGCGTCAAAGGGACGAGGAAAGAGCAAAGAACAGGAGAAGGAGAAGAATACCATCTGGTTGAGGGGAAAAACCCAGAAAGAATTCGGTGTATGAGGGGTTGTCGTGGCTGGGGTATTAAACCTGTATTTGCTTTAATGCATGCGGTCAGTCGCAGTCTGGCTGGAACTGTGAAATAACACACAGTCTGACAGCGGCAGGAATGTTGCGGGTGCTGGTTTCGGCATTAGACAGCATTAGTCAAAGCCTGGACCGTGCTCCCGACAGCGGTCTCAGGGGCGAGCTTAGCACCTTCTTCCCCAGCATATACGCACCGCTCGATCACAACGCATCAAAGTGAAGTCATCATAAAATCTTTAACAGTCTACTTAGGCCACGTCTAAGCCAATTTAATTCAGCATTCACGACCCTGTGTGAGTAGCAGCTAGATGTTAGATCACGCTGAGGGAGGTTTATGCATTTCAGTCGTCAGACTTCACTTCAGTTTTTGTATCAAGTTTGCAGTTTTATTCAAAACTGGATGTCATGCATGCAGAGGTCATGAGATCTTACCTCCTGTATATCCCAGAGGAAGAAATGGGATTAGCAGCGAATGCAGGTCTGATACACATCTAGACCCCCAACCAATCAAAAAGCACACTTAACACAGCCCCTGTCCATCATGTGGCCACATATCTCTTCTATTATTGGTTAGGTTGTCAGTTCTATTGTTGGAGGCTGAAGATGAGTGTCACCTGTGGAGGAATGCTGCCTTCAAGTGCCACTTGTAATTTGCAACATTCAAGAGCAGAAATTGATTTATCATTTAGTATTATTTGGCTGGAGATGAAACAGATCTTGTCAAGATCTGTTCCACTGCTGTTTCCATTCAGAGTATGTAGATTAGAAAAAAAAGGCAAGTAACCCAGTTATGTGAAAATCCTTCATTCAAAAGTCATTATTGCAATATTTCCGACAGCACTTGAAGGCAGCAGAGGACTTGACAATGACCCGAGTCCTCAGTTTGTCCTTTTAAATATCTTTCTTGATATGACATGTCTGCAACTGGCTATTGTTGTTATTACGGATCACTTTGTTGATTATATTTCTGATTAAGTAACTCATACTTTCTAAAATCATCACACACGAAACGTAAACAGATACGTTCAACGTGAGGTTAGCTAGCTGACCTCAGTGGCATTTGATGCTAAATCCCCTCCGTTTGTAAGCGAGACGTTGTTGTTTTTAGCCAGGTATCGGTCTCTCAATACATCCGTGATGCCATCCACTGTAACACCGGAAGCGAGAACCTGTCTTGACAAGCTAGCAAGTTATTAGCCATTTGTTTTCCGGAAAAAACACTTCAAGTAAACGTTATTTTACACGTCATTTTGTTGATACAACATATTTACAACACAGCTAGTGTGTCCCGAAGTTTTCGTTTGACATTTGCGGAAGACAATCCACATTGTTGTTCGTCACCACCGCAGTTACTACCGGAAGTGGTCTGAAAATTACAGCTAGCGACAACGCCACCTGCCAAAAATAGCCAACCAAATTTCAGGCAGCGTTGTTTCCCCGCTTCCCCGAAGACGTTGCGCATGCGTAGTGTTGTTCGCTCGACCTCAGGCCAACGAGGCCTCGAAGGCGCATGCGTGCAGCGCCCTCTTGTGGCAAGTAGATCACACGCACTATTTTACAGAATGAAATAGTAGAACAGATACATGACGGAAGCATTAATCCAGCATTGTATTAATTTCTATATAACTCAGTACAACTACAACACTTTGTTTCTGCTTCCACTAGTTGGCGCTTTGTTACCATCGTTTTCTGAGGAAATTAGAAATCTGGAGAGGAAAAATAAATGTTGCATGGGGAAAACAGGATTGAAAAAAATATATATATATCACATTTTTGGTGGGATTAAAAGTGTTATATGTCTATATATTGATTGCCGGTTAAATAAAAGCTATAAAGCTTGTTTAATACACTTTTTAAAACTACATTCTGTCTACATCATCTCCTTAATAAGACAAGCATTTCAACAGTAGATGCTACAATGGGTATACATTACACAATGTGGTCTATAGCAGAATGCGGGAGTTACAGAAGGAAACTTTACACTGTGGAATACCTCAATGTCTTTATTGCTGTTGTTGAGTAAAGCGTACAATGTTTAAAACATTCATCCAGTTGGTAACTGCCCACTTGTATGACATTGGGAGTGTTTAGAGAGGCTAAAGATAGTTGTGTTTTGCATAGGCTTTGCGCTACACAAACAAGTGTCAGGTTAAACATGGAAGAACTTAAAAAAAAACAACATAAAATGGACACAAGGTTGTAATAAAAAAACAGCATTATGACACCCTTGCATAAAAAAAAAAACAACAACATAAATGTCACATTCAATCAAAATGTTTTGGTCAAGCTCCCCCGCTCTTTTATCAGGAACCATGGAATGTGATTGTCAGACTTTTGAGCAGAAACACTGATCAATTTAATGCCCCGGCAAACGGTTAATATTATCAAAGCATGTGCCGCGCAAAACTATGAAAGGGAGCGTGCTACTAAGTCCATGTTGGTGAATAATAAACATGAAAATCACAAGTCTTTAATATCATGCTGAGTTGCTTTTACTCCACCTCAGCTGTCGTAAATGTTTTCATTGCAATCATAAGGCCAGAAGACTTACATAGTGGTAAATATCCTCGCATTGTACTCGTATCTTGCTATAAGCTTCGGCGCCCTGATTTGACTTTGCATGCCCTCAAATTGGAAAAATGATCGCTGAGCGTAAGAGTGTGCATAGAGGCAATAAAGAAATTAGTAGTTAGCAGAAATTAAGGTAGATTTCTTGAGTTGGTTCGCCAATTTCCTAAATTGTAAAACCGACAGCGAAGGCACTTTGTGCACCTGCTTGCGAAGAGGAATGTCTGAAGATTTTAAAGTGATCAAACAGGTACAAAAGCTACAAAAACAGCTAGAAATAGAAAAAGGACAAAAAAAAAAAACACATTAAAACATAAATAAAATGACACAGAGGATAATAAAAGTCATAATGGCCTTTTGAATATTCAACACTCCTGTCACCACTGAAATTAACTGCCTATTGGTGAATGGGTTCTGGATACAAAAAAAAAGCAAAAAAAATACCTTTTTGTAATGAGTATAAAGATGTTATATAAGATACAGTATGATAGGTCATATTCAAAACATCACATGTGCTAACATATATTACTCAGACCATCGCTGCACTATTGGTAAGACATAATAAAAGTGAAATCAGCTAAATTCTAGAAGTGCTTGTATTTCTATCCTGAACTGGTGAACATTGAATAAAATAGCAATGTGTGAAGCTTTTGCTTTAAATATAAATAAAAAAAAAAAGAGATGGAAAATGTACTGTATGAGGGAGATTTCACCCATCTCTTTGCGATGTGGACACTTTTAACTCCTACTCCGTCTATAAATCTAAATTCAAATCGTTTTTTTTTTTCTCTTCCTGGCTGGATTGTATAAAGTAATTAGTTATAATAATTACAAAATGTCCAAATTTCACAGCATTTTTAGTTTCTTTTAGAAAGCAAAAAAAAAAAAAAAAAAAAAAAATCATTGTGCAAAGGCACTATACGTTGGCGACCGTACAAAAGAAGTGTGATGCTGTTTCAGTACAGTGCTTGGACAGCGTCTCTCCTGTCCCTCCGTTTTTTTTTCTTGGGGTCCCCTCTTGTGATCATTATTTGGTTCTTAAGACAAAGTCAAAGGAAGAGTCTTGGATTGTCGTGGTCCCCCCAGCTGCAGTGGCTCCTTTAAGACATTAGTGTCCCATACCTGGTGAAAGACACAAAACGAGTCCATCAGCGGGTTTACGGCGACGATTGATGACTCTGACCTTGCGAGCAAACACGGCGTGCAGTTAGCGTGCGGACTAAAGGCCGCTTGATGCTTTTGATTGTACCAAACTTAACCCACGGCTCTTATTTTATAACAAGAATAACAAGTAATCATAATCATTTTGACTGCTTTTGTTTCTGGGTCGAATTTATTAACATTGCTATTTTCATAACAAGACAACAGCTTTGAGGGGGCTATTTTTAGGCGTGTTTGTGATTGACAGATCTACTAGACGTGTTGATTGCTGCTTGCTTGCCCCACTTCAGCTCTCAACCAGACTCCACTCAAAATTCACCCACAAATAGGAAAAATCTGAGGTGTAAATATTTTTTCTGCAATCTGTAGCTGACGTCAAACACTATATGTATGTTTTTTTAATCTGTGCTGGTAGACTAAACTAAAATAAATATGAATTTGGAAGAAGAGGCATTCCAAACTGGTTCATGTTATTTTGGAAGTACTCCATTAGAGCATGTGGAGAGTTCGAGGCCTAACTAGCTTGTGGTGCCAAACGCCCGTGAGGTTCTGCAGCCGACCACGAGCAAGAAACACAAAAACCTACACAAAGCCCCGTGTCGTGCTCTGAGTCCCAGTGTGATGGTGTGCTAATCTCCGACACACCAGCTACTAATGTGACAAGCCGGACTGGCAGGAACACGCTGCCTCTAACACAAGAGGCTGGACTGTGATCTGAGCTGCACACGCGAAAAAAAAAAAGGCTAAAAGCTGTAAGTGGTGTCAAGATGGTCGTTGAGTGGGAGGGGGGGGGGCGTTATGCAGACATGTACAGAATCCCTCCAAGGCCACAACCCCCTCTCTTCTGCCCACCGAGGGGAACAAAAGGAGGAGCTGCACTCGCATCTGAATTTTTTTTTTAAATAGCAAGCGATGTTTAAGTGGCATCCTTAAAACGCTGCGGTGCGAAAGGCCAAACGGGCCAAACTGAAAAAGACTGCAGGGACGGCTATTATAAGGTCAGTTATTGGTTCTGTAACACATGGTGATGTATAAATCAGAAGAGCCAGTGATGAGATTAGACACTTAACGAGAAGGTCACACCTCCGAAAGAATTACCATCTGGCAAAAGTGCTCGGACATTTCTCCCTACGAGCACAATTGGAAAGGTTTGCTGGTGGGAAGCCAGTGAGGGAGCATGTTTTTTTTTATACTAGTGGGTTGAGACTGAATGGATGTTAGTGGCCTCTTGGAGGAATACCTTGAATTTCTATGCACATTGTGTAGCTTTGTGCTGGATCAAGAAAGAGCTGGCCGAGGACAGTTTCAAGAGAGAGAAGTTGTTGTCTTCTTTATTCTCAGACTGTCCCTTTAAACTTGTGTATTGTCAGCAAATAGGTTGCATGCATGCTTATAAAAGCACATTGTTACTTTCTGGTTAAAACTTGCAACTCATTTTGGTCATTTCCTTGTTTTTAATTCAAGCTCCCCTCTACAAGGTTTGAGAAAAAAAATCATATCCGTGGTCTTTTGGTTTCTGAAAGCAATTAGAAAACTGTAAAAATGCACCGCGGCCTCACTGAGAACAATGTGGTATTTCAGAGGCCCTGAAAAGTTGACATTTTGGGGCCACCGGTTCACCCTACAGCTGCAGTATGCAGTTACACGCCGACACCTGTGGTGCCTGGAGAGAAAAAAAACTCACCGTTGGTGACTGATTTGGTCTCTCTGCCTGCCACCTGCAACACATGAAGAACAGGAAGGTAACAGGGCAGCAGAGGTGAAGACAGATGCAAACAAAAAAAGTGAGCTAAACACATCTGCAAAAGCCTCCAAGTCAAAGCAGGCGAGTGCTGAGAACCCTTCCACCTATCCAGACTGTTAAACCCATCCAGATCGTTATCCTGCTCATCTTGCCTCCCCTGACATCACAGCATAGCACGGTTAGCTAATGACAAGGTCGCCAACCGCTACCTTTCCTGTCCAGGGCCCTTTCTACGTCAGCGCAGACCACCGCCTGGTGCCCTCCAACCCAACTGCTCACTGTGGCGGACCACAGCCTCCGGTCTGCACTGCAGCTGTTGGCTGCAGCGGCACTACCGGGGTAGGAAGGAAGGAAGGTTTCTCCTGCTAAAGCAAACCAGGTCTCTGTCTTTTTCAACTTCCACTAAGCGGCTCTAAAAACACAGCTTTAGTTACGGATAACGCGACATAATCACGTCAAGAGCAGTCGGCCTTATGTGAGGTGATAACAGTGATTCAATGATGTCAAACTGCCGTTCAGCGCGGCGTCTCGCTGTAAACAGTTTCTCCATTAAAGGCTTTATGAAGGCGAGTGAAGTCGGACTTGTGATTTGTGGTTGCCAGAAGAAGGAGCGGTGATGTGATGCAGCCATTTGTGAAAAGCATTCCGCCCGCAGTCGGACAACAGCCGCACTGTTAAAGTTTATTATTATTATTATTATTTTTTTTTTATGACGCGGCATTTTACACTGAACTGATTTTTGTTGAGTCAGCTTTATTAAGAAGTTATGGGTGATAATGGAGCCAATGCTTTAAATTTGGCTTCATTGATATGTTGTCCTTGTTCCTTTTATTTAACAACACACTTTACACTATAAAAGCAACTTTAAAAGATGTTACTTGAGAGAGAGAGAGTATCCCAGAACGTATGGAACATTTGTCAAATCATAAATATCGAACTGTGGGCTGAAACTCTTAGATATTATCATTTGGATTAAAAACAAGCAGCAGCGTCTAAGCACAGCAGAACAGAGAGCAAATCATGGAGAGTGAAAGAATTAAGTGCTTTGAGGGAAAAAAATGACACTTTTTTTTTACCTCTCCAGGCTTATTCCAGATTTAACGGTGAGGTCAACTAGCTATGAGAGTTCTTTAAAACAAAAACAAACATACGTGAGGTTATTTTAAAGATTCCCACACCATCTCTTTAACCAAAACGTTTCTCCTGATTGACATTTGGGAAAACTTTGAGAAAACCACGGGGGAAAATCCTTTCGGCACCGCAAAACCCAAATTGGCATCGTTAAAACTTCATCGTGGATGCTCGCTCGGAAATTAACCCCCAACTTTGATCGCCGGCCCAACAAATTCCTCATCGTGACGCGGCGAATAGCTGGAGCGATAACTACCTTGGTTGGAGAGGCACCTTTGTTTTCCCATAGACTCCTCTTGTTGGTGACGTCAACGGGCTTCAGGTCCTGCCGGAGAGAGACAGAAGACAAAGAGGCGGACGACAGAGCGTCGTATCAGCTGGCGCTCGGAGCATTTGTAGGTCAATTTGGAAAATAGTATCTGAGATGTAGGAGGACAGAGATTGAGGAATGAGAGGAAAGGTTGACAGACGCCGTCAAGCAGAGAGGTGCTCGTCTGGAGGAAGTGGGATACAGCCGTCTCGCTGTGAGCGTGAGGCTTCTGGAAGACACTATATATATTCAAATATTAGCTTTGGCAAAAAAATAGCCTTTGAATTCGGATTGGAAATATTCACTTGTTGGACACTCGCTTCTAGAAATATTTGAATTCAAAGTTTCCTTTCACATCCTGGAGTCTCTCCTGCTGTGCGTTACCCCGCCATAATCGGCGACATCGGAAAGCTCCAACATAAATATTTGGATGAAATATGGGTAAGAGTGAAGAGAGGCACGATATGTTGATAATGAAGCCACGCATAAGAGCGGGACTGAAAAACAACACTCTTCTTGCAAAAGCTTATGATAAGCTGAAGATAAAATGCTTAAGTGACACTGTATATCAAACTAACGCCGAGTCTACAACATCCACATGTACTGAATATGTATGTTATGACAGATGTAAGAGGGGAATTTAACAAGATCACACACACGTCATGAGTTAGTTTTCTTTGTGGCCACCAGGTGGCGGCAGACAGATAGTAGCTCAACCTGTATCATTTGAAAAATGATTACAAATCATCTTTTGCATGACAGAACAGTAATTGTGACCTAATAGTTCACTTATTTAAATATGACTAAATAAACATAATAATAACACTGCAGGGCTGGTATAGAAGTGAGATTACTGCATCTTATTATGCACAACTGAATTCTTATAAAATTATAATAATAATAGTGAGCTTTTAAAAGTTTTAAAGAAAGTAAATGTTGCATTACAGTGTCAAGTTCTGTCTTAACTCCCCGAAAAAGCCCCGAAAAACCTCAAGTATTTCCCTCTGAAACATGTAACATCCATGATTAAATAAGCTAATAATAAATAAAATACTTTTGAAAGTATTATTGCTAAGTAAGACTCAGATAATATGCTTCTTTGGAACTTTGCGGTCGTGATTTAACCACATATGACATTCCATTGTCTAAACCGAGTCCCACCCACTTCCAACCAGTGAGAGGAGCACAGAAAAAAAAAAAAGAAGAAGAAGAAGAGCGAGGGTGGGAGTCCATACAGCGTTTTTCTCTGGCAGGAAAGCTAGAGGCGCTGGGACGAAGCGCTCCCCAGCTCTGCTGCACGTGGATTTGGTTTCTATGACAACAATATTCTGACCAACACATCGCCGCTCTAACCCCCGTTGTATGATAGATTAGCATCGCCCCGTTGCTTTTTATTATCTATCTGGGGATGTGTTTGTTTTGTTTTTCTCCATGAGCACCAACCAGACGCTCGCCCTCACGCTCCGTATGGATGAGCTTGTCATCGCTCAATCCGACAGCTTTAGAGATGTGGGTGCACGACACGATCTGTGGGACAAGCTTCTCCTCCGTTTCCTTGGTTGCCAGGGGTGACGAGTCCCACCCGGCACAAAAAAAATCAGAGCATTCTTCAAAAAAAGACACTGAGTAAAGCATTTTAACGCTCTTCTGCAGGTGAATACATACTGATACACATCTATGCATGTATAAATAACCATAATTCAGGTCAATCAACACAGCTGCATCTGCTAGGTAGCATTTCTGTAGCATCGCACTGTACTTCCGAGCAGCAGGGACACGGGGGGGTTGCTACAGCAACGACTTACCGTTGGCCTTCCTCCTGGCGTTTTGCCCCCCTCCGGGGTTTTATTCAGCCAGTCATTAATGCGACCTGCCACGCCTGTCTTCATCACAGCTGCTTCCTGTTTGGATAGGGGTCAAAGGTCAGCAAAGCCTGCTCCGTCGTCTGCAATAAGGCTGAACAGGAAGTGCCAGTAAATCGGGCCCTTTCCTCTCTGTCTCCACACACACACACACACACACCCTCTCACATCCTCCGCCACCTCGCCACCTCACCTTGAACGGGCTGCCGCCGCTGCCAGGTGAGCCGAACACGTTGCCTTTCTCCCACATGCTCTTGATGTTTCGAATGCTGTCGGTTGCCATGGGGAGGTCCACCGCTCCAGAGCGAGGGGATCGAGACTCCTTGTTCTCCCGCTGCTGAGACAACAACAGTGTGCAACAGTGTGCAACTTTAAGGGCCCGGAATAGCAGCCATAATGAGACGTCTGCATACCAAGAACGGAATCGGCTCAGGAAATTGAATTCTGGCGCTCCCACGTGGATATAAAATTTGAGATTCTATAGATTTGACTCGGTAACGTTGCTCATATCAGATTCAATTAATATTGTGTGTTATCTGCTATGTTAAATGTGATATTGATGCCTTAACCCTATTGGATTGTGTTTTATACTGTGTATTTGCACGGAAACTATGCAATACCTTTAGTGAGGTAATAAAAAACATGGAAGATGCACAAGTTGGCCACTTACATGGATAAAATATAGAGTGGAGAGAAAGTCTTTTATTAGGATACCAGGCTCTTAGCCTTGGTTTTTAATCTTCTATTTGGTATAGAAGCACTTATAAATACACTTATGCGTTATTATAAATATGCATTATAATATATTATAGATGATATATAATCTTTGCAGTTATTCAGTCGATGAAACACTAACCTGGGCAGCGGAGGTGTACTGCTCCAGCCTGTTGTCTATCTTGGACACCACAGGAGAATGAGACGCCTTCACTGTGCTGCTGGGCAGAAGCAAATAGTTAGCATACTCAGCACGGGACCACTTAGGATATGAAACACAGTGTGGTCAACCGTCTCCTGTGACTAGAGAAGAAAACACTTGCAAACCCCAAGAGGGAATTAAACTCTGGGCTCCGTTATTTTTCCTATTCAGCAGAACAAGAATGCGAGGCTTACATGCAGCACTAAAAGCTGTGAGAGTCCGGGAAAAAAAATCTATTGGATGATACGTATGCTTTTACCTCTTCTGTGCTGACTTGTTCAGGAACTCTGCCCTCTCCCCGATCTGTTGAGAAAGTTTGAGGTGAATAAATATTGCAGTGGTGTTCCACACGTGCGTGCATCGTTGCAAAACACTTCAGTCAATGTGTAGAAACACACACGGTTAACGTTTTAATGGTGGATATTTAGTTTTCTTTATTTTCTTTATACACTCAATAAGCTGGATTCTCCTCACCAGCAACACACTATGTGCAAAATGCTCTGAAATACATGCACACACACACACACACACACACACACACACACACACACACACACACACACACACACACACACACTGTAGCACTGTGGGAATCTCAGAGGATTGTTTATGCTATACGAAAATAAAAGAGGGAGCAACACATGCGTTCCATAGATGCTCACTAAAAAGAAAAACTTTAAATGGACAAAAGAAGCAGCAGAAAGAGCTCTCTTCCCCCACCATAAAAAAAAAAAAAAAACCCATTGCTCTGCTGCTACCAAATGTGGGAGTTCCCAAAATACACCCCGACAGGAAATTCCCCATTCTCAGACGCGTTTTAAAGAGCCGTGGCCATCCGAACCCAGTTACAGTAATCCTGTTAACCCTAATCGCTTTCCTGCATCCCGGCAGCCTGTCCTTCATTCTGTGCCTCTGCCCTTCTCAAAGAGAACAGTGAGCTTTATCCACGGAGCAGGGCTACGCTCGTTCACTGCTGATAACGCGTACGCCGGCCCCCCCGGGGACAGTGTGTTCCACTGGGAGGCGATTGCTGATAGCGAGACGCGTTTCACTACGCTTCAGTGTAACGAGAGCCGTAGTATGGCAGCCGTCGGGTGAAAAAAATAAAACACACAACGACAAACGATGATCGTTTTCAATGGCATGCATGAAGCCGGGTTGGAAGACAATATACAATGCAGCTGCATTATGCAGTGGTGGTACAGTGTCACGTGAACAAAGCAGAAAGGTTTTACACTGCAAAGCAACATATTCACACACACACACACACACACACACACACACACACACACACACACACACACACACACACACACACACACACACACACACACACACACACACATTGTTGGCTACGTACAGTGAACATCACCACGAAGTAAAGCCGTGTCTGTGAGGCGAGTGCAGCAGGGTGAGGAATTACAGTTCAACATTATTTTGACCACAAAATAAAAGAACAATCAGAGCTTAATTCACCCATAATACGTTTAAAGTGATCTAATCTGGCAAAAAAAATTAAATAAAAAGTGATTAAAAATAGCCAAGTCTTCCATGCTGGTGTTTTCACCAACTCCTCCTTTGTGATATTTTTTTTTCAAATAAATTTTGTTCACACTGTAGCCTTTAAACACTTGAGTGGTACGTTTTGTAATCAACTCCGTTGAAGCACTTCAAACCACTCCTCCATCGAGTGCTATCCAGATAAACAGCGTTTTAACCTCTCCACCGTGTTGAGCTTTTCATAAAGTTACTTCTGCAGCATAAGAGTTTTTTTTTGTTGCTCTGGCCTGTTTTCAGCCCGGAGTCTGGAGTCTCACCGGGACGGGCCAGATGGATATTACTGCTAACTGTCACTAATTAGATTTTCTCCACTGGCTGAAAATCCCCCTCGATTTCCAGCGTGTGGGAGTTGGCTTTTGGCAACACTGGAAACATTTATTCACATTTGAGTTGATTAAACGTTCCTTCGCCGTGACAAACATTTATCTTCGGGTGGCGTGGAGGAGGAGGGGGGGTTTGAGCGCAGGTTCACATGTCAGCAGGATTTCAAAGTGAAGCAGCTGATCTCTTTTCACATTCTACTCCTACTTCACCGAGGGCCCTTTTCTTTTTCCTGAACACCTTCATCTGAGTCAGATAACACTTCACGCAGCGAGCTAATAGAGGTGAGAAGGGCCGATGCGGGTCATCTGGCCGCTTAATCTCTCCAAATATTTTGAATGTTTAGCTCGAGCTTAGCTGCCCTGCCGGATGAGTGGGATTTGCAGGTTTTGGAGAACTATTACATTGACTCCATCATGCTGACAACTGTGCCGGATGGGAAGCAAATACAGAAAAAACAGGCTGCAAAAAGGGAAAGATATCGGAATGTTACTTCCAAAGCCAAGTCGAATATAATCGGTTAATTAATTCGCTTTTACTAAGCTAATTGCAATTCCAGTTTCTGGGTTATCATAAAAAAGGCAGAGGATATTTCACATCCACTGTTCAGTATTTCCCTACTTTATAAAAGCTGCTTTAATAAGAGTGTAGTGTCTGTTAATCTTTATTTAATTTGGGGAAGTTTAGCAGTCAAACAGGGGTTAAATCAAAACAAAATCAGATCATCAATCACTCTTTTTCAGTCTACATAGATCTCTAACGGTGAGGGTGGTGACCTTTTGTTGCCTGGAACATGTAGCGTTAGCCTTTTAGCATGATAGCATGCAGGAGCCACGAAGAGTCAATCAAATCAGGGAGTTACTAATGATTATAGGTGGTAAAAACCCTCTCTGCCACTGTTATCATTATAAACGTCATGAGAACATATGCATCCATCACGATAACGATGAGGCACGGGGGGTTCGTTAACGTTCAATTGGCAAATAAAACAGCACTCTCCTGTTGGTGGGGGGGTAAAAAACGACAGACTGACCTTCAGAGAGGAGCCTCGAGGGCTGACACACTTAAAGGGTGTGCCCTCCCCGTCCATAACGTCTTCCTTCTGTCTCTTCTCAGCTGCCTCCGCTCTCCTCCTTTCAATCTCCTCCTTCATCTTCCTCTTCTCCTCCTGAGAACAGATGCATTTAAAGTCACGGCGGCGATATTGGAGAGAAATCAAGTTTGCAGCATCGACGGAGTTGTACATGTAGGTGGCGCTCTGCTCCGTCCAGCCACAGCGGTGCAGGATATTGCAGCTCATGTGAACATCTCTCTTGTATTTACTCCAAACAAACCGCTGTTGCTGCTGGAAACCCAAAGTACACTTCCTGTGCACAAGTGGATTTTTCCCTGAGAACGAACTAACAGACCGAGGGTGTTTAGAGCAGCGGATGCAGAACCATGCAAGGGGCTGGATATGAGCTGGAATGGCTTTCACATGGTTTTATGTGTTATTATATCGAAGCCACCAACATGCTAGACGGCTAACGACGAGGAACGCAACGACAGCTATGTGCTATTGATTTACTTCATCTAATGAAGCAGCTCAGGAACAAATTCAATTACTCTGAGCAAATTTCTTATTTGCAATGATCGCCTGCCTCAGGGGGGGGAAAAAACAACATTTTGGAAAGCTTGACACATGCAGACTATCAACAGTTTGTTTTAAAACAATTAATGTATGAACCGTTTGTAGTGTATTCAGAAGAGGGCTGGCGCTTGGCAGCGTATCAGCCCTCTCCAGCAGCCTTGTCTTGGTTAATTAGTCTCCCTGTATCTTTGGGCCATCTTTTAATTACAAACCAAAAGGCCTCATTAACATCACACAAGAGGAGAAGAACGGGGGCAGATAGCGAGACGAGCCGGCGCATTCAGAACCGAGATCAACAAAAGGAGAGCCGGTCAGGTAGCGGCGAGAACGCGCAGCCTCGGAGAAGGGAAAAAAACGGACGACGAAGATGAATGCAGATGTGAGAACATAAGAAAGGGGAGGAGGTTATCGCGTCGGAGATACATAATGATGAGGTCGCCATAAGGAGAGGAGGAAGAAACGCCATGCATGAGTTATGAGTTAGGGACCCGAATAGCTGGAGTCATGATAACGGTGAAGTATGGCGAGATAACGTCACCGTGGAGGGGGGGGGGGGGCTTGTGTGAGTGTGATGCATGGGTTTCAGCTCACACAGGTGGAAATGCTAAATCAACATGAACGCAGTCCTTGTGCAAAATACCTGCAGCATCAATACAGTTTATATTTCACAATGCAAAAAGTGCGGAGGATAAATCATCATGAAAGTGATTCTCTCTTCCCTACCTCCTCTCTGGCTTTTCTCTCGCCCTCCTCCTGCTTCTTCTGCCTCTCCTCCTCCTCCAGCACCTTCCTCCTGTCCTCCCTCTTCCTCTTCAGCTCCTCCAGCTCCACCTCGGCCTCCTGCTGCTTCTGCCTCATCCTCTCGAACTCCTCGCTCTCCGCGTCGTCGCGGCGGCGCTTCAGCTCCTCCAGCTTGCGCTCGGCCTCCAGGCGAGCGGCGTCGTCCTGGTCGTCGCCCGCCGACGCCTCGGGGGAACGCACGCTGCCGCGGCTGGAACGGACACGCAAAAAACACGGGTCAAAAACAGGAAGGAAAACCTGTGGAGGTGGGACGCCGAGCTGGTTGACACTTGACATGTGACACAAACTGACTATTTAAACACTCTTCAAGTCTCTTTCATGGACAAGCAAACACACACACACACAAAAGCACACAACGTACACACACCAACAATCACCTTCGCAGAGATAACGTTACAGCGCATCTCCAGTTTCACCCGGGGATTAACTGCAGGTGACCCGCGTCTCAAGCACAAGCCGCTTGTTTGCTTGAAATTCTGATTCCGTCACGCTTTTCAATTATTCCTCGGATGCCTCAGGCAACACCTCCGTGCTTTTCATAGCAGTCACACAATATTGCATCATCAATACGTTCCCTCCTGATTAAACTGGACCCCTGTTCAGAATACTGAAGTGTTCTCCACCGTGTTTCAATATAAGTTAATTTCAAAATAAAACCATCAGGATGCTCTTGAACAAACTAAAAAATATAAATATTTTAAGCAGGACTGAAAAATAGTTTTTCATCTATATAAAGTATTGAAAATGCATTTGGGACATTGACTTAAATCATCCATATTGGTTCATCCCCAGTAAATAAAAGAGCAATTATGCAAAGTCTAATCACATTCAGGTAATTATTTTTCCTTTTTTCAGGCATATTAACTGGGAAATAAATTGGGACATGACCCGAATTGGAAATGCACGGGTTTTGTTGAATAATTCATCAGGCTAACCCCGATCTGGCCTCGTCGGAGACCAGGATGTGTGTTGCTGCGTCTGCGTACCTGAAGGTCCTCTCGGGTTTCCTGTGCTGTTTGGGAGCCGCCTCCTCCTCGTGCAGCCCTCCGTTCTGCCTCCTCGGCTCCTCGCTGGCGCCCCCTAGCTCGCTCGCCTGCACGGGAAAACAACCAGCGGGGACAGTGAGCAAAGGTGAAGGAATGAAAACGGCACGTGACATCTCGGGACGTCCAATGAGAAAGAGAACTGGAGCACACCCCAAACAAAACAACGCAGAACATCACAAAACAGAGCATCCACTCCAGAATGACTACTGAGACGGGATCTCCATCTATCTACCATGTTTTATGAAATATAATCATTTTGTGTCCAAGCCCGATATGTACACTCCCAGTCAAGCTTTTAAAGTACCATATAGTATAAAGCTGTTCTAGGCTGAGCTGTCTCTTTAAGACACACTTCACCATTAATATGTAATCAGGTCTTTGCGACAATATGAGATTAAGCCGGCACATGTCAGCTCAAAAAAAGATAAATCCCATTATTATGACTCGGAGGAATAAGAAATGCCACGAGGAATGTATCTCAGCAGGCTAAGTGATACGGAACATGAAGTGTCTTTGAGCATCGTTGTTTACATTATCAAAGGCATCTAGAAACTCATCAAAAGAGGTCAGACCGACGTCGACTGACTGCAAAATGAAAATGCTTCATTCACACGGGCGCCCTGCTTGTCAATGTAAGAGAAGGGTAATCAAAGTGTGGGGGAATCATAGCCTGGTTTACAGAATGTGACTGGTAGTGTACACACGGTGTCTCAATGATCTCCTTATAATGTCCCCCCTTCCAGTAAACACACTTTATTATTTTAAATTACATTATGCTCCGCGGCTGCAGTTCAGTTTTTTCTGGAGTGGAGTCAGTGTAATAAAGTGTTGCTGCTCTCATAACGCTGAGATGGAAGACATGCAGAAAAAAACACACACTGTGACCGCTAAAACGTGGGCTCGGTTACCAGCAGTTTGCAAATGGTGCAAGCCACACTGTGACAACACGGGGTGTCTGGTTAATTTCAGCGTCTGGCTCCGACGTAAATCACAAAGTCAACAAGGACGGTCTCGTTGAGAGAATCCTCTCGCGGTTTAATCTGGAACCATCTCTTATTTACATATTCAATATGGACACTGAAGTTAGCCAGAGGGAGATTTTTTTTTCTGTGCCGTGCATCACCACACCTCTAGTGCAAAGCTTACCACGGGAATGATACCTCATTATCCTCTGAACGTGGTATCTTAGATATCTCATTGTCCTCTTCAGAGTCATGTCTGAGAGTCATAGACTTGTTCTCTGAGGAGTAATCTACATTATCATCCTCGGGTACCTCCTCTGATGCTACTGCATCCTCCTCAGCCTCCTCAGATGCTACTGCATCCTCCTCAGCCTCTGAAGAGGCCTGGTTTGAAATCTCACTGACTACTGAATTTGTTGCTTCTTCGGTGAGCTCCTATTAAAAGGGTTTATAGTACTTTGATCAAATTAAAAGGTGATTTCCTTGAGGATGTGCATTCAGAATTATTGATGAGCATACCTTGTTTTGCATGCTAGCTTCTTCAGTTGATTCCTACAGAAACATATGCAGGGACTTTAAAGTCACTTTAAAGAAAAAAATAAAGTTTATGGGATAATTTAATGTGACTCACCTGTTCGCTCATGTAGGACCTCCTCGGCTTGTCCTCCACTACCTCCACCTTCTGCTCCTCTTCTTCAACCACACCCTCATCTTCATCCTCTCCACCCTCGGGAGCAGCCTCTTCTTCCTCCTCCCTCGGCTCCTCTCGCTTCCTCTCCCCTCTCACCGAGCCGTACGCCTCCGTCTTCTCCTCGTCCTCCTCGTTGTCGCGGTAACGACCCCTACGGCCGGAGGATGGCCTCTCCTCTTCTGCGTCGGTCTTCTCCGTGGCGACGGCGTCGTCGGGGTCGGTGGCGCCGTCCAGCTCCTTCTGTCTGTCCAGCGCCTCCTTCATGCGCCTCTGCCGTCGCTCCTCGCGTTTGGACATGCGATCCAGCAGGGCTTGGTCCTCGTCGTCGCCGCCGCCGCCTCCTCCTCCAGAGGAGCTGCTCACAGACACCGTCTCTGTCACGCTGGGAGGAGACAAAGGAGACAAACGTTTCAGTGTTAATGAGGAAGAAACCTTGAGGTCAGAGCAGCAAATGTCAGCCGTTAAATGGAATGCTAAATATTTGCTCCTGTTACCACTGAGATGCCCTTGATCAAGGTCTAGAACCCCCAAACACAGATTGCTGTGGGGTTTAAACATGAGTAACTAATGTGCAGGTGAAGCTGAATGAGCATAAATGATGATTTGACGATGACACAACCAAACAGCACAAGAGCAGAACAATGCAACTTACATAGAATTCCCAAAACAAAAGCGTTTGCTCGATCAACTCCATGGCCGCGACTTGCCACTAAAAAGACTTCCTGTATAAGGAAATCAAAGTTTACAGAGAGAGGCTGCCCCAGTCAGGCCCTTTAGCCAAGATGTGGAGAATGTTGACGACTAACTGCATTGACAGGTCTTCACCACAGATGTTCTTACAAATAAACTATCGGTCAGTCCTTAAAATAAACAGAAGATGAGTGATTTCGTTCCTGGATTCCAGATCCGGAGATAATGGTTTAACCTTCCTCAATAGTTCTTTTGTAAACACGAGAGGAAATGTCAAGGATTTAGTGAAGTCGGTGTGATGCATCCTCTGGGAATCGTGAAAATCTGCGTTTCACGCTAATTCATCATATCGCTGTTGCAATATTTGAGTCTGGACCAAAGCTGTAGAACTGACCGACAGCTTGGCTTAAAAACGATGTATTTATTATCTCCAACGGTACGTCCATCCACCTCATTCCAAACAGCATGACTCATCATATTGTGACCTAAAAGTCTGGCAAACATTATCCCTGAATCCACACAATCGACAATGGCTAGTTCACACCACGTCCTGCCTCAAGATCACAATCCCCGCGTTGTTCCACCGGCCCAGGATGTCTCTCTGAGCTCATAGAGAGGAAACATTCATGTCCACAAAGCGCTGTCTGTGCTGCCGGATCGTCGGAGCGGCCCACCACTTCCACCGTGGCCAAGACGATTGAGCTCATCGCCTCAAAAATGGCATGAAACGACGATTTAGCCCCCTCTTCGCTCCCGTGGCGGTCTCTCTGATTGATAGGCGTGAGCTCAGGAGTTGCGCGTTGTGTTGACAGCTGGGGTAGAAGAGTGGAGAAGGATGCTTGCAATCGGTTGACATAAATGTATTAAATGCGTAGCGATGTTACAATACGTTGACTGCCAACTCCACAAGCACGCCTGTCAATCTGTGGATTCGTCCACATGCTGACGTGGCAGCGTCCACGCAGCTGCAGGAAGAGTTAGTTAAACTGTGTTTGAATGGGATATCTACTGTTGTTTTTAGGTTATTTTATTTATTTACATGTAAAGTAGTATTATTATTATTAACATGGATGGCTAATAAGCTTACTACAGTGACCAGGTGATACTTCCAATGCTTCTAAGGTTAAAAAATAAATAAAAATACGACTGCTACATCCACTGTAGTTGTTCATGGATGCTACCAGAAGAGTTTAAACTCCTGCAACCACATCTAAGGTTACCTGGGATACTTGACATATTATTTGCCAAACTCATTGGTTAGTCATCACCCTAAAAGCCTATTTATGAAAAATTTAAAGTGAAAACTCAAAGACAAAATAACAATCTGACTTCTACAAGATAAAAAGTCAGCTGTTGGATCAGAAAGAAGAATTGACAGCTGCCTGCTAGAAATTATAAGACAATTTTTATCTAATTTTATCTGAAATCAAGAACCCACTGTTGCAAATAAAATGTGCATTAATTAGGAATGGTAAATCTACCATCATGTGCTGTGGAAGAAGGGAAATGTCGACATGCATAACAGTAGCAGAGAGCTCATCCAATTGTTTTATGAAAGAATAAAATAATTGACCCGTCCCAGAGGTCTTCAAATACTCTCCAAACCTACAACACACTGTAATGCTTTTAAAACAGAGGTTGTGAAATAGTTTAACTGGGAATGATGACATTACAGTTTTTACTCTTTCTTTATATTCAGCCTGTGTTTGATACATGTGCTCACCTGTGGCTGTTGGTCATGACCACGGTGTCCGGCTGTCCGCTGGTCTCCTCGCCGTCCCTGGTCTTCATCCTCTCCTGGCGTGCCCTGCGCCTCCTCTCGCGGGCCGCCTCCTCCTCGTCATCGTCATTCCTCGCCAACCTGAGGGAGGCGAGAGAGAGAGAAACTGTGAGGACACAAACTCCTAACCCGTCACCTCCATCACCCCCTTTCCTCAATTTAGCTACACGATGAGAAGCTTCAAAGCCAACTATTCTTTAAATTGGACTGTAATCATCGCAGTGACCAAACCTAAAGGACCTTTCTTTCCTTCTTCTTTTTTTTCCTTCCTATCAAGCTGACCTGTCAGCTGTGTAACAACCAATACTTCTTATCGCAGCTGCAGTTTTCACAAGCTGATAAAAACTCCGGTGTAGAGACTTGGCTTGGCGGAGGATGAAACGGAGCCAGAGAAACAGTGCTTCTGGGCCCACAGCTTGTACCGGTCTGGTCAGTGTTCAGTGTTCTTCACTGCAAAACAACCACTAGCCTTATACTTCTACGAGGAATTTCATACTGTATCTGGAAATCACATTTTTATTTTGTTTTAACGATACTGACACATGTTTTAATATTTGAGGTATTTGCTGAGACACCCATTTCAGCACCTTCCCAGTTAAAAGGAATAGTTTGACATTTTTGGAAATGTACTTGTGACAAGTTTGATACAACTCTCATATGCGTACGCTTCATGGGAAGCCACAGGGAGCTAGCTTAGCTTAGCTTAGCTTAGCACTGAGACTGGGAGCAAGGGGGAAACACCTAGTCAAAATCAAATCTGCCGACCAGCATCTCTAAAATGAGGAATTTCACTTAAATCCCAACGTTTAGACCTCAGATCTATTTTGTAAAGTTGGCTGTGTTGCTGTGTATTTAACAGACAGATATGCAAGAGAGCAAAATTGTTGACTAAAATGTTGACTTTTTCCTTAAAGGAAAACACCACCGCATTTCCATACTGAACTATGTTCTGCTCTGATCTTAGACGAGGTGATACATACCTCCCTCTCCTCTGTGCGTGCACTCAATGGCTCTTGCGTGCACTCCGCGCAGCGCTAATTTGCTAGCATGTAGCTTGTCCTTAGGATCCAAAGGGGGCTGAAGTTAGAAGCGACCAAGCACTTCCACGTTGTCCCTATTTAAATACGGTTACGTGAGTAGTTACACGACCCAAGTTTGGTTACACAAAATGAAACATGCCAATTTTTCTAAGCGGATAACAAGGATAACTATATAGTATGGCGGAATAACAACTGGAAGCACTTCGACGTCGGCGCAGTAATATCATCACTCAAAACATGACGGGACTATATACCTTCTGCTTGTTTTCACAACCCTGTACGATGCACGTTATAACCATGATGTTTGATTGTTCACAAACTATCTTACTACAACCTGATGCTTCCTCAACTGTGCACAAACTACTACAGGTAGTGCAGGCGACGGCGTGCAGGTCACGTAGGTTCTATTGACGGAAGTAAGAGGGGGAGCGGAGTGATGATATTACTGCACCGACGTCGAAGTGCTTCCAGTTGTTATTCCGCCATACTATATAGTTATCCTTGTTATCCGCTTAGAAAAATTGGCATGTTTCATTTTGTGTAACCAAACTTGGGTCGTGTAACTACTCACGTAACCGTATTTAAATAGGGACAACGTGGAAGTGCTTGGTCACTTCTAACTTCACCCCCCTTTGGATCCTAAGGAATATACAGGGCCAAGCTACATGCTAGCAAATTAGCGCTGCATGGAGTGCGCGCAAGAGCCATTGAGTGCACGCACAGAGGAGAGGGAGGTATGTATCACCTCATCTAAGATCAGAGCAGAACATAGTTCAGTATGGAAATGCGGTGGTGTTTTCCTTTAAAGAGAAGAAACAAACAAAGTTTTGCAACACAAATATAATTTTCCCAGTAAATTTCTGTCACAACCCAAGAATGCATCCATGTCAATAATTAGAAGAAGATGTCACCCTTTTATGATTTGACACTATGACACTATGTTTCCCCTCTGGTTGTTTTTAACACCATAAATTACTGGTCAAGCATACAGTCGATGGAGCAAGGTCACGCCGGGTCACGTCTAAAACATCATGGGCAAAAGTCTTGTTTGTTTTCCATTAGACGCTCAACATGTGAGAACTGATCCTTCCTAGTCTCTCGGCCGTTAACAGGGATAAACCCTGGTTAAAACAAACCACCCATATCCTTCATAGAAAATCTAAAGCAGACATGCAGCGGCTCATGCATGTCTTTATTAAATGCTGTGGTTTAAGTGGAAGGGTGCGGCTGCGTACGATCATCAACACGACTCCATTGTTCACAGTCTAGCTGGCTAGCGAGCGACTGTGTATTTATGTGCTTAAATTTGATTGAAAGCCACAACGAGGCCTTTTCCAAAGTCACTCTGGGAAATTAATATCAAACGGAAATGGAAGTTAAAGGGTGCTACAGCCAAAAAAAGTTCCATATATTTGATATTGTATTATAAATAAAAGCAGCATAAACTGTAATACTAGAGACAGAATTTCCCTTTTATTCCAAAGAATCAAATCAGTTCCCAAAGTTGTGTTTCTGGTCACCTGACCTCGATGAACTCGCCTCCATGCTTGATCTGCGCCGCCCCGGCTGACCTTTACACTCCCACTGCTAACCACATGCTTAGCTACCTGACATCACAGCGCCGCCTTTGAGGTCAACTAGCGAGGCGTGCCATCGCATGTTAATTGCAACATGTGTGGTGAGCCGAGCTAAAGCCGCTTTGGTTTATGTGAGGTTTTTACAGCTTGTGAACGGTTTCCTTTATTCCTTTCCTTCCCTTCGGCCGTTCCTTCCGTCTCTCAGATGAGGGACGTTGTCATAACAGAGATTAATCTGTAAACGCCCAAAGCTGGACATCGGTGACGTCAGCCAGTGATTTAGACATGTGCTTGGTTTTGATAATTCTGCATCTTGAAGGGTAGAAAGCTGATTCATCTTAGTTTTAACCTTATAATCATCCACACATCCATTGTGGAACTTAATTAGTGAACATTAGCCACATTAAGCTACTGGTCAGTCATACGAGACCAAGCTGCAGCACGAGGAGTGTTTTATCTCTTAAGAATTCAAAATTGTAATTTTTTTTTAAGTTACATATTCTCACTTAAATACTCTTTACTTTACTTCTTACTTTTTCCCACTTAATTACATTCATATTCCACCAACTTCAATTCCCGTGAAAGTAGAAAACCGCATTAGAGTGACATGTTGATTCTGTGAGAAAGGAAAGTTACGAAAGCAAAGTGCCTTAACTCCCAGAGGACTGCGCCATCCAAGACACAGCACCAAATGTCATGAGAACGAGGAAAAGACAACAGCTAAAAATGGAACAAAAGAGTCCTCGGCGGCGGGCGACGGCGACGAACTCGGGGTTAAAGATTCCTCGGTACGAAAAGAAGAACTAACTCCTAAAAGCTGAATTAGCATTCCTGTCAATCACAGCCCTGGCTAGAGACGCGTACACAACCAAAGCCCTGATTTAATATCCCCTTTTCCTTACCTAGGCCCCAAACTCTATCAGCATACTGACACAGAAATATGGGTAGAGGTGGAATTGGGGATAGGGAAAGAAAAAGGAGAGAGAAAAAAAGAGCCAGTGAAATGGAGAGCGAGGATAAAGAGGAGAAGTGGGAAATGAAAAACGAGAGAGGAAAGGGCGTGCACGATAATGGAAAAAGGGGTAATCTACATATTTAATCATAGACGACATCTTTTCCTGCACCGAATGATGTGCAGCCGCAGCTCTCAACTTCAGGTATGTGTGTCAGAGTATCGTATGCAACAGATGCCCTTTTCTTGGGTGGCCAAGTACAGTATGTAAGCGAGGCAAACTGCACACCATTGTCTTGACAGCTAATATGCACGCTGCTGCTTTTGTCACGGCTGAAAAGGAAATTAAACGTTTTGTCACACACGTGCATACATTTTTTTTTTTTGCTGCGTAGGACAGGAACGCCGATTCAAGCAGGATTCTGCAAAGCAAGCGTCTGCGTGGACAAAACATCGCCATCAGCGAGTCTAATAGGGAGAAATATGTCCAAATATTTTCTTTGCAGCAAAATATCTCAGAAATGTCAGTGAAAACAATTTGGGAAAAGCCCATGAGAAAAGACTTCTTCACCCCCCTCCTCCTCCTCCTTGAGAGGAGAGGGACGGAGGGGGGAGAAGCGGAGAGGAAGATCGAAAAAGAAAAGCTGCTGTGAACAAAAGGGGAGGGGAGAGAAGTGAGGGATGGAGAGAGGGAGAGGGAGAGAGGGTGGGGGCTCTGCTTACGCTGTCAGAAACGCTGACCCATTCCCACGCTGGCCTCTCTGGGCTATTTCCCTTCCTACTGCCGGCCCAGAGAACCACAGCGCACCCCGTCTGTCTCTCCTCCCCACCCTGCGCTCCGCTGGGCCGGCTCCAAGGACACACAATGTCGAGAATTCCCCTCCACTACATTTATTCGCACTCACAGATGAATGAGGCTTCGTGTAAAAACAGAAATGTAACATTTTGCACTCCTCGTGGGGAGTAAGAGAGTCGGATTAGGCCCCCCCGGAAAAACAGGCCATGATAGCGTAAATCCTTGCCAAGTTGACGTTGTGAGTAAGACATCGACATACGTGGCCCGACCTCTCCCTCATCTCTATTGCTGTATCTGTATCTCCCTCTCTCTCTCTCTCTCTTCCTGACGGGGCCGACAGGTTTACGACGCAGGACCGGGTCACGTCTGGAGCGGTCCATTCACCCTTGGGCGGGGATTGTTTGGCACGGCTCATTCACGGAGGATGGGTGTTATTTCCTCGGCCCTTCCTGGTCTCTCGGTGGGGAGGGGGGGGGGGGACAGCACGGATGTAGAGAATGAAGAGGAGGAAGAGGAGGATGGTGGGAAGAGGGGGGGAAAGAAGGGAAGACTGAGATCAAGTGATGGAAGGGTGGAGAAGGATGCGGATTTGAAAGTGGATGAACAAGAGGAAGGGAAGAAAGTGAGGAAAAAAGAGGAGAAGAATAAGGAAACATTAAAGTGGAAGAAGATGAGGAGAAGGGTGAGGCAGGGGGAGGATGGGAGGGAGGAAGCAGGAGAAGGAGAAGAAAGGCAGTGACACCCAGGGGAGAAGAGGAGGATAGAGGGGCTGCATAAGGAATGAGAGGAGGAGAGTGAGTACGACAGGAGGAGGAGACAGAGGGAAGTGGCAACGATAGACACTTCCTAATAAGGACATCAAAGAACAAGTGTGAAGTCTTTCAAAAATAAACATTGTATATTTATCAGTCTTAAATAAATGACATTAAAGACGGTTAGCTCAGCTTAGCATAACTGCTAAAGGGACTGTTGTACTTGGGTGGGCGTGGCGACCAGAGTGGCATTAATCTTATCCAAGACAGCGAACAAAAAACATTTTCCCCAAAAACGCCAAACCGTTCATTTTAACTGTCCAACATGCAACAGAGATGATTCACCACTGCGGTTTGTGCGATGTGTCAATATAAAGACGATGAACTGCTCCAGCTGCAGGGAGTAACAACAGTAAAACTATGTGTGTACTGTGTATCACAAAAGGGGACTATTTCTTGTGGAAGCAGATACCGTTTGGTAACTGATTGACTGGGAAAATTCCACATCCATGTGTTCTCTTTGGAAAAAAAGAAGAGACATTCCTGTGTGTTTCATTGAACAGAAATGTACTCGATGAGCAGGGGAGCTGAAGAGCATGAGAGAGAGTGTGAGAAACATCGGCAGGGCAGGAAACCGTGTGTGTGTGTGTGTGTGTGGGTGTGTGTGTGTGGCTTCGCTGAACTAGATGCGAATAGAAACCCATCGCGCACCTCTATGTAAACAATCATTTTCAACTATAACTGAGGCTGATGTAAGACAGGACAGGGAAACCTTGGCTGTTATCCCTCCACACGTGCACGCACTCACATGCACACACACATGCACACACACACACACACACACACACACACACACACACACACACACACACACAGCTGGGGTTCAGAAAAGTGAATGGAGCTTGTCAAACCGTCATCACCTGATTCTGATCCAAACACACGAAAGCGGACGCTCGCACGGTTAACTGAATGCGTGCACACACACACACACACACACAGACGTGTGCATGAATAGACCACGTGCACGGGTTTTGGGACACGTGCACGCTCTCTCTCTCTCTCGCACACAGACCATCTCCCTGTCCCTGCGTGTAGGAAACAGCTCGTGGAGCCCCGGCCAGTAAACACTTATAATAGCCAGGAATTTGGCATTCCTGCAGCCGTTATTACGCGGCCCCGCACTCTCTCCCCGTCCCGTCTCCTCGCAGCGCGCTCGGTGATGGTTGAATGGAGGCAGGCCAATGAGACAACATGTGGTTCTGACTAGTCCGACCAAGAGGGGCATGTAAATATTGATTGTTTCAATATATTGGCAGGAATGGAAACAGTGTAGCGATGTAATCTCTTTATCAATAACAGGAGCGGCGTGTCGCCTGCCAGTTGAAATTATTGCTGCCCGGACCAAATAAACAGTCCCGAGCAAACTCCCGCTGAGCTGAAAATTCAAATGTCGAAGGCGCTTACAACCCTCGACTCTTTTTCACTCACGGTCCATTTCTCTTCCAGTCAATCAGTCAGTCCGCCGACGCTCACCTCTGTAGGCTCTTCTGAGTCTACGTTTCCTGCCAAATTCCATCTTCTCCGTGTAATATAAACATTCCAAAACTGCATAAATAATTCTAGCAGCAGGGGATTTATGTTGGAGGGGGGGGTTTTAAGCCATGAAACATAACAACGGCATTAACCTTCACTTCAATCATCTATTGAGAGTGCATCTGGGGAAATGAGGCAGAAAATGCCAAAAAAAGAAGTGAATATGAGAAGATGCTAAAAAAAGAAGAAGTGAAACACAAAATCCGAATGTAGAGGATCTTTACAGTAAAGTGGAGGTTACAAAGGCTGTAGATGCATGTTATATCAAAGCAGTGTGTGTGTACGATTAAGCTGGTCATATATTTTTAAAGGCTCCTCTTAAATTTCATTATTACTGTAAAGCTGCACTAAGCAAAATTATTTTTAGCTCAGCAAAGCTTTTGAACGTCTTCTAGCAGGCAGCTATTTTCAGCTCCGATAAACCCACTCGACGCTACTTTGGAATAACCGACAGACAAAGTTAGTCTCTCGCCGGCGAATGTAGAATAGCATTTAGCGGCTGAGGGGACGGATATTTCCCTCGGGACTAGTTGGAAACCAAAACTAAACTAAAACAAGACAAGGCATGACCACAAGCTGGCACTTCATTTTATCAATGTCTGGATGGATGACTTAACCTCATGTTTTATCACCTAATAAACCTCCGTCGTGTTGTGGATGCCTTGTTTTTGCAGTTTCTCCTTTGTGCACGAAAAATGCTATTACCTTGAGCAAAGGGCCTTGTTCATCACTAAAGGGGAAACGGCTGCAAACATATTCTTTGTGTCATAAAAAACATAATTATCAGGGAGAAGCATCTATGGATTCAGCAGTGGTCAGCTTGTTTTTCATCGGTGATGGAGTAACCGGCTCGGGACAAAACTCTCCTCACAGATACATCAAGGAGGCGAGTGACCTTGGCCGGTATCTGCATCCGCATCGGCCTCCCCCTTAATTGGAAGGGAGACTTTGGTGAAAAGGCTCTATAAAACGCCTCCTTTCCACACTATCAATTCCTCACAATAAAACCTTTTTTTTGATTACTGCGCCCGCCGTGTAACCGCTCAATCAATTTGTTGAAATGAACTTTCGCTTAATCAATTTCTTCCACTGAATCAAAGAGAGTTCATAAGGCTGTATAGGAGAGAAAATTGAAAATTGGGAGGCCGGGGCGTGATTGAACATTCCCGCTAAAAGGTCATCTCATTGCTTATCAGCTTTCTTATCAACCTTTCTTTCTTTTAGCCTCAGTCGGGGGAAGCCAATATTTGCTGAGCGATGTTTTTAAAGACCGAGAGGAGGGTCTAAGCCATTAAAGCTGGCTCCCTCCTGTTCCAACTTGGCACGGACATCAGAGGACGTGCACTGTGCATTGACAGCCGGAGCCTCATTACACAACACGCCGCTCTTTGGGCTTCACACAGCACAAAGTAGTGAGATCGTCAGTGACAAGTTATGTGGCCGCAATTACAAATTAATCCATTGTGGAGAACTGACTTTTTAAAACACTCTCTGCTCCTGTGAGATAATTAGTTTAGAAAAATCCCAGAGTGCTAATCTGCGAGACGCGAGTGACAGACAAACGATTGGGGTTCTTACCGTTCGGCCTCCAGGCGCATCTCCTCCCGCTTCTGCCTCCTCAGCTCCCGGCGCCGCTCAAAGTCCATTTCCTCCATGATTTTGCCCTGAAGGATGACATCATCAAACACAGACGTGTTCATTTATTCAATTTCAGGAAGCCGGAGAGGAAAAGAAAAAGACAAAAACATGCTTTAAAGTAACCTGGGGGGGGGGCAAAACATACGTGTTGAACAGTCAAACAAGTACTGTGTTTAAAGTTATGTAATCCTGGAGATTTTCATGAAATTAAACCCTGGATTCAAATTGCCTTCACATGCATGGGGAATTCACAGGAAATAACCGTTACAGCTGTATCACAGCTGTATTATATTACTGCTGACGCAAACAGAACATCCTCCTGCTGCTGCTTCACACTAAAAGCATTAAGAGGGGTGGCTTTTATTGTGAAGCAGCCACAGGAAACAATGCAGTGCAAGGAACGAGAATACTCGCTGTCGTGTAAAAAATGCTGTTAAACTCGCTGTAAACACTGTGGTCGCCATATCAACCAGGTTTAAAATCATAAGGATCACAACTTTGCATCCAACTTTGCGATAAGACGCGTGTAGCCATATATTTATGTATGAAATCCTCAAACCCTCAGGTGACAACCGCCTGGCTGGCCCACAAACTGGGAAAATGAAAGAGAAAAAAAAAAAGGAGCAGAGATACAAGGAGGGAGAAGCCGGCACAGGATGTTAACTCAATCAGCGAGGAGCAAATCTCACTAAAAATACCCCCACTAGCATACGTGACAGTGAGGGCCGAGACCACCCAGGAGCTGCCGAGCCTCCCATCACACAACCACCGGCGACATCTTCTACACGCTGGCGCAGAGTAAACACGCTGGTTGAGCACAAAAGACGTGTTCACAGAATAAACAGAAACTGAATAAAGTCGTATTCTAACACTTTGTGGTGAGACAACGTGAGGAGAGGGAACTGTGGCAGAAAATAAAAGTGAAAAAAAGTGACAAAAGAAGAGCTTTGACTGCCATACCTTGAATTAGTCTGTGAACAATGTGTTATCCTTCACACCATGCCAGCTTTTCACAATACTCCCTCCAAACAGATGTGCAACTTTTAGTAATCGCCTCCTCACAGCCGGGCCTCAGCTGACAGAAAAAGGCAAATGCCTGTTTCCTTCCCCTCCCCGCTAGTTGTCCCTCCCTCCATCCCTCAGTGACCTCCTTCCTTCTCTCCCTCCCTCCCCTCTCCCTATCTTTACTGCTAACTTTTCCTGTGTTGTTTACCCACATACATGTCAGAGCTTGGCTAAACTCGGTTCAAAGACGCGACTCGGGCTTCCTGTGTCGGCGTCCTTACTCCTTTCATCCCCAATTGCACACAGACGGGGTCAAAGAGAGCCTCTTTTATACATCTGTATATGAGTATTCATGCACACAAGCGCGCAGGTGCAACATGACGGCGGTTTGAGTGTGCATGCGTTTACGCCCGAGCGTGAGCATGCACAGATGTACACATGGACAGGAAACGCACGGAAACGGGAAGAGACGTGCTAAAAGAAAACCATGACTCCGAGGGTTTTCTCCCTCGCCCTCCCCACTCACCCCCTCTCCCCCGTGAGTCTGTACAGGAAACACAGCCTCGTCTCCCCCCCCGCTATTACGCTGTAAAAGCCTCGGAGGAGAGAGAGATATTTTAAATACCGCAGGAATCAACTCTCTGCGTTTAGATGCGCTCTTAGTGTCATTTGTGAGGCGAGGAAGGGGGGCATGAGGGGTTATTCATACAACCGTAATTAAGACAAAATGAGGGCAATAACGAAAACTGACAAGGCTTCCAAACATAACCAGTCTAATCTCATACTTCCTAGAAGCAGCGACGCCAAGGGAAACAAACTTATTATTATTATTGGTAACACAAGCACGGCAGCATATGAATTCACAGTTATATGTTTTAGTTAAGTAACTGAATGACAACAAAGTGGACTGTAGTTACAAGATCTTATATTAATAATTAACCTGCAGTCATTTTGTTTTTCAAGCCGATGTATGATGTACAAAAGGGCCAGTCCAACAAATGCGAGACCGAGTGCAGCACATTCGCATTGTCTCGTCTCTGCATGGGAGAACAGACCAGGCGTCGGGCAGAAGAGGAAGCCTGTGGCTCGCAGACAAGGCCCTCAGTAAGACGTAGAAAATGTAACCGTTGTGTATATCATCGGGAGGACCACCCACACTTTGCGAAAGCAGCGGAGGCAAGACAGCATTCCATAAAGTTGAACAACCTGAAGTCACAAGTTTGTGACATTTGCAGACTTTTTTTTTTTTACAAGTTCAGCCTGTCTTAGCCTGTCTACTGTTAACACTCTCCTTCCTTCCTTCGCTGCATCTGTCAATTTATTCGACCGTTTATCTAAAAAAAAAACCTGCATCCAAACATCCCGGCCTCCTTCCGTTTCTGTCCTCCCTCCCTCCCCCCTCCTCCTTTCTCTTTCCGTCTGCCCCAGCCTTCCACAATGGCTGTAATGACACATTTACCAGTCAAATTACTACCTGTCGAGACTGCCAGACCCTGGCACACAATCCAGTGTCTAAGTGCCAGCCTCTTAAAAAGCCTTAAAAGCCAAGTTGATATTATCCCGACAGCCACTGGGATTACACCACCTTCTAATGCCTCTATCTTCTCACGAAGTCTTGCGTTAAAAGCACCAAAACAATGGGCCCCTATCGGCCGAGCGAGGCACGGAGCAGATCAAGCGACAGTCTGAGAGTCGGGCTGGAGAATAAGTATGGGCCAGCCGCACGTCTATTTTCGGCTTTGGTTGAAGAGCTCTTAACACTGGCCTAGCATTCTTTGAGAGGAGAAGACTGCAGCTTTTCGGTCAGATTCGTTACTGTGATACTCGGAGCAACAATCCCCCTCGCAAAACTTTAGACAAACACATTAATCTCCACATCATGGCGATGGAGCTATGCAAGGAATGCTCCTATTTGGCCTCCGATTTTAGCAGAGGGGACTTGAAAGAGCCTTCAAATTACTCATTCACATGCCAGTTACAGACAGCTCCTCCTCTGGATCTTTTCTTGTGTGTGCAGTGACTGTTTTGGTTCTTGAATAAAGAGCATTAATGTGAAGATAAACAAGAACAAAAATGTGTGCCTGCAAGCTGTGAGATTGGCAAATAAAGGAACAATGGAGGCTTTTTGCAAGCTAGCGGTTACGAGGCTTAGTCACAAATCACGTACAGTGTTAGGTATGAAAAAATAAAAATGATGACAGTTAAAATAAATAAATAAATTGGGTCTACAGCAATGCTAGCAGATGTGCAAGGCTTTGCCTGTGAGCTAACACCTTTAAGCTAACATGCTCACAATACCAATGCTAATGTTTGGCAGGTTTAATGTTAACAATGTTATTTTACCTCATTAGCATGCTAACATTTGCTAATTAGCACAACTTCCCTGGGTATTTTCTCATAAACAATAGTATCGGAAATTGAAATTCTGTTTGACGTACCTTCTCATTTCCATCTAAATTAAAAAAGTGAAAAAGTCGGGGCCAACAAAAACCACAGTCTGCAGTTAACACATCTGCTGACATACTCTAAAAGAAATGAATGGAGCATTCTTCAAGTTAACATAGTAGCATTGAAGCAAACACGTCATGCTACATGTGCTGCCCGTCACCTCTTGACCTCCAGGGAACGACACTGTTCCCGGGAGAGAGCACCAGCTGTGCAGGTGTCCAGGTGAAAAGAGGTATTCCAGCAATCTGGAATGTGACTGGCACAAAGCCCCGTCTTTCTAGACTTTGCATCAATGGAAGAAAATATTTCGTCCCACCTGCTGCAGCGGCCGGTATGTTGGAGAACTCATGAATCGCTTCTACTCTTTTACCAGCCACACGGCATTTGGTTTTTCAAACGACCTTGGAGACAAGATCTCAGATTCAAATGCAATAGTGAAATATGCTCCGACTATTATAATTAACAATATGTTACTGAGATAATAATATATGCGATATATTGTGGTATATCGGAGGATAAGGCTCCTTGACTATGAAAGGAGAGCTGCAAGGTTTCAGGATTTTGACATCAAGTGTCTTAATCAAACAACATTTAGTGAGCCAGACAAGAAATGTAGAGCTTCTAGTCAAAAGTTGAAGAAGACGAAAATACCACCATCCTCGGTCCACAGTCTCTTTCTCTGCTAATAGTCACCTTCGCTTTAAGATGCTGTTTTCTTGGAGAAAAACAATAGTTTTGTTTACCCAACTTCACGCATTTCCTGACTCATAAAACATTTGTGAAGCAGATTTTTGTTCCGTTGCATCATTTGCCTTCACATTGTCTAGCTAGCATTTTTCTTGCCTGTCTTTCGTCACTGTATTGCTCCACATCACCCCCTAGTGGTCAAACATTTAATGCTGGAAACAATTTGTTCCACCAGAGAACGGCAACGCTGCACATTCCCCCTCCCACTCAGAGATATAGTATTGCACTAAAACACATAATTAGAGAACACAGACTTTTTTCAAGTGTGAGTACGTTGGGAGTTAAATGACACTGTGGGAATTTAACCGCTAACGCTGACACGCTCCTCCATTTGCATGTAGCTAAAATGTAAATTGTCCATTTATGGTTGTTTGTCTGACGGTTCTTGGATGCTCCCTTGACAGCAGCTGAACACACTTGCTCTTAAACGAGAGAGGCAGAGGTCTATCGGTTCAGTCCGAGTGAAGATATATCGTTACGTATTTTGGCAAAGTAAGAATGATCATTTTATGATTGTTTTATCGCACAGATAAAGCTTTTGCAGTAAAACAGGGGTGGCGGAGAGGAATAAAGGGAGAGATACTGCATTGCCTGTAGGTAGTGCAAACCAACAGCTGTTTTGGCTGAGGCTCTGGGGACAGTTTGAGTTGGGTAAATCTAACGGTTTCTGCAGGGGTAAGGAGTCCCCTGGGATCCGACTGACAGGGCGGTTAAAATATGTGCAGCCCGTGTACGAGGGTGTGCGCATCACGATAAACTGTATTTACATTTATAAATGGGTTGTGTGTTTGTACAGAGAAAGTGCACACCTAACCGCAAGCTTAGCAGTCAGTCGTTTGTCCACTTTGAATAAGTGTGAGAACGTAAGTGTGTGTTTTTCGCCAAGTGCAATGCTGCAAATATGTACAGACACTGCAAGAGCAGCATGCGTGTGTTTATGGTACGGGCGATTGTGTGTACATGTGTGATATCCATCACCACCTACGGCGCTGTGTTTGGAAAGCTGGCCTTGCGGTTGTGGTCCTCTGCGCTACGCGTCTCCGATCGCACGCCCAGGCCTCGGCAGCATCGACGCGTTTTACGGTCCCAGGATGCAACGCGGCTGCGGATGAGCATTCATGAATCCACTGGAGGTTTTTTGGTGCACGCCGGGGCCAAGGATTTCTCTAACTTTATTTCCATCTCTGCTCGCAGCTTCATCCGTCATCCAGAGTTTCTTTTTCTGCCTGACCTTTAGAGCCTGACCTCTACGATTGGTTGGCTGGTGTTTTATATAACACGGGCTGTGACTTTTAATCAGAAATTTGATCGTCCCAAATGTACATTGAAGTGTTACTTTATGTCCCTTTCAGCACACATCTCAATAACCAAATTTAAAGAATCCTTAACAGTATAATATTAATATCAGCCTCAAAAATCCATCACCTATACTGTCTTTGTCCATGCAATTTAGTCTCATTTTCTCCGTTTTCTCACCTCTTTGCGCTATGATGCAGCATCTTCGGCCAACAGCTGCAGCCTCTGTGTTCAGCAACAATACGAGGAGACTCTGGGTTGCTCAGTTTTTTGTAATTGGTTTATCCTTGTCCAAGCAGCTAAGCAGCTTTCTGCATTCGTCTGCGTCTGCATTTCATGCCGCAGTGTGAATATCAACCGCAATAACTTCTGTTGTCAAAGCCGAGGTCTTCTGCTGCGATTATACATTTCGAAGGCAACACATGAAGTGGCCAACTTGCATCAGCCCTCAGCCCAATCTCAAAACCATCTGCTTTCCACTAAAACTCTATCTCCTCCAAAACAAATTGTTTAAAAAAGTGTGGCGTCGGCTCGAATGGGGAAAAATTTCACTGAGCGTGAACGGACGGTATTAAAAAAAAAAGAGGCAAACCTGAGAAGCTAGTGCCACTGTGGCAAGTGAAATGAGGGTCGGGTGGCATCCCCGAATGCCTCGGACATATTTGTCATCAGTGACTAGCGGCGATTCAGACACAATCCACCCCTCGGATCTCCTCCGTGCTGACTTTACAGCTTTTCAGACGGAAGACGACCCGGGCGAGGGGGGGGAAATTTCACATCAGTGTAGTTTAAAGATGTAAAGTTTCCCCTTGGCGAAGAAAAAGCAGACTCCTGCATTCCCAGACAATGGTTCACATTCCATAACACCTCTCTGTGCCCTGTGAATCATACACACCGAGACAGGCTGACTGAGGTTATCTGTTCACTCGCACACAGCCAAGGAAATCTCAATGGAATACCTTGGATGCATTATGTTGTACGGGGTGGTAACTAAAGGCTGCTGGAATCAATCAGCCACTGAATTTATTGAGTAATTACACAACAATCAAAGGCACATTGAGGAGTCATCAGGGCTCAGATTTTCATAATTTTGGCCACCAAGAGTTTAAATGCAGAAATCTGGGAAGATGTTTCTTCTTCTTTCGAAGAGGCACATCGTCTCACTTTAACATCGTCTTTCAACGTTGACCCACAGTTGTGCACACGCACAGTTTCCGTATGCAAAGAGAAATCATTAGCAACACATTGGCTGTGCTCTCGGGGTTTTTGTGCCCCGAAATAAAGCGGTTTCAGATCATCTGGCTTTGACTCTCGGTATGTTTACAACCAGTCTGATCGTCAGACCGCTCGCCTTTCTTGCCCTATTGTTGCAGTGATGACTCCATGTTCCCAGATCGCAGTAATTACTTATCACAGCCAATAAAAGCTATGACCGAAACTACAAAACGCGAGACCCTAAAAACCGTAATTATCCCTTGAAGAACCGTGGAAGTCAGCTCTCGCCCTCGTGACGCTGTCTTTCTTTCTCAGCGTGTTGCGATACACTCGTGATAATAAATAGCGTTCACTTCAATTATCTTTCAAACTGACAAATCGCTTTTGGAAAGGACGCTGTAGTTTGATACTTTCTCAACTCTTGTGTTGCCCTGATTAAAACAAATCACTCCCCATGTAGCATTCTTCAATCCTGTGTTTGATTTTCCACTGTCAGCTAGATAACCTCGCTAAACTTTGAGCTTATTGTCATCTGTTGTGTATATTTACACTATGACTCACTGATCTTTTAATATTTTCCCACACGCAGATGTGGGGGTTTCACGTCGCTCGTCACACTTTAAGGCTGCATTCGATCTTAAAGTATTACGACCTTTCCCTTTTCGTGGAGAGAGACAGCTGAAAACACCTGAGCTTTACCAGCAGGAGTTCCCCTTCAGGTTGACGGGTATGTTTATGTGTCTTTAAACCACACGCCTGAAGCTGAGTCACATTTAAATTGGAATAAAAACATTACTTCAACATGCCGTATGCCTCATCTGAATCTTTCTGATGGCAGGTTTTAGCACACAGATGCTCCATTTAAACTGCAGAACACAAATACCAACTTAATTCTCATTTAAATCTAACAAAATCTAATTTTCAGCAGTTTTTAAAAATCTTACTTGAAGCCCTTGTAAGTTAAACACTGAAAAATGAGATGAAAATGTGTTATTTGTCAGATGCTGATCCAATTTACTAAATTAAATAACTGCCCAAGACGAGCTGATGCAGCAATTGGCCGAAAAAGGAAGGGTCATAAAACAATGTTTTACTTTTAAATGTTGGTTTTAAGAGGGGCATTTGCATTAGATGTTGGATCCTTGCAGGCCAAATCATAAATAATACTGTAAAAAGGCAACTTCGGCAGCGAGAGCCAGCACCATTCCACTCCATTCTTTTGACTTTTAAAGGGTTTGTGTCCCTTTTAAAAGTGCACTTTTCAGATGCTACACCCACAATCAGGCAGAATTGGAGAAAAAGGCATTCCAAAAAGTACAAATCCCACACAAAATAGGGATGTTTGTACGGCATCAAAAGGCTACTGCTCCCTGGCCGTGCTCCATATGACCAAATATGGAAAGAAAAAATGCTGCCTTTTCCCGTAACCAAACTGGGAAGAAGGAAAAAAAAAAAGAAAGAAAAAAAAAAGGGAAGGTTCTCTTGCATGCTGTGTGCACAGCGAGATAGAGCTCTCACACTCTCTACACAGTGGCCACAGAGTTGGCTTGCTCTCAAAACAGCATGACTGATGGTGATGTTGGACCTGCCGTGACATCTCAGCGAACACTGTTGGCCGCACGCACTCACACACACACACACCCACACACACATCTGCACGACGCAGGAGTCATGAAAAGAGAGGCACACCAATCCTTTCACTACGCTGACATTTCATTTTTAAAAAACACACACAAAAGCCTTCTTCGCTTTTCACATACGAGCTCTTTACTGGAGCCTCGGCGGCGCACTTCGACTCGGAGCCCACTGGAAGTCAACATTCCTCTCGGTGAAAAAGCAGCCGTCTCAAACGCCACTGTCCTCTGCTTAAGTTAGAAACGGTTTGTTTATCTCCCCCCGCTCCTCCCTACACTATATGGAGCAGCTCTGACATTCTTCTGCCACGGGGTATGTCATTTCACAAGAATCTTATCAAATTATCTGGGACATTTTTTTGGAGAATGTGTTGCAATGGAGGAAAAATAGGCTGAAGTCTTAACTTGTTGTAGTCCATCTAAACAGAATGGTTCTACATTTTGGAAATATTTTATTCACTTTCTTGAGGTTTGATGAGAACATTGATACTGCTCTCATTCTTGTAAAAGAATACGAAGCTACAGCTAGAAGATGGTTAGCTTACAGTTGAAAAGAGCTACTCTGATGACACACAAAACACAGTAAAGTAGATGCAGCCTAGCAATTTAAGCTATACTTGGTGAACATACTGTTAAAAGGTAATATTTTTCAAGAAAATCCGCTTTTCACAAACTTAAAGGAGAAGTTAGCCATATTGAGATATACACTTCTGACTAAGAATTAAATGACACAATTTATACCACTCTCATACCGGTGTTGCCAAAGCAAGAAATATCTCTTTTTAGCACAACATAACTTTATGAAAATGAACATCTTTTGTGCTGTTGCCCAGCGATGAATAAAGCAATTCCGGCTCTTTCTTCTCCTGCTTGCTCAGGACCCAGGCGGTTTTAGTTTTCAGCGCTGCAGTCCTCTTATGTAAGCATCGCCCTTGAAAAAATACATCAGATATTCCGGTGCAAATATCCAAAATGTCAAATAACCTCAATAAATATGCAACACTGCACTTGACATGTGATCTGTTGTGTAACTCCACAAGGACATTACAGTCAAAACCTTCATCTTTTTGCCACTCAGGACCAAAATGCCATGTCGGATCATGCATGCTGTAAAAGGGCCAAAACTATGAAAACCCACACTATAATAGTATCAAACAAACCAGGACTAATGAATAAATACATGCAATTTTCCCACATCATTTTCCTGTCATAACATACCAGAGTTATGATGAACACACAAGGACAACATCATCAAGTGTCTCAGTACCTGAGGGCGCACTGTGACTCGAGTCTATTAAATGGGATTGTAAATAAATAATGACAGACAGACGCTGTACGAAGCCAATGACAAAGGAGGTGATAGTAAACTCAATGCACTGATAGAAAAACACACCTTAACAGCTCATTGAATGGTCTTGGTAACCTATTGCAACGTAGGTTTAACATTTTAGTTTTACTCATTTAAAAAAATTAATGCAGTACCCATTCAGGGGGGGGGGGGGGGGGCATTTGGGGCGTATCCAATCAGGGGGTACCCAATCGGGGCATACCGTACCAGGGCGCACCCTTGGGGCCTACCCATTTGGGGCATACCCAATGGGGGCGTACCCAATGGGGGGTGTACTCATTTGGGGTGTAACCAATTGTGGCATACCCAACCTGGGCGTACCCATTCGGAGCTTTCCCATTCGAAGCTTTCACATTCGGGGCTTACCCAAGCGGGCCGCACCCTTTCAGAGCGGTCCGATTGCAAGAGTTTGGTTGTCATGTTTGTGTATCCAGCTGTTTGCTTATTTATTAACAGTTCATTAGTATTAAATATGTCACACGTCCAAATTGCACCAAATTCGACAAGGCGCTCACTTGGGTCACTAGCAATACATCCGCCAACTGTGAATTAAATCAGATGAACGGTTCCAAAAGATATACAAAAGGATACACCCACATACATGCGGTATGACGGTCAGATTCCTGGATTTATAGTTAGATGCACACAAGAACACGACTTGTTGTGAATCCATTCCTAATCCATTCCTAAAGAAAAGCAGCCTCCTCTTGCTCCTTTAGGACAGTCCGTTTTGACACCTGCCTTCTGTCAGAGTATATGAGGCCCAGGCAGGAGTCTGTGTCTCCTCAACAGGACATTAATCTGCTACTAGTGAGCTGACCAGGGAGACTAGTGGAACCAGAGTGGTGATATATGGTGGGCTTTAGTCTAAGCACTGCTACTGCCCGACACTGCAGCTAGAGAACAGTTTATCCAGCTGATGGCAATAAAGCGGTGTCGAATAGAAAAGGATAAAAACAGGATGGAATAGAGCACCAATGACCTCCGCCACGCTTAAAATCCGTGCTTTCTTTCCGTTCCGTGAGCAAAAGTTCAGCTCTAGTATCCAGAAACTGAAAGATCACAGTTTCAATCACTGCAAAAAGCCAGCGTGTCTGGCTATAAGACCCCCCAGGCAAGATCCCGAACTTGTTCTTTTTTAATAAGTGTAAGTCACTGGGGATATGCGCCAAAGCTCAATGACTAAAATATAAAAGTATACGTGATTAGCATGATCCACAGCAGCCCACAGCCTCTGGTATAACGGCAATAACATGACATGCTGGAAACATTAAGTGGAACATAAAAATGTATTTCTCATAAAGCTTGAGAGGTTCCTGATGTGTTTCTCTAAGGCAAAAAATGGAAAGTAAATGGATCTGCTGAACATTTGTGACATGCTTCCTATAAAAAGCCACGTTTTTGTCGTGGTGGACATGTGGCTCTCCGTGGCCGGAGAGAAATGACTCTCTGGTGAAAGAAGGAGAGAAAACTGGAGAGATGAAAAGAAAAAAAAGGGAATATAAACGGCCGAGTGATTTATGTGGCTGAGTCAAACCACGCTGAGAGAGAATGTCTTCCCATCATACCTTACATGGAAACATACATGAGGTTAGAGCGCTAAAAAGCATGATGCACTGACCCCACATACTGACAGCCTGTTGAGAACATGACAACTGAGTGCAAACCCTGACGCCACAAGTTTGCCTTTTTTTCCCCACATGCATCACAAAGAAAATCACTTTCTCAGAGGACATACTTATTTAAATCTCACCGAAATGTCATAAATCTTTATCTTTTTTTGCCTTGTTTTAACACACGAGTCTGTAAATAACAGCAGCGGAATGCCAATTTTTTTTTCTGTTGAAGTGCGCTGCTCGGCTTTTCAAGGGTATTACATGACAAGGTATTTTTCAAAATAAGGGGCTGCATTCCTGGAGAGAGATAGGAGGAGATTAAGGAGCGGGTAGGGTTGTGGGGTGGGGTGGGGTGGCGGGGCGAGCAAGCTGACCTGACCGAGAGGGTCTATTACTCACAGTGGATGTGGAGAGGTGGAGCGCAGTGTTTTCAGTTCAGTCTTACGGGTGGAAATCTGAGGGTTTCTGAAGGGAACGCACAGACAAGAAGCTTGTAAAATATACACAAGTCAGAGAAAAAGAATGACAGTAGAAAGGCCTTCAGTGCAGACAGCCAGGGAGGTTTTGTTTGAGTCCTATGACTTGGCCTCTCTCTCTGGGTATTCATGCGGCCCTGACATGCTCTCCAAGAGTTGATGCGGGACCGAGCCTTTTGATGGTGGTTGTGCTGTGGACTCCTTAGCCAGTTGTGGAAACTACAAGATATCTCTGATCAGTATAGCTAAACGGGCTTTAGTGGCCGTGACTCTCACCGAGGGAAGGAATTTGGTGTTAACATTTGCAGATACCATTTCTATCATCGCTGGGCTGCCTTGAAAGTAAACAAACAGCTATAATTCGATTTGTTGCTTCTTTCTGAAATGTGTTACAACTATCCTTACATATTTAAAATTAATTATTTTTGTTTTTGGCCACCTGACCACAATATGTTAGCAAACAGCTAGCCTTTTACACATCCAAGCAGACGTGGAGCAACAATAGCATTCATTTGGAGTCATGTGTCTTGGCCACCTGGCAAATGTTACTTTAGTATTCACTGTTCTTTTCGATCAGTTTTGGTCTCCACCAAGTGCTAAAAACCAGCGTGCACTACACAGTTGCATCAACCTACCACCTCTTCAGTCAGCAGGAATTGGTTTTGCATTGCATTAATAACACAAGCTTTAATAATACAAAGAGCTTCAACTCAATACTCTCTCGAATTTTACAGTAATAATTCTCTCCAAGTCTGAGCTGGTACTTATTGAGCATACAACCAGCACAGGGAAGAAAAAAAAACTACAGTTATATGAAGTACTGTAATCGAAAAAGGTAAAGCATTGCTCCTGACAAAGGACTGCAGAAGTCAGCACAAAAATCCAGTGGAGAAAACCAGTCCTAATCCCAGTCCACTTACACTGGTTGACAGATATGATGCCAGGAACTACAAATGTGAAGCTCTTTCATGGAGATGAAAATGAAAATCTGAACAGATATCATTCCCCCCGTGGAAAACGTCGCTTTTTTCCCTCCCGCTATCTTTCAGCGGTCTGTAGTATCAAATTTTACAGCACTAAAGCATTAGCATTGCTTTTGAATCAGCGGATGCACATTCTCCAAGTGACAGAGAGCTCACCTCACCTTCCAAAAAATACATTCCACTCTCATACCTCAAAATCCTTTCAGGGCTCTAGGAAGCTAACGGCCACGAGCTTTACCAGATCTTCACTTTTGTGCGTGGCTCTGCTGGATGTTATTATTAGTGTTAAAAGGCCCGAGCCAGGGTCTTTAGGTCTGAAGGTGTGTTTGCACTGCACTGTTTCGTTCAGTCTGAAGGATAAAAATAACCACCGTTGCTTACACTAGAGGGCTTCACATCTGCAGTGGCAGAGCAGCTATTGTGAGTAGAGCGTCTTGAACTGTGTCCTTCAGGAGAGTTACCCCCCGTCTGTCTCCATTTCTTCTCTTTCTGTGGTTTTGTGACTTTGGAATCCATTGCCAGAAATTCCAGGAAACCCTAGAGCTTCATGAGACATAACAAAGCTCTCTCTCTTCCTCCGTCTCTGTCATTGAAGATTACACTATGTTTCTCTGTCTGCCTTTTTGCAGGCCCTGGGAGCTCTGCAGCTCGTTCTCCTAGGGAGCAAAAAAGCAACTGGCTTATTGATTCATATCAAACCATTTTATGAGGAGGACTTTCTTACTTTTAATGCCTGCTCTAATTCCAGACCGCAGACTATTTAGACCATGGGGGAGACAACCATTGGATGCCATTAGCATGATGTGGCATTAACCACTAAATAGAGGATGAAAAAAAGTCAGCTTTAGAGGTTAATATATGTGCTGTACTTAAGTCTCCTAATTCTTAAATTTATTAGAATAACACATATCTCAGACAACCATGAAATTGTAAATAATTGAGCGGTGCTCTGAGGGGACTTCTATGGTTGCTAAATTGAAGTAACTGCAAGATGTTTTTTATTTTTAAGTTGATGGAAAAACTGGAAATGAGATTTGGTTTACAAGCAGAGGTAAATGGGAATAAATCCAAAACCACGACAGCCCCCACCCCAGCTATAATATGTCTATGCAACCATCCCCTTTGCGCTCGAAAATTGTCTCCTCCATCTGGATCACCTCTGCTCTCACACACACAGACACGCACCTACAGACATACCTATTCACCCCCCACCCACCACCCACCTTGTGTTTATGTTCAGAGCTTGAGTGACTGGTATTTCATTTCGGCCTGCCCGGAGCCCTTTTACACAGTTTGGCTTGGCCGGTGTACCATTACTAGTCATTAAGTCTAACCTGAACTAATAGGGGCCCATTTTCCAAGGTGGTCTCCCAGGTGGCTGTCACAGAATTGACTGGCACTGCGGGGCTCGGACTCGGGCGCTACGGGTCTCATGAAAAATCTGCCGGGATGCGAGCCAGACACCATCATGCACGGGACGCAGACTCTTTGATAACAAGAACCCATTGTTCTAGGGGTGCGTCTGGGTGTTTAGCTTCTCATTAAGGAAGGCTTAATGAGGCCAGCCAGCATTGGCACCCCATCTCTCGTATGCAATGGAAAAAATCTGTACCTTCTTCAACATCTGATGCATCAATCCATCAACAATCCACCTAAAGCCGATTGCTCAAACCGAATCCTTCCAAAATCAGCCCCAAGGCTTAATAGTGCTCTCTGCTCTAGCTTATGTACACCCGTTATAAATAAAGTCAAAACCATTCTAATACACCAATAGTCTAAATATAACCAGCCCAGCAGCAAGTAGAGCTCGACCAATGAACAGCCTAAGCCAGTTTTAGCTTATTACGGTTTGTTGGCCTGTGAATAGATATTGCAAAACAGAAAAGCCAATATATTTTTTCCGGTAATGTACAGTGTTGCAATTCAATAGTTTGTCCACCAGAGGGCATGCACATGTTGATTTATTATAATTCCCTGATAATTCGCCTTAAAAAACTAGCTTTTACTGACGGACGACGGGAATCAGATAATCTAGAGTTCCATCCCTTATTTTTTTTTTTTTTACAGAATTTTAGCGTCGACTTAGAACCAAAGTATCGGTTCTCATAACATCCCTAACACGGAAAACAAACCTGACATAATCCAGAACACCGCAACACGCCGGTGACAGATATCTCATTTTAACCGTTCATACGTTTCAGCGGCGCCCGTCTTCGTTTGATACGTGTCATCATTAATCAGAAGAGAAGGAGCCATTAGTCTAAATACGGGGGAAATTAATCCCCGCTCACACACCATTAGACGTCATGCTCAATTTGTGCGGAGAGCTGTGTACTGGGTAAATAAGCGGCGGCAACGGGCCACACAGCTGTTATCCGTGTCGAGGTGCTAACGTGCATCGCCGTGAAATATGTCATTTAAACGCGCACTTAGTCCAGGAGGATATTGCAACTTAAATTTAATTATTCTCCATATCAAATAATTCTATTCATTTTTTTTTTATGTAATGCGGGGAAGTTGTTGTATATGATCGCTAATCGTACGCATATGTAGCTCAGTCGTAAAAAATGTGACTGGACTTTGGCATTGAAGCCATAAGCCTCCGACAAGGTTCAACTGCAGTAGGGCACATAGCATGAATCAAACCTTAGTTTAATAAGTACCATTTGGCTGTCACCTCGGCGGCCGTGGTGCTGCTCTATTACAGTAAAACCCCTCCAGTACAGAGCTGGGGTTATTCAATAAAAACCTGACTGAGTGTTTCTCCCAATCACCACTGGCAGAGCTCTGATGAGGTAAAAAGCTCTCCTATGCCAGCCTCCGTCCCTGCGGAGCGCTGTCTGATTAAAATGGTTTTCTGGGGGCCATATTTTTGTTCTCCTTGTCGCCTTGCCAGACTCCGAGTACAGAGAAAAATTGACAAATTACCTAATGCATACTGAAACGAATCCACAGAAACAGATCTAATCTATAACAGTCGGTAGATAGAGGAGAGCGTTGGATTTTTTTTAGCTATAGCTGCATTTCAAAAAGACACAAATATAGACACACACCCTGCATGTATTACTAGTGTAAAGGGAGGAAAGGCTTTGCACTTTTTATCTTTAACCTTAATCACTTTCATATACCCACCCCTTCCCAACAGGGCAATGACATGTGAAGTGGAAAGAAATGTCGTTGTGGCCCACCAGAGCCAACTTACTTACTCTCCCGTCCTTTTTCGCCCGGCGTGTAATGCATTCCTGAGCAATCCTCCGAGGCTCGTATGTAAATGCCCGAGTATGCTTCTGATTAGGAGGCACAAAGAGTACACTCTATAAATCCACTCTTAAACAATTACCGCCGCTCCCGACTGCACCCCCCCACCCCCCACAGACCTCAGACTGTGCCCCGACTGGCTTATTCAGGTGAGAAAGATAGTGGCGGACCACCACCACATGTGTAGAATAGATACCAGAACCGAGAAAAGGTTTGAGAAACGTTATGAATTTTTATTTGGTGTTGAAACAAGTCGAAAAAATGTGTACCAGACCGGAGTAAAATTAGTCACCCACACCTTCGGTTGTCAGTGAATGGCTTAAAGCTGTTGAATCAATGTTGTTATATTAACAATGGATGTGTATTGTGAAAGGTGTTGCTCAGCAGATCGCTGTGCAGCAGAGCGTGTTAGCGCCTTTCGGCTTGTTGTTTTGGCAGTTTTAGTTCACTCGCACACAGCTCTCATCGTTTTCATTTTTGATGCATCAGGTAACTTTTACCAACAAAGAAACATTTGGATGAACCCACCGTACACTCTGACCAGCACCAAACAGCAGGCTAACAAAGCTAGTGAACAAAGTGGAGTATTAAGCTAACTTCAGGAGTGTGTGGAGACCAAACACAGAGCCTGAAAGAGAGGGAATATTGAACTTACGTTTGTCAGGTGACCAGAAATAAAATTCCAAATGCCTGTGAATGCATTTTCCTTATCAACTAAAATGGTGATGATATGTCATTCATGTGCGTTTGCAGCTTGTTTCTATTGCCCCTAGTAACAGTTTATGAAGATCCAAACCACTTACAAAGCAAACCATGATTAAAACGTTTGGAACTTGTGACATTGTATAGAAAATTAACAAGTTAGTTAGTTATGAATCAAGAAAAAAATGGGTAGCTTCCATGGTGAAAATAATTATTAGTCGCCTCCCTAAATATATCAATAAGTTGTGGGACCACCTGACATTATAGAATTCTCCTTTGACGCCAAGGACTCGACTAGAATAAAACATGTTCTCAACTGTTGAAGGTCTTCCAGAGAAGCAGAACTACAGTAGAAGCCTGACTCATGTGAATAGCCATGTAAGGACACAGCGATTGTTTTTATGTGCATGAGGTAAGTCCTCGCTCCCATCATTACCACATACAAGCACCAGCTCGCCCTTCGCCAGCTCTCACTCCCATGATGGCGGCCGTCCAACGTGGACTCTCCGAGCCTGTCCTTCACGCTCGCCGTACACACTTCAGCACGCGCATCGCCTCCACAGCCACTCGCATTAATCCAGCAGGCCTATAACTGACCTGAGGACTGCCCCCCCCTAACCGTGCGACCCATAGAGCGGTTAGCCTCGCTGACTGTGTAAACACATGACCTCACCGGTCATGTGTTTACACTCAATGGTATTTTTCACACGCCGCTGGGATTTACATCACCTTATTACCTCCACGTTCCCTTAATTCCCCCATTACCCTAAAATATGGGACTTTCAAAAGGTGACTTGACAGGCTCTTGATTAGCCATGTTTGTTTAGTTTGGGGACGCTATGGGAGGGAAGACGAGAGGCTGAGGGGAGAGAAAGGGGGAGGTGAAGAGAGGACAGGGAGGAAAGAATGGTAACCTGGAGGAGAGAAGGAGTCAGGGGAAGTGGGAAGGAGTAATAATTTCTTTTTGGGGGAGAAAATCTCCAGGAGGTAGATTGGTGTTAAAGCAGAGGAGAGAGGCAAAAAGGGAAGTTAATATAGCTGCTGGGAGGGAAAGAGACAAGCAAGGTGGTTTCTCTGCCACAGGGACATGCTGTGCATGTCTGAGGTCCCGGTGGGAGGACGCTGAAGGAAAACACAAGGCCAATCAGCTAACAGAGACATTTCCTGTGCTTGTTTTATCAGATGAGAAGAAGCCCAAAGGCTAAACGCCGCCCCCCCTCCCTCCTTAACAACGTTGTGCACTTCTACGAATAACCCGCTTCGGGGAACGAAGGGGAGAACATGCATCTTTGTAGGATGACATCAGAAGCGCTGCTTAGAGCGCTGACCTCACTCTCACACAATCAATCATCCACGAAAACCATATGAAATGTAGTCCACGTGAGTACGAGAGAAGGTTTTTTACCTTTTAAGATATGAAGCGAGGCTGCCTCATGAATTCAATCATCACCCAGTAAAAAACTAAAAATTTAGTGAGAGGGGAAAATACAATAGTCCTTTTTTTTTTTATAGCTATGAAACTTCTGGCGGAGCTTGGCATCTGGCAACAAGCAGATGGCGGGCCAATATGCCAATTACCAACACCGACATGCCATGCTGCCTATTAGGCAATCTGGCCTTGAGTGATAGCACTTTAAAGTCAGAAAAACGACACAAGCTAGAGGCTGATCTAACAAACCCTCTTCATCAGAGTGTGACTAAAGCCCAGAGGAATTCAAACACAGGTCTTTCGTGCCCACATGACTGCTTCAGTCAGTGGAATCAACGTTCTGGAAAAGAAAGGAAGTATAGTTACAGATCCTGGAAGGGAGACTCGTTATGAAATTCTTTATGCATGTGTATTTATTGGATCGGTGGTGGTCAGTCTATTACAGGCCGGGGTGTTGGTCAACTAGAATTGGGGGGGGGGACTGACTGTAAGCATTCTCCATCACCCAAGAGTCTAATTGTGCAGCGAACCACCAAGAGCATGGTGGATATTCTCCTACAGAACTGTTCCATGTCAGCTTGGCAGCATTATGAGGAGCGAGGTTTTGCTTTCTTTTTTAAATCCAAATGACAGGAATTTTAACTTTATATCACAAACATCTGCAAAAACTCTTACGGCATATTTTCCATGATCAAAATGAACACCCTTGAAGGTTTCGTGCCCTCGTGTGACTCCGCGAGCGATTAAGGACCGTTTTTTTTCTCTTGCTTGCCACTTGTTGACGATGGATACCCGGCGAAAGAGTTAAGGATTCCTTTTCCAGCTTGTGATCTGCCCGTCGGTCCAAGCGCAACATATTATACAACTTAGTGTGCGGTTCTGGATGCAGCGCATTCAAATTACATGCTATCGAATTCAAAGGCAAAAAGGGGGACGGGGGGGACGGAACGAGTATGCTGTAGGGCTCCGGTCCAGGACCAGAGTCCCATGAGCGTTCACTGCACGTCAATCACAATCACTTCAAAATGAGCTGAACCCTGTCCTTTTTTCTGCTGTTGTCCAGGAGACACAAACCTAAACTGACGACCATTGATAAAACAGAAAAGCTTTTTGCTTGCGGTTCTGCGGCACATTCGGAAAAACCGTAGTCCAAGAACAAACAAATCTGCATAAAATTAAGCTGGAACGCAGGAAACAAGCTTGACATCATTTCGAGTCTGTTATGAGAAGAAACCAGAAAATAGCTCTGGCACCTGCTGTGCAGGAACAATGTATGTTTGGCCCGACATGTCAGCGTGACATCGCTGGAAAACCCAACCACACACAGCATAGGTAAACATCTATTATAACAAGAGAACAGCACGGCCTGATCATTTGTGTTAAAAAGTCACCTCTGCCAGTTTTCCATTCTATTCAAATTCAGTTTACCACTAGGTTGGCTGCCTCAGCTCGGTGGTGGTAAGAAACTGTTGCCTTGCAAGGAAACTCTGGACTCTTGCTTTGGAACTTGATACTGTGGTGGATTATGAGTATCTAGGCTCAAACTATGGCAACGCACCCACACACACACACACACACACACATGTTAACACATAACTGCACAGGGATAGAGTCGCGAATAGCCCCCGTGCTTTAGCGCATGTTGCGAACGAGTAACAGTAATTACCTGAATCCAACATTCAACATGAATCAAGTGTGCGAGGGGAGGGAGGGAGGAGAGCGAGCCAGCATACAGTAACTAGAAGCCCTCACCACACTGTGCAGTCCAGAGCCAGACTCCGGAAATGCATGGCAGTGTTCCCTACATCCTGCCCGCCCAGCCCTAACCCTGGCCCTGGCTCTCGCCCCACACTGCCAAACCCCTGTTATCACTCTGTGCAATTACCTCCAGATTCTTCTGCACTCATATCATATTGTGCCAATTATAAAATCCCCTTTTAAGTACACTACAAAGCCCTACACGCATTTTAGTGTAAAGCCTGCAGCTTGCTTTTGTGTGTGAGATTCAGTCCAAACATAGCTGTGTGAGAGTATATATAAAAGTGTGTGTGTGTGTGTGTGTGTGTGTGTGTGCGTGCATGCAAACATGGAAAGAATAACCTGCTAGTATTGTGATTCCCACCTGGGGTGCTTGAATGCCAGGATATACTTTTTATTGGAGTTTTCATTGATTACTTGAATAGAAATCAGGATTTCTCTTGGAGTCAACTTCAACACCATATGCTGCATTAAGAGATTGCAGGAAAAGCAGTTAACGAGCGAGCAGAAAAGCCTAAATAGTTAACGAGATAGTTAACTCAAGTAATGGATAAATGGATGAAATAGATAATCAGTTAGAAGTGCCGGATAAACAGTTGCAATAGTGACCTTAAAGGAACAGTGTAGGATTTAGCAATGAGGTTGCAGATTGCAACCATTACAACTTTGCTTACCCCCGCCCTTTCCAAGTGTGTCAAAGAACTATGGTGGCCAGTGTTGGACTCCATTTGGATATCATGTGCTCATTCTAAGGTAATAAAGGTTATTATACACCAATGAACACATAGATCTGAATATGAAAGTCCATTTTTACCAGTAAATTCTCCTAAATCCTACACACTGGTACTTTAAAGTAAATGATAAATGGTTTAATTAGCTGAAAGTTTTGCTGAAATGGTAAAACAGCTAAAGTAGTGGTAAATAGTTAACATAATGGATAAACAAGTTGAAATAGTGAGCTAAAAGTTCTGGATAAACTGTTGAGATAAAGTAATGGATAAGTGGCTGAAACATCCAGCTTCTTTGTAGTACAAATGGAACCACGACGAAACCAACTTAATCATTAATTCAGCTGTATGACGAAGCCGTTAGCCACGTTTATATAATACTTAGCATTAAATAACATACCGTGTGAAATCAATCCAAGTAAACGTGATGGGTGGTGTCCATGGAGGAGCACCTCAGTTCATCTGACGGGTACATTAGAGAGAAAAAATGCACTAGCGGACTGTTGTGCACTGCATTCCAGAGGCTATTCCAATCACCTGTCACTAGGTTGGGCCTGCACCTTATAAGGAGCGGAGGGCACTCGGCACATGTTTTCCAAACACTGCTCAACTTATCAGATACAGTTTCATGGATAATTACTGCGCCGTCTCTGGCCCGAAAGCATTAAAAAAAAAAAAAAAGGACTTACAGATCTACCCTCTGCAGCTCCCTCCCTTCCACCCTCTCTCTCTCATTTTCCATGCTTCCATTTCACAGATACTATGTAATAAAGCCGAGATCAAAAGACTAGCTGGCCAAACTCGAGTACAATGAGAGTCGGGGAGAGCCCTTTTTCGCCTTGGGGATGGCGAAGAATGCGATACCTTGAATACAACGCGAGGTGGATTGATCTGGCCTGTCTGCAGGAGATGCTGGATGTGTTTAAAGCTCGTGATCTTCTGCAGGAATCTGAACTTTGAGGGCCAAATAGAGCCCCATCTTTGCCCACAAACATTCTACACTTTCCATCCACAATTCAACAGGTTTTGTCCACATTCTCCAGCTTTGGGTGAAGAAGATTAGGAGGATGCTGCTATTATTATTAACAATAAAACGTATTTAGTGCCATGTATGCTGCTGGGGAGATGAGGAACTTTGGAGACACCCCCCTGGAGGACTCATCGCGCATTACAGCGGTGCACATTATGCTTTTCTTTGTGTTGTCCCGCGGTTAACAAAACATTTACATGACAGCGTCACCACTCGGGCCCTACGGGAAAAAAGTTCACCACGGCTCACAATCACATGTCGCCTTTAGCGAGCTCCGCGCGCACAAAAGAGGGAGCGGCTCGCGGCCAAAGATATCCTGAAAAGTATCAGCGCCGCGAGCCCCACGCGCGCAGCAGAGCCCCAGAACGTGATCATCTTCCCCCGTCGTCAAATAACGCTTTTCTATTCGCTAAAGCGTCCGCGCGTCACACGCTTCTCTTTCTGTGAAAGTGTGGAAAAAAAGAGTTGCGTTTTGCGGCCGGTGCGGAGTGTTTTGTTTGCGCTTACCTGTGGATCTGAACGGGACAAAGTAGAGCTCTTGAGTCGAGTGTGAGGAGAGGAGAGGGAGCCAGTCTGCAGTCGGTCCTCCACTAACACTCGGCGTGATTAAAAAAAAAAAAAAAAACCCAAAGTGAATGCTGGTTCAAGCCCCTCCCTTTAAGACATAAGCGCACATCTACTCTGCTGGGCCGAGTTGTCCCGCTCTTTAAAAAAAAACTCTCACAAAAGCGTCTGTCTCCCAAAAACGAGAAGCGTCGACCCGCGCGAGAGCAACTCGTGCACAACTCCTAATGGCGAAAAGTGAACTTTGGGCAGAGAAAGCGCTCTTCTCGGTTATCCTTCAGGGGGCCTCTGAAAAGAAAATCATCTGTCAGGAGCGATCATATGAAATGTTAATCTTGGGACAAAAAGAAAAAAGAAGAAAAAAAAAAGAGGGCTGTGTGCTCACAGGCTCACTGGGCCATACAATGTCCCGTTATTACATTTCAACATTTACTTGCAAAACTACAAAACCTGGACCAAAACAACCAATCTAGATGGATAAATATCTTTCCACTTGAGGATATCATTTTATGCATAATTTCAAATGTTCCAGGAAGTGTAGGCCCCACGACACAATAACACCCCCATATATATATATGTCAAAATTCACCCCGAATGGGACAATTTCAAACCATCCAACAATAGACACAAGCGAGCATGGCTAAAAAAAGAGGAAGGACATGTGTCATTTCCAGCCATCTGGATTGCAAATACAGCTGCGACAGGAGAACAGGTTAAAAATCCTCTCATTGTGGAACAGACGGGAAACATTTCAATCCAAAAGAGTGTTTCAATATTCTGGAAATACCTTCAGAACAGCATGATGTTGTTAAACAAGCAGGAGAGCCGATGCTCATTCCGTGAGTCAAACATAATGCAAATGGTAATATTTATAGTCAAATTAGCTGGAATAAGCCTGCAGAACATGCATTATAGATTTTTAATTACACAGTGGTTGCTGACCTGAAGCACAAGGGGTATTGATAAAAGTGTGGTGTCATGTTTGGTTCTGCAGCCCTGTAATTCGTGACCTTTTGTCTGTCAGCGATTTCCAGCGAGGATGCAGGGAGTTAGGAGGTGACAAACACAATGGCTGCAGTGTTCTAGTTTCTACTATGAAACAGCAGCACGGGGACACTGGGCCGCTTTGTCTTCCCCTTTAAAACAATGATGCTCACAACAAAGAGCGAACTTACAGTAAGAGCATTAGGCCGCTGGTGCAGAAATGAGCACCATATGCGCCGCTGCTCTTTTGCATGTGTTTCTTTCAGATAAAGTGGAATAAATGCGGTCTGTTGATTGTGTGTAAGTGTGTGTGTGTGTGTGTGACAGAATGAGAAACAAGGGGGGGGGGGGGTGGGGGTGGTAGAGGGCTATCCTTATCTTCCATCCTTTGAAAAATGAGGATTTTGGAGATAAACCTGTCATCCTTCATCTCGCAGACTCGCCGTCCTGTTTGCACACAACATCTTGGCTCTGAAATGCGCATTACCTCGACGCAAAATCACTCCGTGGCCTAATTTGATTGCCAAAAACGATGCTCTGGCCGGGGCATGTTTATAGTTAAGTGTAATGCTCTTACACTCAGGGCCGATGCTATATTTACATCATGAGCTCAGGTGTTTACCTCAGCCACGCACTGCAGTTTACGCCCGGCCTCCTCAGGGCTGTGGCCTCGCGTGTGTTTTCTGATTGGGGGGGTGGGTTACTACAACTGAGTGGACACCGTGTAAGTTAACCATATAAGTGCCACTAGACGCACTGGAAATATGGGTGATTGTTTAACTACCCACAAATCAACTGGAAAACATGATACCTCTTAGCTGTTTTGCTTTCTGCGAGCTGCGTCGGAGCTGCTGTCAAGGATGCACAGATCTTTGGAGCCCTCGGGCCAGAAAGATCCCAACTGCCAAAATCTACCTGACATATATACCTTTGCGATGTTACATCAGATGAAACACCTCAGAACCAATTATAAAGGCTTTAACAAAACCTTTGACATTTTTCCCATTTCATCATTTGCTTTAAATCAGATGAAAGGCCGCGTTTGCCGTCCTGTTCCAAACTGACATTAGAGGTGAAGATGGGATTTGCCTTCAAAGTTGTATTCAGTTGGAGAAAAGTCTCGAAATGAATGATGAAAGTCCCAAATGTGATTCTGCAACGGGCTCGAGCATGACTTAATGAAACAAGTTTCCCTTCACAACAGTGGAGAAGCGGGACATTTAAATATAAAAGGACATCTGTTTAAGAATGGAATTATGCCATGAATGTCTGGCGTCTACTTAAAAGGGATTAAAACATACTCCTGCCTTCTCTCGCCGTGTATGTTTGAAGGATGATTGGTATCTAGGACGTCTCCGCTGGTGCGCGGCACACCAAATACCCGCAGCATCCTGGGTAAAGTCCAGGACTTCCTGTATCTCTCTATTGTATTCTGTCAAATACAAAAATGTCAACAAAGGAGAGACATCTGCGCCGCCTGCACTAGAAAACATCTGGATTATTCCCCGAGTGCATGGTGCTCGACTCAATACTGACTACTAACCCAGTTACTCATAGTAAAGTGTGGATTAGGCCGTTTAGATGCAGAGATTGTGCGTCATGAAGATGACATCATCCATAGGAAGGACGTATATCCTGCATGTAATGTGCATTAGATGAAGGTGGATTGTGGATCTCTGAGAGTTACTGTTACATATGAAATCTGAGCCTCTGCTGTTAATGAGCCCGATGAACACAGCTTTGAGCCCTTTCCCTAAACTAAACCCTCTGACCCTCCGTCCGCACCTAATTTCCATTTTATACAATTAGAAAAAAAAAAAGATTAAGAATGATCAATTACACGTAGCCTTTGGGCTCAGGCAGGGATTAAAAGCCTCGTCGTGACACACCTGGCTCAAGTTCTAACTCTTTCACATGTTCAGGGGCCCCAGGCCGGGCCCTTGGGGGCCTCCGTCACACCAGCTATAAGTCTAACTAAAGCAAACATAGAATCCGTCGTTTGTTGACTTTAACCAAATGTTGAATCCAGTCAGGAAAATGTGAAAGTTTGTTAAAAAAAAAAAAAAAAATCCTTCGCATGAAGAATGTGGTGTAAAGGTGAAACCTCTTTCATGTTGCCTTTCATGACATGAAAGTAGTTCTGAACTGAATCCCCGAAGATAAAGAAGTGCACATTAAACATTATGAAGCTAGGTCATTACTCTAGAGGAGATAAAACTCACTTTTTAAAAAAAAAAGAAGAAAAATCAATGGAAAAGAGAGTTCTAGCATAGCTTTCTGCACCAATAATCTAAACTCACTGTGAAAGCTTGTCAAACACACCAAGTTTACAAAAAAAGACACTATAAAACAGCAACATTTGCCTAGAGATGAGCTGGGTAGTTTTCAGTGACCAAAAACCCACCACAGGCACCCCCTATTACTATTACCCTTCATTTTTCATTTAATCACTTGTTTATCACGATTTCCTTGTTTTTGAGAGAGAGAGAGAGAGAGAGACAGAGAGACAGAGAGAGAGAGGAGTTATTAAGTGGCCACCTCCCATCACAGATGTTTAACTGAATCCCTCCCATGACACCTCGCCGAGGCTCCACTGAATCCCAGCACCGCCACATCAACAAACACCCCCCAAAAAAAGAGAAATATCAGGATCAGGACGGATCTCGCATCCAAGACTTCGGTTGATCCGCGAGAGGTAATTCAAGCCCCACCGAAAGACATTTCATGTCGAGCCGCTTGACACAACAGTAAGACAAGCGATTAGGGTTCCCGTCGCCTGCTTCTTGCTTGTTTCAGTCTAAGCTGCGATGACACACGCATAAGACAGCAGCAAGACAATAATGCTTTGAAATCATTTCTGCTCGGGAGTCAACGCTGGGGCAAATATGACATTGTGTGGGATGTTTGATATTGCTATGAAAAAGCCCCATCTGCGTCCAATCACAACACGGCCATCTGTTCCCCATAAAAAAAAATGTTTAAAAAAAACCCTGAAATGACACGAGGAAGAGGATGGGAGATCAGGAAAGTGTACTTTTTGTCATATGTATATTTTGAATACGCTGCACATGTAGACGTGTTCTGTCAGCTGCAATCACAACATGTATTTCTCAACAATCCACCGAAACTTGCTCACTAAATGTAAGATGTAACATAATGCATCAGCAGAGCACTGATCCCTCCAGTTCAGGCTTTATTATCACACACGAACACCATGTTGTGATCTCCTAGCCCCTTTTTCCAATCATCAGTGAGGAATGAATGGATGAATGGAGGGTGATGCTTGGACATCCCCTGGTGGAGATTATGATAAAGTGAACGTTGGAAGTATGTAAGTACTGGTTGTGGAGTCAGCAGTCTGACCTATACTGCCACCAACAGTTCAGAATGCAAAGTAGATACAATCCTATGTAAAACGATGGCTGTGGGACAATATAATCTGCAGATTTATATGCCTCTATAGGTTTTAAAAGAAGATCTGTCCATCTATATATTATATATTTATTTCAAATGAATGTTTCATAATGTTCTGCAGCAGCAGATAGCCCAAGGGCTCTCGTGTGCATCATGCTCACTGTATCCACACTGCACAGAGCGAGCTGCATGTCAGTAACGGTACATACTGGAAGCAGGTTTGGACTCTTTAACAGTGCGATTCCCTCTCAGTGTGATAGCTGTGTGTGCGTCCGATCTACTAAGAACATGTGGAGGTCGCGCAGAGGTGAAGGATCACTGAACTCATACAGAGACGGCACAAAAGGAATGTTCTAGCTCTTCTACTACAGCCAACTGTGAAAATCTTTAAGGGCACGTCTATAAAATATAGATTCTTTCATCACGTGGCTGAATCTAAAAAATCCCATCTCGTAGGAGAACTGGAATCACGGTTGTATGCCTTCGCCTGCAGTTTGCACCCACGTCTGTCCTGGAACGGAGTGTTTTTCAAGATGTCTAGATTGATGATGTGTTGTTGTGCTAGTCAAAAACTGGGAACTAGTTCTTCCTGCAAAATTTAAAATTAATCAGCGTGGCGTCAACACGGTGTTCCTGGGTTACTCTGACAAAAAGTAGGCAATCAGAGCTTCTCAACGGGGAAAAAAGTAGCCCGATTTTCTATTTTCACATATTGTTTTTGATATTTTCAAATATCATTCTTGCAGTCAGTGTAAAATATACACACATATTTTTACGGTCTTCTTCTATTTAGTGTTTTCATCATGAATAAATGTCCAATTTTGTATTATTGCAATTATGTTTTTATTCTCCTCGTCTTTCTGTAATGCATTTTAATTTTGCCTTTTTCTTCTAATTCTTCTATTTTTTTCACTTTATTGTATGACATGTTATGATGTGAAGCACTTTGACTCTGCCTTGTGTATGAAATGTGCTATACAAATAAAGTTGCCTTGCCTTGCCATAATCCCACTTAGAAAATTTGCTCTTTATAACTATAGAGCTTTTCAAAATCAAAGTATTCTGGTACTTTGCGGTCTCACTACGTACAGACACTACACTGCTAATGGTCAATTCAGCATACTTTTACTGGTTGACAAAATATAGACAAATATAGGCAACAAAAAAACAAAAAAACAACAACAATGTTGTGGCTGACAGCAACATTATGCTCTCTCTTTCTAGGAAGTGCAGTTTCTGAACTTACATGGGGTAAACATAGCCAATACATGTAGGTTCATGCATACACACATAGGTGCCTATGTAATAAATAAAGTGTGATGTAATGTGTGTAATCACCATAAACCACTAACTTTTAGCAATCTGTCGAAAGAAAGAAAATGTCCTAAACGTGTCCTTTCATCAACCTTTCATAATTGTTTGTATCTTAAAAAAAACACTCTGTCATGCTAAATACCAATTTATAAAATCATGATGGAGTTCAACATACCCTTTAATTAATTGCAAAATATTCTGAAGCGGCATTGCGGGGAAGATTTGTTTGTTATTGAGGAGACAAGGAGAACTGTTAATTGCATAAACCTGTGCTAACCTTGACCCATATGCAATATTGGTAATTTACTGAAGTACCTCGTTTCACATTATCATTCTGCACTGAGACAGTCTTCAGATTCTCAGGCGGCGTTCCTCTAATGCACACATTTTTAGATGTAATTTTCAAGGTGATTAATCCCCTGTGAACGCGGTTTTGCTGTTTTTACGAGCTCTGTTTTTTAGTTACACCGACGAAATTGTTCTTTATACTCCAACTATTGCCGTTGCTGAGACAAAAACATTGCCTTGCAGAAGACCATAATGTGATTTTAAAAGCACGCTGTATTGCATTGTTTTGCAGGCTTTGCATATATATAGGCTTGGATATATATGGGATACAAGCACGAGAGTGACACATTTGTTTCCCTATCATTTCCATTTTAAGCAACGCATCTATCAGAATGGCAGACAGTGAGTGAGGAGGTGCTCACAAGGACATCGATGCTGCCCATCATGACACCCTTCAAATTGTCCAGTGACCTGGCGTGAAGATGAAACACATTCCTCAATGTGATGGAAGATTTAACGTTTTTTTTTAAGATTACATATCCATCTTTAAAATGCCAAGCAATAATCCCTCCCCTCATACACTAAAAAAAAAAAAAATAGCTTCGGTGAAAAAGAGAAAGTAGAGTAAGTCACTGCCTCTGGCCTTACTTCCTCTATCTGTCTCCATGGTGTTTCAATTCAGTCTCCAGACGGCTTCACTCGCTTCATGTTCTGTTTCAACACCTTCCAAAATCACTAACTGGATCTGAGGGTCAGTAACAGGAGAAAAAGAAAATAGTTTCATTTTTCTGTTTCTGCCATGTCCCTCTGCAAGCCTCCCAAAAAATCTGGCACGGATGCGGTGCAGGCAAATATGGCGTGCATACAGAATGTCTTTTTATTTCGTACCCTTGGAGCAGATCACACCATCTGCAGAATACAATCTGACACGAAGCATGACTTTTCAAACCGATCTCTGCGATTCCCCCGTGAGTTCAGGCGGTGCATATAGGATCATAATTTCACTTTGCTGCGGTTTGAGATGTAAAATAGATATAATCTTGGAAGGAGGATTAAGATGAGAGTAAAGCATTTGATCTTCAAAGGAGGCTGGAGGTTATCTCAGGTAAAAAGTACAAGTACGAGTTAGACTTCTGTTCATTTCCATTACAAAGACAAGCAGCTCTTTCTCATTCTTGGACACCTCCACCTCAATATCGCAGTGCTCATCATCCTCGCTGTCAATCTTTTGCCTGCGAATCCTTACAGAGCTCCCGTGAGGAGAACAGATCTCTTTAAAGCGCGGCGGAGTGCGGCAGCAAAACGGGAAAACGTGGAAATAAAAAAGAAAGAAAGGAATGATTCATCGTAAAAGCTGCGGCTTTAAAAAAAAAGTCATTCGGCCGTCAAACTAGACAGGTGGCAGGATGCCTTTTAAAGTGGATTTTTAGAAAGAAAATATACAGCGGAATGGAAGAAACACATTGGGAATGGTTGCGGCATAAAAAATGTGTCTGCATATTAGCCAATTTTGAACCATTCTTAGGCAAACAATACATCCATTGGCCTGCAATGAGTTAACCGGCCTGGCAGTCTGTCAATAGCTCTTGGTAGTGTGAAATAATATTTGACAGCTGAGCGACAGCTATGACAAATCACACAAACTAATGCAGTATTCCACGGAGAACAATAGGCTACAGAAACCACAACGGTGACGCAAGATAGATTGGAAGGAGAATCTGAATCCACAGAACAGGACACAGATACTGTATGTCTTACCTTTACCTTGAACTTCATTACATAGATTGTCCCCTAAAAATGACGATATCTGGCAGATAATGCCAGCTAAACTGACAGTTTAACACCGTTAATTTTGCATGTACGTTTGCACTGTTTGCTGCTAGCCACTGGCTTAGCTGTCACTAGGTTGAGAGTTGCTGCGAAGCATTTGAAATCTCGTATATAGCATGTTTAAAGGGTTTCATTTCATGCACTCGTGCTATTTTTGGTGTCGTTTATAAAGGCGGACACTTCAAATGCAGGACGTCTGGTCTTTGCAGCTGTTCTGTACGTGCCGTCCCCGAGCAGGAAAGTTGAGAGCACTTATTTTCTCTCTTTTTTTTATTCATTATCACTGCCTCCGCAATCGTGACTTCCTCCTCAACAACCAGTAATGCCTCTGCCTTCCTTCCTTTTTTTTTCTTCCTCGCAGCTTGCCATGTCGATTAGCCATGTATTAAGTTTATAGTGCATAGTGGAGACAGTTCAGCTCAGCGCACAGCGTTTGGCACTTTGATTCCAGAGCGCAAGCCTGCATCACACTCATGATACCCGAGGCTGCAGAGTGGATTACCCTTCCGCCTGCGGGGACGTAACCCAGAACAGGTTATTTGGATATGAACAGATAAAGCACTACAAACAGGCATCATCTGAATTGGAGCAGTAGTATTTTTTTTTTCTCACAGCATGGAACTGTCACAACACTGCAGATAATTGCAAGCAAGAAACCCCCTGGATGTTCGCTGCTGTTTGGACCTTTTTATCCCCTAAACCTCCAAATAGAAGGCAGTGTGTCAGAGGATACTGTCAGAGCTGCTGCCAAGGGACGGACACACACTAACACACACACACACACACACACACACACACACACACACACACACACACACACACACACACACACACACACACAGTTCCATCATCAGCTTTTTAAAGCGGACGTGCCACTGTACACCAAACAAATGGTTCAAGAGGGTCAAGAGAAAACAAAACTAGCTTATCGAGTGGTGTGTGTGTGTGTGTGTGTGTGTGTGTGTTACTGTCCTCATTGTCTTTTCAGGCTGTCATTGCCTCTGTTTTACATAAAGAAATGTCAACAGACTCTCAAAACCAACATTCAACAGCTAATTTATGTTCAATTCATTGATAGCAATGTTTTCAAATGAATATTAATACAGGAAGGTGAGCTACTGCTTTATATGTCATATAAATGTATGTACTGTATATGTTTCACCCTCTGTTCAGTATTGTGATCAAAATTTAAAATTTCACACAGAAGCTTTAACTCAAGGTCAACTTATTGACTAGAAAAAGCTAGAAAAAGCTACTAATTGAACATTGAGTTGAAATTATTGCAAAATTACTATTTCAAGAATTTCATGTTAAATTTAATATTTCTAAGATTATTTATCATACAGTCAATTAAAGAAAACACTGTGTGGTTACTATTATTACTATTATTGGTTGCTGCCAAACTGTGCTGTTATTGCTGCTACTTAACGTTCATAATATTTAAAAAAAAACCTGACAAACACATTCATGTTGTTATCGGCGGTGTGTTGCGAGTGTGCCAATTAAAACAAAGGCAAAACCCCAGACACATGCAAAAATCATTAAAACGGGCCTCTTTAATTCAAGGTGCTCGGGGATTAAATGGCCCGGGCAACCCCGGCTGACGACAAAAGAAGCATCTGCTGGAGCGAAAAATAGCAAATCAAGACCAATAATTGTTCTTACATGCCCCGTGTCAAAGCCGGGAGGACGTCGAAAACAAACACATCATGGAGCGGGCGAATCATTTCCCAACTGCGATCAATAACGAGGACATTATTAAGGGGATGACTGATTGAGATGCAGGACGGTGCGACACACACAATCACCCCCTCAGACGGGTTTGCCCTTGTTTAGATTTCCTGATGGAGGGAACCAACACGATAAGCAAGTGGCTGGCCTACATGCACAGCTGTGGCATGTCGCGCCGGGCACCATATGGCAGGTATTACAAGAGATTTGATTATGTGTTATTAGATTGTGTGTTGGACAACATTTGCATTTTGATTAATAATAAAACTAATTGCGGGAACAACAGAGGCTCGATATTCGTGTTATTGTAATGCAATGTAAACGGCCCAATATGTTAAATAAACGTTACTTCCCCCCCCTCCATTAATACATCTATTTAACATTGCATTGATCTTCACACATGCTGGGAGCCAACATCATTACGTGTTCGACCCGTAAATGGTTACAAGCAGCTCTGATTTAACATACATCACATTGATTGAGGGAGCGACGGGCTGAGGCGGCGCTGATTATCAGGATGTAATTGTGTTAGAGTCCCGTGGCCATGCTGGTCTCCTCTCCTGCTACACTGACCCCCCCTCCGCCCCCCCGACTGTATCTTGTCCCTGCGATTTCTAACGGAAAAATGCTATTACGGCTCCCCTCTCCTGGGACCAGACGGACACGGTCTGGGCTTGGGATAAAAACAGCTGACCCCGTCTCCCTCATCACACGCAGAGATGAGGGCACATGAGACGGGGACGAAAGTTCACCCTGCAGGTTAATAGGGTCCTGGGATGAAATCATGTGTACGATACAAAAAAAAAAAAATGAATAAGTTTGAAAAGGAAAGAAAGATTTCCTCAACTTCTTCTCGACTCGTGTGGAAGTTCGCCCTTCAGACGTCTTGTAGGAGAACATTACCCGGTAGAAGATAAGATTTCATGCTGTAATTGAGGCTTAGGGAACACAACGGCGTTTCAGCCACGGCGTCCTCCGTACCAAAGAGCAGCACGAGGCGGCTGAGTAAAGAGGCCGTCCGCCTTAATGTCACCAGTGTGACATTACACGCGGGGATTGAACTTGTGACCTTCGTTGTGACACATCGTTCTGCTGGTTTTAGTGGCCTTATTAGCTCCCCAGAGCTAAAGCACCGAGTCGCAAACACACACACACACACACGCTGTGTACCCGCATGTCACAATGTCACGGGCTGAGGATGTGGCCATCTTGTTAGAAGGTTACAATACATTACCCCAGAGTCTCTCGACAGGAGCTCATTTTTCTCTTTTTCACACAAACACTCACACACACACACACACACACACACACACACACACACACACACACACACACACACACACACACACACACAGGACATCTCAGGTTGCAAATGAATAAGAATTAGAAGGACAGGAGGGGGATGAAGTCAATGCACCATTTTACAGGCAAATGATCTGACACCAATAAAATGCAGCTTTAGTGGGAGAAATTCTCACTTAAAATATGAAGGAGGATATGAGCTGTGACCTCCAGGAGGACTGAGTGTGCTGCCTGCTACCACCAAACACATGCACACATACAAGAACACACACACAAGCACAAAGTGCATGTGACCTTGTATTCGTCGTCTTGTGTGCAAACACGCAATGCAGTTAACTCTGACTCAGCCTTGATTATTACAAAACCACTCCATCAGTCCGTAACTTACTTTTGAGAGTTCTGTTTAGGAGAAAGTGTTAAACTGAACGCTTGACTACAGAGAAAAAGGAAGATTACATGTTTGATTAAGAGGCAGATGCTGACCTGTATTTGGGAAATGGGAAATACCTGGGAACTTTGTTAACTATTTGCTAATTTTATTGCATGTAATCATCTGGATTGGATTGCACCCGCTTTTCATAAAAAAAATTTATGTTTACAGGATCTCTGAAAATCTTAGCAACAACTAGCAACTTTGTAAATATGCCACTTTAGTAATGTCCAAATCAGCTTTAACATAATTTCCAAAAAACAACCGTTTTAAGGCGGAATATTTTCTGTATTTTACGTTAACTGCCAATATTTTGTAAAGGTTGGGTATTACTAACTTGCAGTTTTAGAAGAAGTGGCAAATATCCATTCATTGCTAACTGTTTTTTTTGTCAAATGTAAAATAGTTCCATATAAGACAGGCTACATGCTAACGTTGCTAACATAACTGCATCATCATGGGATCATTGGGGAGGGGGGAACAAAAAACAAAAATGTATAAAAGGTGATTTTCCACAATAATGTGAATACCATGCTAGTTTGTAAGGCTTTATGCAGGTTAAACTGCTACACTGCTATTTTCTTTCTCAATATGACATGTACTACTAACCACGCCAGCTGTTCTTATTTGGAGAATATCCAGCTCCTTCAGTGTCTCACCGCTACAACATTAAAAACAGGTCTGGGAACCAGGGAGATTATGGGTCAATCATTTTGGCAAGGTAATCAGCCCGCGCCACATCCCTCAGCGAAAACCCCACATTTTGCTGACCTCCAAAGCCAACACTGGCTGTGGATGTGCTTATAGTCGGGTGGCGCGGTTATAAAGCCTCATAATTGTTTAATGGTGCATTTTATGAGGCTGCACTGTGTGAGTCTGTGCAGCCTGAAGGCTCCGAGTTTCAGACGATGACACGTTGGGTTCACTACGTGAAGTTGATCACAGGTGGGTGTTGGTACACGTTGGAGGAGATATTAGGTGCATCCGGAGCTTGTTTTGCCGTCTGACCGACCTCGCTGTGAAATCTCTCTCCAGAGCGGATTGGGGATATGTTGTTCCTCTGCAAATACAACACACAATTGCAGATGGGCTTGAGAAGACGCCCACACCTCACACAGTCCTACATACATAGAATGCTGAGGTGGGAATCTACGCAATGCTTTGTTCCGTGATAAAAAATAACCGTTCCCCAGCTGTCTGCGCCCAGTGATGCAAGGTAACCTGATACTGTCCCACAGCACTGTTCTGCATGAGCTGAGCGGGCCCCGTGAGGCAGTCCCTGAACGCACCGTCACGGACACACCGAGGCAGTCACAAAAATTAAATTAAAGAATGCATGAACACACACACACACACACACACACACACACACACACACAACACACACACACACACACACGTGAAACTCTGTGGTATCCAAATGTAGTATATGTCCACACCAACCCGGCCCCGAGAGGGTCCTGTTCCTGGGTTTTGCTTGTTTCCTGTTTTATCTTCATAAAGTTCCATCTCCCCTTTGTTGTCTCCACCGTTAACCTATCCCGTCTCATGCCAGCGCCTGCCTAGTCCAGTTGTGTCTTGTTATTGTGATTAATTCTGTGTGTATATATATATATATATATATATATAAACCTGTGTGTTTTTGTCAGTGTTCCCGGTCACTTTGTGGTCAAGCGGTTGCAGATCGACCTTGCCTGAAAAACCGTGACAGAGAACAGTGAGTTAGCCTGACCCAAGCCCGACCCGAGCCTGATCCGAGCCTGACCCGAGCCCGACTCGAGCCTGACCCAAGCCTGACTTGTGCCTGACCCAAGCTGGACTCGAGCCGGACCCGAGCCAGACCCGAGCCGGACCCAAGCCTGACTCGAGCCTGACCCAAGCCTGACTGGAGCCTGACCCCAGCCTGACAAAAGCCTGATCCGAGCCTGATCCGAGCCTGACCCGAGCCTGACTTGAGCCTGACCCGAGCCTGACTTGAGCCTGACCCGAGCCTGACCCAAGCCTGACTCGAGCCGGACCCGAGCCTGACACGAGCCTGACCCGAGCCTGACTTGAGCCTGACCCGAGCCTGACCAGGGCTTCAGGCTAAAGCATTAAGGATTATTGTTACCCTAATACAGTACATTGATAATGGCTACAGTAATTATTTCCAGTCACACAAATAACAAAACCCTGCACTGAACAAGAAGTAGACCAACACAGACAGGTTTATTTATTTTTATACTTTATGTTTCCACTGCGTTTGCAAAGTAGATTAAGGGAAACTGCACTTCCAAATTTGGACACATTCTAGTGGTCTACATAAGTAGGGGACCAACATCAGCTCAGATGCTACCCAGCCTCCATCAACCAACCAAACTACTGGATGGAGCGGCAAAAACCTGCCACATGGAGTGACTTTGACTGTGGGGATGCTCGCAACACTCTTGTAAAGCATGTGTGCTCGCTTGCTTATACGTCGTTGCGTCGACTGAAGTGGAAGCCTTCAAAGATGTGTAAAACCACACGTACGCACTTCCGCAGGTGTCCAAATAGCCTGGAACCATCGCTTCAGATCACCGACGCTGCAGGTGTTCCTGAGTTCAAAGCAAACCGAAATGGTCCTACACTTCAGAAGGCCGTTTGAGCCACTTCCTGGATTTAGTCATGCAGACGTCAACTCTGTGAGAGTGATCAGATAGAAATATGACTTTCTTCACTTCAGGAAATCTTAAAAAGAGAGAAATCAAACAGACACTATGTTTTCAGGAGACCTCAGATTTCCTTCTGGTTTTCAGAGATTTCAAAATGTAAAATTGATTGGATTTTTATCAACTGTCTACATTGTTCACAATCAACGTTTGAATTAGTTTCCAATTAATTTCTGTTTCTGTTATACGTCGCACACTGTAGAAAAGCTAAAACAACTGTTCCCCCCTCTCTCCCCTGTCTCTGTCTGAGAGGTGAAAATGCCAAATACATAAACGAGAAATGATTATAGTCAGAAATACATTCATAGTTACAGTACGGTAATCCCATTTGAGCTGGAGACCCTGATATAGATTACATTAAAAAGTCCCCCTCTCCCGTCTGCACACAAACAGAGTGTTACGCCCACGCCGGCTCGGCTTTGCCACGTATCTAAGAGAAGGAGTTAAGCCCCCTAATCAGATGACAGAGACTCGACAATCACGCTGCATTAAAACTAAAGGCGCGCATCTCAGCTCTCATGCGTACGAGCTATTAGGCTAATCCTGACTACGAGGTAAAACTTGAGGGGAGATTTGACGTGTGATCGGGTGCGATGGCGGCGGCTAAGGCCTCCATCACGTCTCTGCTTCCGCCTGAAATGATTTACAGTCAACGTGATGCCGCTTTGATAATCCCCCTGTGGTTTTCAAGACATCGGGACAATAGCACATATTATCAGGGTAATATATACTCTGCATTAAAAGAAACAAACTTTCCTTGCAAACTCTGAACTCCAAGGTGAGCTCCATCTCATCAGCAAATCCCAGCCCGATAACACGGCTTGGTTATTTCTTTGGATTTACCCAGAGATGCGACCAGATACGAGTGCGAGGAGAAATGCTGCATGACGTTGAATTCAGTTATGCAAACGAGGCGCAGTTATAATATGATTTAATGTCCCGTCTCCCTATCCATACCTTGGACTTGACTAGTGGCGCTTCTAATTTTAATTAGATTAGATTTACATAACGATTTCCTATTAACTGAGTCCCCGATGACCCTTCACTGATGGCACCAACTGGTCCCCCCCTCCACACACACACATCCACTGCGATTACATTGAAGTCTGTGGGCGGTGTGACTACTTAGCAACGCCAGGAGTGCACCATCAACACAAAGAAACTAGTCCATAAAAATATTGTTAACAAGTTTTAAGTCACCTTCAAATAATTCTTAGAAATGTGAGGCTGTTCCTTTAATCAGCTATTTATTTGGCTAAATGTGACACAACCTGATGCACACATGGAAACCATTTAGAATATTCGAATGAGGACTTAAATCTGACGATGGCAAGTTACACACGGTTCCATGCAGGGTGCCACACCGCATCATTGGACAGCATTTTATGTTTACTCCAAAAAAAACCCCCAAACAAATCGACAAACACCATTTCTCGAGTCATCTCGGGGTTATCTCCACTTCCCTGCTCCCTCACAGAAGGTGGTGTATTGTTTAACATGGATGAAAGCCCTGAATGGGTTGTGTACACTGCAGGAGGAAAGTGAGAGGCAGGGGGCCTCCTCGGTTATCTCCCACACACACACACACACACACACACACACACACACACACACACACACACACACACACACACACACACACACACACTGAACTGGGGCACATTTCAAACAAATCTCCTCCGCCTATCACATCCTGTCCTCTGCAGTTTACACCAGGAGTGAGCAATGAGGAGAAGAAGAAGAAGAACTAGAGGAAGAAGAAGAAGAGCGGTCTCGATGCTGACCTAAAAACAACTCCTCGTGGACTTTCTGTGTCTCAAAGACACAGGGCCACACTATCAAATATTTACCAAAAAGCTGTACCTGATCACTGTGCAGAGGGATGGGGAGCGTGTTTGGTGAGAAAAGGTCTTTGAAACAAGATTCGAAAGCATCTGTGAGCAGGAGTACATCGGAGCTCTCCGGCGTTTGAATGGCGATGTGGAGAGAAAAAGAAAAACACTTCCTTTCCCCCCCCCCCTTTGCCCTCAATTCAACTGAGTGATTATATGGGCCAGTATAGAGTCTTTCAGTGTGATGGATGCTCACTGTAATTCTTTCAATGCACTGGGATCATGGGAGAGCATTTGCATATGTATGATCGGGCACCACAATAAGTAATCTCCCCTAACACATGCAGGGATTCACTACACACCAGTGACTTAAGCCCCATAAACCCAATTTCACATACTGTTCGCAATTAAGGTGCTCCCCCCCCCCCCCCCCCCCCCCCCCCTTGCGTGTGGATATTTTCCTATTTCAGATTACTCAGCACATGTTTTGATAAAGCTGTAAAAAAAAAAAGTTCAGAAATCATTCATATGAAAATGAGTCAAAGTGCCCAGCGATGCACAACCAGTTTCTTGTATTTCTTGTCATGGAAACACTGTTACAGTATTATCTAAGGTGCATTAGCCATCCTCACCACTAGGGGGTAGAGGTCCTCTGCTGCGCCCACATGCATTGCAGGGAGGAGAGAGTAAACGGATGCCATGATTTCAAATAAGCGGCCTTGTAAACACGCATCAGACGAGGACGATAATGAAAACGAGGGATGCCAGAGTGCACAGCACGGTGAATTATTTTTTCAATATGCATAATGGGGGAGTTCTTGTAACCACTGAAGGGGTGAACATTTTGATTTTTTACACTGTCAAGTAGGAGCCTTTACAATGCCCTCCTAAATCCTTCAACCTGCCGACAGCATAATAGCCTCAGTCACTCCTTGTAGACAATTATTGTAGCTTTTAATTGCATTGTTTTGGAAAGCGACATCTCCGTCACTCAATCGTGTCTGCTGTGTTGTCCCGGTGTATGCTGCCGTCACTCACACCTGCCAAGCGTGCGTGTGAGTACTCCGGCCTCTGTGTATCGGCATGTGTGTGTGAGTGGCAGTGACATATTTGATCAACTCGTGTGTGATGAGGGGTGGGGGTGGGGGAGGGGGAGACGGTGTCCTTGAGGTGACAACAGGTTGGCGATTTGCCTTTTCTACAGGTGACACGGCGTTGTCGCCCACAAAGTCGGCATCGTCTGCAGGCGGGACAGGAAAGAAGGAGCCGTCTCTCCTGCCACTGATAAGATCGTGTGTACTGTCAAGGGAATTGACGGCGGCTGCCTGGAAGCACTGAGGGTCACTGTCAGTGTCGGTCAGCGTGTCCATCACAGCCCTGACCTTAGGAAGGGAGGCCTGGACCAGAGGCAACAAGGAACTGAGACTCGGGAGCTGCAGGAAGAAATAGACAAATCTGATGGATAGGGTAGATAGATGGGGGGCAAAAATAGGCTGTTGGGTAGAGAAGGATGCATCTGATGGAAGATAATTTCATATGACATGATAAGGAGGAGACAGCGCTCACGGACAGAGGATGACGGCCTGGATTCGAGCTGCAAAGATGAATTGATTAGTTGTCAAAAATTCTTCGACAGCTATTTTGATAACCGATTCATCCAAGTTTCCTAAATTTGAATATCCTCTGGTGTCTTTACTCCCCCCCTCTCTCTCTATAAAAGAACAGTGTATGTTTGAGACAACAGTTTCTGACATTGTACAGACCAAAAAACCAACCGATTAATCAAGAAAATGATCGTCAGATTAATTGGAAATAATTGTTAGTTGCAGCCTCAGACTGGGCTGGAGGGCAAGAGGACACACGTATGAGGAGGAAATAATATAGAAAAATATTCTGTAGCAAACTAGCAAACAAGCAGTAATTCTAGAATCTATGGTTAAAAAAGAGGAATAATTGAAGATTGATACCACTCTCATGTCTGTACGCTGAATATGAAGCTGCAGGCAGCAGCTGGTTAGCGTAGCTTAGCATAAAGGCTGGAAAACAGGAGCGTTTGGTTCTGAGGTAAAAGGAAAAAAATCCACCTGCCAGCACCGCTAAAGTTCATTATTAACACACAATATCTTGTCTGTGTAACTTAAGTGTAAAAATGCTGTTTTGGCCTGTTGCTGGGCAACCCGTTGAAACTCTGGGTCCCAGTCCTTCTTTACCTCGACCATTAACGAAAAAGTAAAACTGCAAATTCGGGTTTCTACAGTTTTTGTAAGTGAGAAAAATGCCTCCAGCAAATATAAAGCACGTTTTTTTTTTGTTTTTCTAAAAACCTTCCATTTGGAAACAAAGGAGGAGGTGCACGGTAATGAACTTACGACCCTGAACAAATTGCTGTTCGCTGCAGATCTGCCAGATTAAAACAAAATACAGCTTTTTTGTTGTAATATAGTGGCGATGGAGGTTTAAGAGCGTCAACACAGAGGATGAGCCTTATCACTCCAAGCACACGCGGTCCATTAGCAGGCCCAAAGACTTTGAGCTGATTAATTGATTTTTAATTGGCTGAGGCGACATGGCGGCCACAAGCACAGCATGATGGCTTTATGGTGGGGGGGGAGAAAAATCTGTTTGACAACCCTTGGCCATCGTTATCTCCTACACTCACACAACGACACACACTGAAGCCATGCACTTGTGAACCCCCTCGAGTGTGGTTGTGATGATGATAATTGAGAGGTAGCAACTCCACGCTCCTCATGCCACGAAGCTCGCCGCGAACAGGATAATCATTGGGACTACGGGCGGGCTCCCCCGCCCCACAATCCTTTGGAGCTCAGGATTTAGCTGGTGTCAGGAACCCCTTTTCATTCTACAGCTCCGGCTCTGACAGAGCAGCCTATTAAACTTGCCTTTATTATACAGGGTCCCAATCCACCCTAAAATAAAGTCTGCAAAGACTTTTTGCAGATGCCGTTGGTTTTATTTCCACATTTGTTATGCGAAGCCTGCACTGCGCGACACCTCCGGAGCTGCGTCTTCGAAACTGGTGACGTCGTTATCCCGACATCACACATCTGCAAAAAAGCACAAAGGCAACCGAGTGCACAAACGACGAAAATGTCAAATTTGGATACGTGCAACCTCCCTGAACGCGAGGTGCCATGTTTTGGATGCGGCAGGCGGGAAAAAATTAAACGTGATTCACTATCTGATACCCCAGGCCTCTTCACGGAGACGAGCGGCGTTCGAACTTGTGATGAGGGGCTCCTGTGTTTTGATGCAATCTCCGACGTAAACACGAATCCGAGGCACGGCGGTGAAAGCGATGATTCATCGCAGAGACGTGGGGCCGACTGTAAAGGCGATTAGCAGATACAAAAAAAATGACAATGCTTATAAACCGAGGTGAACATCCCAGGGGGATTTTTATGAGCATTAGTCATTGCACCTGAAGCGACAGCACAAATTGGCCCTGCTCATATACAGGAAATTGTGTAAACGGAGAAGAAAAAAACAAGCAAGGCTGTATCATTAAGACAGTCATTACTGAGCACACTCAATATCACATTTTGCTGCCACATTAGAGTTTGACTGTCTTACTGCGCCCTATATGTTCGCTCTGCATCTACAGTTAAGAACTCGCAGGATGTTTTTTTATCTGTTTTTTGGTGTTTGTCTAAGATTGGGAACATCGTCTGAGCAATAATTACACTTCCACTCAGCTGCTAAGCTGGGCGGCCGCTGTGAAGCAGCAGCAGAGAGAGGGAGGCCGGATGCCTCTCAGCATTAAATATGTCTCTGTGAAATTTTTGCAAACGAGGAGGATTTCAGCATTGCCAGGAACTAAACGGGTTGAGGTAAATCACCGTGGTCAATTATCCTGACCTAATGCAGGACTAACCTACTCACGGCCAGTGATTTGTTTTCCATCCGACTCCCCGGAGATCCTGTGTGCGGTTTTGATGAACATCATGATTTCGACAAGGAACAGTTGTTTCCAGGTTGTAGCAAAAAGAAAGAAAGAAAAGCTTTCTAATCCCAGAGGAGAGATGAATGTAGGACACATTCTCATGTTCTGCATTTCTTATCACCACAATTAGAACTTGATGTGAACATTACAATCAGGAATACCAATAACGTGGCAGCTCAAACTCCCCGTGTTTCTTTGTGATCGTAGTTAGCATTCAACTCATAACACAACTGAAGTATCACACAAGTCAATGGGTGTTTGAAAAGCTTCAGTTTCGTGCTTCACCCCCTCCCCTCCCCACCATGCAATCAGTATCTTTAGAGCTGCCCTGATTTCCATCTTTTCTCCCTGAGTGGCTTCAATATTAATTTTGTTTTTGGTGGTGAATATGTATTGGCATTAATCACAGATGATACAAATTTGCAAGTTTAATTCTGCCCTCTGAAATCTCAGCTGCACACTGGCTGCTCATGAATAGTGTGTTTTTTTTAACCCACAAACATTTGCAATAAAAAATAATTACAGCCAGATAAGAGCCTTGACGATAACTCAGTGATTTCAAGTGCACTTAATGGCCTATTGTCTAAATCTGTCAAGCGCTAAGAGTTGTTTTGTTGTCTTTCGGAGCGGCAATTAGCCACTGCAGCCTGTGCTGAAATACCACATACATGACTCAGCGATTTCAGCCAGTCTATCTCCAGACTGTCACAACAATTGATGCTAATGGACAAAATGGGCATCTCAAACATCCTTTTATTTCATAAACTCACAATGCAAATGGCTCCTTATGCCAGCTTTCTTCATTTTTACTATAACTCCATCTGTTTATGTTTAATTTGAATATTATACAGTGTCTACAGCGTTTCCCAACCTCTTTTGTCTGATGTGTGCCGACAGTGCTGTGATTGAACTTTAAGCAAACTCTTTAAACTACTTATTAATTCTTTTTTAGATAACTCCTTCCACTGTTTATTCATTATTTTTAGATAACTCTTTCAAGTGTTTAGTCATTATTTTCATCTACTCTTTCATCACCGGTTTATCCATCACTTTTATGCTATTTCACCTGTTTATCCATCACTTTTATGCTAACTATTACACCTGCATTTCCATTACCTTTATGCTAACTATTTCACCTGTTTATCCATTACCCTTAATGCTAATATTTCATCTGTTAATCCATTACCTTTATGCTAACTATTACACCTGTTTATCCATTACCTTTATGCTAACTATTACACCTGTTATCCATTACCTTTATGCTAACTATTACACCTGTTATCCATTACCTTTATGCTAACTATTTCAACTGTTTATCCATTACCTTTATGCTAACTATTACACCTGTTTATCCATTACCTTTATGCTAACTATTACACCTGTTTATCCATTACCTTTATGCTAACTATTACACCTGTTTATCCATTACCTTTATGCTAATATTTCACCTGTTTATCCATTACCTTTATGCTAACTATTACACCTGTTTATCCATTAGTTTTATGCTAACTATTTCAACTGATAAACAGACTCAATATGTGAGGAAAAATAAAAAAAATAAGTAATAATTTGTATTCTGTCAAATTCATAAAAAAATAATAATACAGGAGTGTTAGTGAAGAAGTAGGCTACACCAAACCACTGCTCTGTGGTATATCCAGGAATGGAAAGAGTGCTTGAATATTTTGTTCAAGTATAGAAGTGTCACTTTACAAACAATATTATTATACAGAGTAACTTCCTGTCTCGTTGAAGCAGTTCAAAAAGTGAGCGGTACAGTAGGTTCACCATCTCCCCTACTGTCTTCATTCTCCTCGTTAGGTGATTTTGCACGTGTTCACTGGTGTATGTGCCACAGAATGATAATAGAGTCCCATCATTGTATGGAGATTGTGTCCTGAAATGGGAAGCAGCGGCAGCTGAGTCCTTTGGATCATCTCTCCACAGATTAAAAGCTTATTCAAATTATATTTCTCCCTCTCTTATAAACAAGGCAAGCTTTGCATTCCCTGCAGACAAGAAGTGCTGGTAAGTAGCTTTGCAAACATTTGGGTCTAGAAGCGCACAAATTGAAGCTTGAATGAGCTACTTCTTGTTTGTGAAATGAATGCCCAAAGACGTAAATGGATTATAAGTCATTTAACAATATTGCAGAAAACAAATGTGGTAATTGTTTTTGTAATCTGATATTGACTTAAGTAAATTGCTCTATCATTGTTAGATAAAGGGGGGAAAAAACCCTCCCCCTGCACCTGTGCTGCAACTTAAACATCATTTTGGAAAGCGATTTCCTGAGTATTTTTAAACATGATTAAAAAACAAAAATGAGTTAAGATCCCCTGCTGAGCCTTATTAGTAAATGGGTTTGTCATTAAGTGTACAATAAAGCAATGGGCAGAGCATAATCACAGCAGGGATGCTGTTTGTGAGCGACGGAGCGTTCACCATGGTGTAGAAAATACATTTACTTCCAGGAGGAGAATGTTAGATCTCGAGCGATGGGCTGTGCTGTACCAGTTCTGCTCTACTCAAGCTCCTGGCAGCTTGGCAGCGGCGACGCTTTGCATATTCATGTGAAACTATAGGCTGATGATGAAACTGCAAAGCCCTGACACTTCGTTGCAAACAGTTGAATGCAGTCTCCCTGTCAACCAGGTGTTTGCAGGTTTTTTTTTTTGAGTCACAAGCATTTAGGGGACGGGAGGGAAATTCTGGGCTTCAGCGATGGCTGGTTTTGAAAATGAAACATCACCTCGACACAATAAAGAGATAGAAATTGTTTTAATGAGGTGGAGTTACCCCCCCTCCCCTTTGTTTTTAAAAACCCATGAAATGTTGATGCTGCAGAGAAATCACAACACGTTGGAAGGTCTACTGGTTTCACTGCCAAACTAAAGAATAGTTCTACGCCCTGGAATTATTACTCCAAATGATGAGAATGTCCACACGGTTTCAAACAACTCTCTTTGCACCCTTGACTGCTTATTACACAGTTACATCCTGACAAATGCGATTACAAATATGTTCTTAATAAATCCGTTCGGCCAGATGGCTCACTCAAGCCCAAACTACGCGGCTGTTGTAATTTAGCTTTCAGAAAGGACATTTGCTCTAATAATACGGCGCTAACTTTCCAGAAAGCATTCACATTACACAGTCAGGCCGTATTCAGATCCGTCTAAATGAATGATGTGCAATTACTGTCCCCGCTCCCCTCCTAACCCCCCGCGCTATGTGCGCTCACCAGCTCTGCCACGGCAATTCAAGCTGCGGTGTCACATCGCATTATGAAGAATGACCTTTGTCTCCGCTGTATCACAAGCCCGGAGTCTGTACTTAATCAAAGATGATTAGTTCAATTTACTAAGTCTGCTCGGTAATGGGTGCACACAGGACCGGTGGCACCAGGGAGAGGTCAGACTGTGTGGAGGTCGACCCCTCTGTCGTCTGAATGACGTGTGTGGGTAAACATTCACGGTGGCTCAGCTGGTGAGGATGCCCTTCTACTGCGGCGTTCTCGGCTCGCTTTTATTCTTTTGACTTTTGTTTTGTTGCTTCTCTTCTGCAATCTGTTCCCCATTATTGAGGCACCGGCAACACAATGTAATATGTCCACGTCTAATTATCAATTAATTTGATGTTCACACTATTATGTCACTTTTTGCACATGCATAATAGTAAAAGAAAAACACAGCAAACAGCGAGTCTAATGGAGAGCCATCAGGCAGTTGTTGATCAATAAAGGCTACGCTAACCCATATCAAACACAGAGTTGCAAATGGGATCAATTTCATTTCATCTCACAGTGTTGGCAAGGATTACGGTTGATATCCAGCAGGATCGGTGTGTCACACTCGCTCGGGCCTGTTTCAGTCGGCTCCCGACGTTTATCGGAGCTCTGACTCAGAATAATATGTTAACAGATAGAAAGTTCCTCAGCTCAAAAGGTTGCGAGAGCCTTGCCTTAGGCGTCTACTCTCTCTACCAATTAAATCAAAGTTAATTAAAGCCATTTAAGCTAAATGAAACAATTCTACAAAAGTCGCTTGCCAAAGGTTATGGAAGTCAGTGTTGAGGCAAGTTTTTCCAGCGGGGGAGGGTACTGTGACATGGATGTTGTCATCACACTTTCTAATACATTTCTAAGATGAGTGACCTGAATAGAAAGAGCTACGTGTTATGTTCTAGCCTTAAAGCACACATTTAATGTTAAAATCCTTAAGATTTTCACAAAATCTGACCACGTTTTTGATATTATCTCCCTGTTTTTTTTTTGCAATAGTGATTTAAAGTACATAACTTCCTAATCCTTTCTCCGTGCTGGACTCAAACTGCCTTCTACTTGGCCTTCGTCAGAGCGCTGCCTCAGTTTAATTTGTTAACCGATGAAGATTTGCTCAACTCCGGGATGCGAGCTCCTTGCCCTGGGCATCGACTCCCCCTCGTGAAAGAATGCTAATTAAAGCCATTCAAGCAACAAACAAACAAACAATTGCACAACAATACAGCAAACGTTGCTTGTACATATCCAATAGGGACAGTGTTTGTTTCCACAAAGACAGGTAATCCATAGTCCACCCAATACAACATGCACCATGACATGTAGTTATATTTCAAAGGTGCAGTCACACATTTCAGAAGGATGACTTTGCTTTCATTTGCTTTGTTAGCCTAAAGCTGCCTAATTAAAGTGCCGGGGAAACAATCGGAGACTGACTGAACATTTTAGTGACCTGCCTTGCTACAAATGTAAAGATGTCTTTGGTGTTGTGTGGTCAAATAAGACCAAGTAACTAAGATAGACTTGTTCACTTGGATCAGGGACACTTTCGGGCACTTTACTGAGGTATTTTGGTGCAACCTGAGCTGAAATGGCATCACTAACATCTGTCCAGACAAATCAACCTCTCTTAAATCATCCTATATTTATTGTAAAAAGGTTTGATATGAAATAAAGCAATTATTTGTATGTATAAGCGTTCATGATGTTGTGGTATTTGGTATAAATGATACTGCACTGTACCCTAACATGCTCTGGGTACAGGGGTGAAAAGGCTTTTTGTCAAAAAAAAAAGGGGGGGGGGGCGCAAATAATGGCAGAAGGCGATGAAAGAAATAGAAAGATAGAGCGAGAGAGGAAGTCTGCTTGTTCCAGCACAGCGGATGTTCCCGCCTTCCATCCAATCTGAGCTGTGTGAGACTGCAAAAACGCATTAATGCCGATTGAAAATATCCTCGCCTGCCTGGTGGAATCCCACAGCAGATATGAGCAGCGGTACCTCAATATCAGCCTCTGATCTAATTTGACAAATGGATACCCATTATACAATTTCCTATAATAGGTGAGCTCGGCAGCCGAGTGTCGGGTGCTGACACTTTGAATTTAGAAATAAAACATCCCCTTTCCAAAGTCCTCCTCTCCCGTACCCGATCCTCTAGATCCGCCTGGATCGGTGCGTTATCTTGAGGCTGTAGTCTGATTGAATTCACAGGAATGCTGCGCTACGCTAAAAAACACACCCATCTCCGACGTCCCTTCATCAAGCTGCAAGTGAAAAGTTAGCATCCGCCATTTCTCCTTTGGACGCGGTGTACTCAACACAATTAGAATTATGCAAACACATAACTCAGACAGACACGGCTCACATTAATCATCTCTACTGCTGGAGACCCTGCACCCAAACCTGCACCCACACACCCTTTTCTACCCATTTCCTCGCACATATCCCTCTCACCAACGTAATTATCAATTCAGAGTCAAGAGTAGTGTCGTGCGTGTGACAGGGTCTCACTTTAGAGAGTGTATTTCCTTTTTTCTCCCCCCCTCAGATGTGAATTTAGGGGAAGATAATGAATCCGCTGCTCTCGGATACTTAATTAGATTGACCCTCTCAGAGAATCTGTGACACCGCAGGAGAGTGAACCACCTGGAGAGCCAGGAAGTGATTTCCTCATCTAGTCATGCTAATTATTTTATTTTCTAAAAACACAGTGTCAACTTCCTTTCTAACAATTAACACATTGAAATGGGTTCTACTTTATATCAAATTACTGCTTAAAGTGTAATGTTCAGTTTGTTTGTTAGCAATGATGACATTACATTAAAGCGGTATAAGCTTTTTCCTGAGCAGCAGCTACTGTGGCCACATGTGGTCTGGGATGCTATTTAGGGGCTATAATATATTTATATTAAAAACAGCATGATCCAAGTTCAATTTAAGACATTGTAAGACCTATTTAATACCACTTAGAAGGAAATTTAATGCCAGCGTTGCAACTTTTAAACCACTTTTGAGACCCTGCTGGAGCCCTGATATCTATAAGATTCATAAGATTTAGCTCGTAGCGATGAATCCACACAGACCTATGACTCCGTTCTTATTAGTTCCCATTGTTTTGGGCTGCCTGCAACTTTAGCGTTGTTTTTGGCCACAGCAGGCAACAGCTTTTGAGCGAAAACCTCTAAAAACCCACTATGATCGACCAAATAGCAAAAGTTAGCAACTTGCTGAACAAAGTGCAGAACTTTGCGGCCAACCAAGTTCACCGTCAACTTAAAATACATACATTATAACACAAGTCAGAACAAGAAAAGCCACCACTGCTGTCAAAATGGATGTGCAAGTACATTTGAATAAACTCGTTCTACATTTTAAGATTCCTAAAGCACACAATGAAAATGTCTCAGTGGCTTATCTCTTCGATTGAGCGGCTGACTAAAAAAACTACAGAGATATTTTAGCTTGTCGTCTCATTTCTTAAAGGACATCTTGTTCTGTCATGTATTATTCCTCTATGTAATATCTTCAGCACAGTTTGTGGGTTTTATTCTAACAATAACCAGGTCTTATGATTAAAGAACGCAAAAAAAATCTTGCTTGACAATGTTCTCCTTTCTGTTACAACAGAAACAAAAATATTCCTTTCAAAACACCAAGAGCGTGAATTATTCATACCATCGTTTAGCTCTGTGTAGAATCTCTGCATTGATGCACACGGTATTGTTATTAAACTTGAAAACATAACAACCTTCTCTTTAGCTTTACCAATCCCATAAAAGCAAATATTATAATATACATATAAGTAAAGAAAGTAATGCAACACTGATCTCAAGTACTTGTTTGTTAAAAAAAACTGTTAAAATAATGATGAGCCTGTTGGCCTGAGTGCAGGTCGTTTCAAAGCTTTGGGTCCCTGAAGTCTTAAACCCAGATTTTGGAGTCCTGGCTGCAGATCTGAGTCCCAGATCCGTGAAGACTTATATTTGAGGTATTTTTTATTATTTTTTTGTCTATACTTGATCTCAGAGATGCCGAATAAGACAAAAAATACAGCAGAATAGCTTAAACATTAAGAGCTTTACACATGAATGACTTCCTCCACATCGCTGATGTTGAAAACTTCTTTCTAAAAGGAATTAATCAGAACGGTCCGCACTCACACTGATACATTTCTGGCGCGTCCCAAAAACTGATTTGCGGCCCTCTCATTCATCAGCAGCCCGATAAGAGATTACATGAGAGAGTGGCGTGGCTCCGGCTGATGGATTTACACTTCATGACCATTCTGAAGATAGCTTCTCTCCCACAGCTAGCACTGCATTTCGCAAAGTGCTCCCTTGCCAGAACTCTCTGACTAATGCCGGAGTTGTCAGAAAGATTATCATTGCTTTAATGTAAGGAGGTGAACCAACACTAAATCTTGATAACACTGGCAGGCAAATAAAACTTCAGTTTTTTAGCCCTTCCTGTTGACGGTGATGTTTCAGAGAGTTTCGTTTTTTTCCAGCATTCAAAAATGCTTCGATCCTCCGGATAACTCACGACTTTGCAGCGTGGCGAATACTTATGGCCTTTTAATTTTAATCGGAATCTCAATCAGCTTTCTTTTCTCATTTGTAAAAAGGAAATTGCCGACGATAATGAGCGACAGAGGATCATTTTTTCCGTTAAGAGTCTGAGCCAAAATAAATAGCACTTAATTTCTCGGGTGATTAAGAGAATGCGTCTGCTGCTTCAGCTCTTCTGGGTAAACGATGTGACCTGTGGAAGGTAAAACTGCCAGGTGGATATAGGAAAAAAAAAAGACTTTGAAATGAGTTTCGGCTCATTGTTTTAGCTGTCTGGCCTAGCTCACCGTTCTCATGGCGTTTCTATAAGCTGCAGCAAGCAGCTGTTTTCAGCTACAAAGACCTCATTGTACAGAATATTTAGAGACAAGCTGGGGAACACTGTGAGACGTTTAGCAGCTTAAGAGACCGATGTTTCCCTCAAGATTAAGCGGAAACCAGAGTTGGTGACAGAACTAAAAGCAGAGTAAATATTGGACTTGGTGGCCAGACAACACAACATTATTCATAAAGGTGACAGATCACAAAATGTTCATTTAAATGGTCTGTTTTGTCTTTTTAGTTTGGAAGTCTCACCAAAACCATTCACCTTTCCATCAGGCTCGTGGAGAAAGAGTCAGAATTAACAGCTAGTGTAATTGGTCCCATTGGCTGGTGTCAAAATGGAGACAGACGTGATGAGTTCAGCATCAATATGAGGTACACGGCCCCCGTTTCCCTCCGCTGCCCCGACAGGCGCGATGCGAAAAGACTCATTTCTCACGTAAAACTAGGTTAATCAGTAAATTAGCTTTCAATATAGATGTAAGCACTTCCATGGGTTTGTGATAATGATTGGCTTCATAGCATTTTCAATGTTTTTTCCAGAAAAAGCTGCTCAGACTTGCATGAAGGGTAACGGAGTCTGTGATCACGCTCCGATGCACGCCGATGATATCAGCGTCTTTTAAAAAAAGTCATTTTCCCTCCGATACGAGCTACAACATCTGCACATCCCACCAAAAACTAGCTTCTTGTACTCTATGTGATGATGTGTGTTCTAACCTCACATCTGCTCCGGCAAATTATTAATCACTCAAAGCTGTTTAACATCAAAACAGTCACGCTCAAGCAAGTTTCGACCAAAAGTCTTCAAGTTTACCTCAAATATTTAGCCGAGGAGTTTGGTAGTTTCAAAGAAGAATAAAACCCCCCTCCGGCCCTGGAAATTCAGCTTAATCTACCCTTGGGTGCCTCCTTCTGTGGCAATGTCATTGCCAAGGTTTTTAAATATTTATCAGAGGTATCGGTTAATTAAAACAGAGAGGGGCTGCAGATATCCTGCGCTCTAATCCATTTTAACGAACATCTGCCAGCATCGCATACGAGAACACGTCATTAAATTAGCCTAAAAAAAAGGACGGCGCTTTATAATCTCCTCCCAAGCCAAAACAGTAATGCCCTCTGAATTATTGAATTCATTATAATAAACATGTGCTTTTAAATAAAAACCCACTGAATAATCTTTGCCCAGAGCCTCTAATCAGTTTGTACTAATTAACCAACCAAGGGTGGCTCTTATCGGCGAGTATTTTCTATAAAACACACCATGAACACGCGTGTTGTTTCGCAAAATGTTCAATTTCTAAATGAAAACAAATGAAACAATGAAAAGCACGCAGAATCCTCCTGCAGTCCCCCATAAATACAAATTTGTTAAAATGTCAACAATCCGGCAGTAAATTCAGTGATTTATTTCCTTTTCAGTTTGGCTGATAATCAAGCTTTAAAAGACGTGTGCGTATAGGATTTAGCGGCCTAACCTTTCCCTACAAAACCCATGAAAGGAAGCAATTATAGATTGGAACAATACATGAAAGAGAGCCATCACCACATTGCGAGCCTCCCTTCTTTCCTCAATAATGCAGGAGATAATCCGATCAAAAGTGAATTGCACTAACATTTCTGAGGTCAAGCCCTCAGACTGGCAGCGAGCGAAAGGCCTTTTCTTTTGCTGCGTTCACAGAAGACAGTAGAGATGTTGAGACAAGAACCAGCCGTGCATTAAATTCATTAAATATTAAGCAGTCGGGCTCACTTGGACTGTCGAGTTTTGGAAGTTTTGGGGATCTGAAAACTCGTTTGGACCGACCGAACACAGCGATTCAGCCCCAAACCCTTTAAATTCACCATCCGCTCCCAGCATTGCATCAACGCTGCGATTCTAAAACAATAAAATAGAAACTAAGAGTGCGATACACAAGTGCTTTTTTCCCCATGTAATTTACGAGGCTGCAGGATGCTTCTGCCCCGGCTGACGATAAGAGACGCGAAAGGTTTAACAAACGAGAGAGAGAGGAAGGAAGATAGGAAGACAGAAAAAAAAAAAAAATTCCTCTAACTTTGATTTACAACTGGAACGGAGAGCAAAATGAATGCGAGGCTGTGAAGCTGAGACCTCCCATCTGCTGTGCTGTAGGACAGAGGCAGAGCAGCCATCTGTGCCTGAATCTGCTTTAACATTTACATTTAGCAGTGAAAAATAAGCAATCTAGATAACAGGCCCGAGATTATACAATCTGCTTTTAGAGACATACAATATCTTAATATACGTACACGACAGCGCATCTGCCGCGTGGGAATTTCTGCCAGTTATTCCATTTTTCATTTTCAATGCTCAACGTGTTCCAATAACTCACAGAGACATTATTTCATAATAAGTGTAGCGGAGGCTATTTCACGAGGTCTGTTGTGACCATGATCCCTCGACCCCTTCATTTCAAAGACAAGCATTATTCCAATAATATAGCACATTCCTTCCTTTAAGTCACCAAAAGAATATCTATCAATGTTTCAGATTTGAAATAATCATTTCCTGAAAGTCATATGTCAGGGCACTGCTTTAGAAATCAGATCACATCTTGTCCTGCCTCCTCCACTGGACCTTGGGCCTATGACAAATGTCTCATGCCAGACATCACTCTCAGATTCTCTCTCGGGTTCCACAAATAACAAGGACAAAGGCAGAATCGGGGGAGATAGATGGCTGGATTAGACAGGACAGATAGACAGACGTTTGAACAACTTTGAGTTTCTGTTGCTTCAAATGATCTCTAGTTGTGGAGCACAAAACATAAGGACATGCACAAATGTTTGAGTATAAATATATATAAATAGCTCAATAGATAGTGACACAGCTAGCTAGTTACCTAGCTACATCATTACTGAAGGATGGATGGATGGATGGATGGATGGATGGATGGAAGAAAGGAAGGAAATAAAGATGGATGATGGATGGATGGATGGATGGATGGAAGAAAGGAAGGAAATCAGGATGGATGGATGGATGGATGGAAGAAGGGAAGGAAATAAAGATGGATGGATGGATGGATGGATGGAAGAAGGGAAGGAAATAAAGATGGATGGATGGATGGAATGAAGGAAGGAAATGAGGATGGATGGGATGAACTAAGGAACGAAATGAGGATGGGTGGATGGAAGAAAGGAAGGAAATAAAGATGGATGGATGGAATGGACTAAGGAAGGAAATGAGGATGGAAGGAAGGAAAGAAGGATGGATGGATGGATGGAAGGAAGAAGGGAAGGAAATAAAGATGGATGGATGGAATGAAGGAAGGAAATGAGGATGGATGGGATGAACTAAGGAAGGAAATAAAGATGGATGGATGGAAGAAAGAAAAGGAAATAAGGATGGATGGATGGATGGATAGATGGATGAATGGATGGAATGAAAGAAGGAAATGAGGATGGATGGAAAGAAGTAAGTAAGGAAGATAGAAAGGATGGAATGATGACAGGAAGGAAATTAGGATGGATGGAATGATGGAAGGAAGGAAATAAGGATGGATAGATGGAAGGCAGGAAGGAAGGAAGGAAGGAAGGATGGATGGCCAGTCAATCGATGGAAGCTTAGAAGAGTTGTGAAGCTGAGCAATAGCTGAATACAAAAAAATATTTCAAGGTATAGTCTGAATTTTTAGATGAGACTGACATAAAAGAATAATCCCTCTCAATCACTTATGATCCCATAGAAATGTATCGTGGTGAATGTATATCCATTGTACTTCCTTCATCCCTCTCTCCATTCATTCGATAGCTCACTCGACCCTCGCCGCTCCCTCTCTCCTCCCCAGTGAAGTTTAGACATACAGTACACGTTATTAAAACCAGATAAATTGCAGACCTTTTAGTCGTAGGAGGTTAAAAACCGATCACTTCAAAGGGGGGACGGAAAAAACTCTGAATTGGGTGTCTGCAGAGAGGGAGCGGGGAGCGACTGGGAACCACGGAGGCGGCGAAGACTTCAATGCCACATATCACCCACCCGTCCCTGGATTGAGCGTGAGCCGCCCCACGCAGATGATTCACATTGTGGGACGCAATTACCAGCGTGACATTTCCTTTTAATTGGGTTAGCGATGACTCCTTTCTGAGGCAAAGGTCAGTTCCTGGCACAAGTCAAAGTCTTTTCCCGCCTATCTTTCAGTGCGAGGCCGATGAGGGATGGGTCTGCCGAACGGCAGAATCACATCGCTGCTGAAAGTGATATTTACATGTCATTTGCATGCCCTTCGTGGGAGGTATTAAAAAGGCCGGGAGGTATATCGTACATCACTCGCCATGGAAACAACGTGTGAATGTATATCTGATTGAGTGTCATACTGTGGGCAGCCATATGAACACGACAACCAGATGACACCAGTGCAGACGTAAAGGACATGAGCGCAGAAAAACCTACATCCACGTCCATCATTTCATCCTATTAGACATTGGTGTGAAACTGTCATAATTAGCTAATTTATTAATGAGTTATGACCCAAAAACTGTGTCCAAGAAGACGTTCATCACACATTTGCGGACATTTGCTCAAGGCGCTCTGAGATATCATGTTCAGGAGAATGGGAGAGGGCTCACGGTGACCTTGACCTTTGACCATCAGATTCTAATCAGGTCAAGAAATTCCCTTAAAATTTCACAATTGACTCATCAATGTACTGCAGATATAAATATGAAATAAAGGACTATGGCATAACTACTTGAATTTCCCTCGGGATCAATGAAGTATCTATCTATCTATTAGTCCTGCCGTCATCTACTTTTCAGAAATGTACATAAATTAGCATCACAAGGTTTTTCTTTGAATGAAACAAAGAAAATGTGATGAAAAGGTCTGGTTTCTTGTAGTTTATTAGTGTAAAATGATTTCAATACATGAAAATCGACTAAAAATTCAATCCCAGGCACCGTTTTTAGATAACGGGTGAAGCAAGTGTTGACTCAGTGTCAGTCATGATTGAAAATCGGACGTTTATTTAATATGAGGGCTTTAATTTGGTTTTAGTGTCAGTCATCCATGTAGATTCAGCGTAGATGCTTCACTGTTGATTGAATTGCATTTTCGTTATCTCAGCAATGAAAAGCCTCATTTGTGAATTACACTTCCTGTCCTGAGTTAACACGTCATACCGTGTGATCTGTCAGTAAGAATAAAACCGGATTTAGCGGGCGGTTAGCATAAAGCCTGGAAACAGACGAGACACCTCGGACGGCTCCGTCTGAAGGTTAAAACCTGCTGAATCATCAAATTGTATTAAAGCCAGGCGCAGCCATCACCTGCTAAATACTAAAGAGCAGCAACCTGAGCGAGTCGATGGCGGTTAGAGCAAGTTTGCCACTTGCTCACTTTTTTGCAATTAACTAATCAGGTCAGATACTAAGGGAGCCGGCCCCAAGGTGTTTCCTAGCAACCGTGCCGCCGCGGTCGACCCGCAGTGTTGGTGTGTGTGTGTGTGTGTCTCCGCGAAGGGGGGGGAGAGTTACTGCCGCAGTAAAACTGTCTCTCGGCCTGTAAGTGATTTGTGACTTTCTTCTCTTCGCTATGCCAATGTGGTGGAAGGCACGTACCGTCTTTTGTTTGACCAAGCACACTTTTATTACGAGGACGGAGATTGGCAGGTGGTGCAGGATCGTACTCGTAGTAAAGCCACGCTTCTTCCGAAAAGGACAGTGCAGCTTCTTCGGAAGAAAGTTTGATGCGTTTCACAACCACGTGCACGGCACAAAAGGTCGGATGGGAGAAGCTGGTTTTCCAGATGGCAAACAAAAATAACAGATGTGCAAACTGATACCATTATCCTCCTAAATGATGGTGTTATTTGTTTTAAATTTAAGGCCGTCGCGAGCTGAAAACTAAAAGCGGACTCATCTGAAGGACGCCCAAGACGACGTGAACGTCACTGCAGCCTCGGTTTTATATTGTGCACCCTCAGTTGGAATTTGAATAATAAATGCCAAGCGCGTGACATAGGTGCACGGACGGAATATGGATCAGCAGGTGCGGCGGTTATTAAAAACTTTTTCCCAGCAGGTCACATCGCCGGATTCAAAGTTGCAAAAGAGACGACGATGAGCCCTGGTAATGGGGCGACTCCTTCATAAAAAAAAAAAGCAGTATTGAGTTATAACTCATGTGATGCGATGTCTCTGTGGTCGTACTTTAGCAGCCCGGTGTCATTTTCAGGCCATTTAATGAAGGTAAAAACAGGCCGTGCATAACGGCTCTGCACTTCTCAGACGCTGCGGATTTATGAACATATAAGGAGCTCCGTTGAGTTGCTGCAGGGATTTCATGAAGTGAAGGCGAAGCTTTTCATACAGTATAAAGCAGCAGACACGGTAGGAATCAACCACATTCATTCACAGATCAACGGAGACGTGATTTACTCACTTTCCTGCTTAAATCACATTAAAGGTTATGTTCTGTGCCACGAACGAACGTCCTGAGTAACTTACCGAATATATTAACTTGCTCATAAAGCTCCACTTTGGTGGACTAACATAAAAAGTTGTTTCTTAACCTAATCATGGCACCATAATTAGCCCGATGGGAGACCTCATTTCTATTTGTAGCAAAATTTCAAGATAAAAAAAAATCCATCTGCTGAATCTGACCTTAAGGCCATAAATATAAGCATATTAATGCAGGTTATTTTCCCCTAAAGCTTAAATCTATGTGACAGTGATCCACAGTAACCCGCCTCATGTGTGGGTCTGTTTACTAGTGTTCCAATTAATAGCACCACTAACTTGAAGTGCACTTTAGTACAGTCCTGACTCTACCATTAATAAGACCATTAATAAGACTGATTATAATCACTCATTAATAAAAAAAAAAAACATAATATGCACATCAGTAGCATTAAAGTGCTGTTTAAACTGCTGTCACCCAAAGGCCGAAACTCTCCAATCAACGAGTTACTGGTCAAAAATCAACCAATACTTTGGTTTATGACCTGCAAAACTGGCATCAACTGATCAACCTTATCCTGCACATTTAGTGCCAGTTAGCAAATGCAAGCACATGTAATCAAACTAAATGGAACACTTCCATTGCATACCACATAACCACACGTTCTGCACAACAAATTTTCCGTACATTTGCCCTCTCTGAACACGGGTTTCACCGCCGTTATAAACGCGGCCGTCCTGTAAACTAAGCCATCAAGCCGCCGTGTAAAAAATGATGCAGCACAAACCAACCGCCTGCCTGCACGCCGCGTAATGAATGCTGATCAACCTCAGATTAATGGACAATTACCGCTGTATTTTACTGCGTGTCAACGGTGCGGCCCAGTGGGCTGCTGGGAGGAGAAGGTTGGCAGCTTCCAGGCATCGAACATGTGGGAGAAAGATTCCCTACGCACCTCGACATGTGACAAATCTCAGCACTCACGGAGAAACGGAGGGATTAAATGATCCAAAAACATGGGAACATTGATTATCCTTGACATGCTCGAGGCTGTGAAATCATTTCCATCTTTTTTTTTTTTTTTTTACTCCCTGCTGCCTGTTCAGCTTTGTACGGCGATACTGTAACAATGTTATTCTTAGAATGTGCTGCGAACAACAGAAAAACACTGTCGACTTCATTAGCCGCCGCCGCCGCCGCCTTCATTAGCCGGTATAAACTGTTCATTAGCTTAAGAAGTTGAAAAGTGATCCTGACTTGGGACAAAGCTTTGCTTTGATCAAACCCAGTTATCCCGTGAGGAGGCTGCCTCTTTGTCTTTATGATATCTTGACAACAATCCCCACAAGTCTGTCCTCTGTAGTTTGGTGTGTGTGTGTGAATGTGAAGACACACATTTCTGTCTGACATTGTGTGTGTGTGTGTGTGTGTGTGTGTGAGAAACAGACAAATCTGAAGTTGCCTCCCTTTTGGCGCCGGCTCCCGCCAGCAAACTCTCCGTCTCTGTTGTGTTTGTAGATTACAGGGGCTGTTGATTTTGGATTTTTTTTTCTTTTCTGTCTCGTCTTCAAAGTTTGACTGATCCGGCTTGCAGTAGGGGGACTGAGCCCACTTAAAACTTTCATTATTACTTTCCTTCCACGCCGTTCTTTTCTCTTCACCTCTGTCCACGCATACACAGAGTGTATAATATTGAATCTGAGACATATTTTTTCCCCTCGCCAGCATTAAAACTAAGCCTGGAATAAGAAACTGCACCGCTCCATCACGTCACAGCTTCGGAAGCGAGCGTTAATGCGAAGCGGCGCGAAGGCATTTGCAAGTTGCCACCGCAAAGTAGGCCCCCATTAAAAATCCTGCTGAAATAAAACAACTTAAAAGCTCGAGAGAGAGAGAGCGAGAGAGCCGAGCATTAGAGTGCATTACAGTGCATACATTAGTAAGTAAGGGTGGTAAGTGGGAAATGACATTAATCATACACCAAGTGCGTTTTTTTAAATGCTCCGGAGAAGCGGAGCGGACACGAACACAACACCTCAGTTCAATCAGACTCAATCCACACTTATCTTATTCAATATTAAGCATTCTTTCTACGGATGACTAATCTTGCTTGTATTGCAAATGAATTACGCCTGTGTGAGTGTTGTTAAGTCATTCTGCTGGTAATTAAGGATCACCAAGGTACGGCTACTTATTTAGCATACCCGCTACATGTCGGCAGGGAAGAGAGTTGAATGCACTTTACATGAAGCGATTGAATTAACACCGCGGCGTTGTGTTGTTGTGTAATCAAGCTCATTATTTACGTAATCCTATTGGACCTCTAGATTAGAATCGCGTTTCCCCCCCGATCGCTCGGAAAAATCAAAGTGGGATTACTCCGGCCGTATCGCGGATTTCTAAGAAGATTAAGGGCTGAAAATGCTCATTACATTCTAAGAATGTCGTTTATTTCCAGATTGATCGTTGATAAAGACGGAATCATTTTAGATATCATACACCAGCGGTGTCCATGGCAACGGAAGGCAACGCGTGACGCTCTTGAAATCAGCTGGTTTGCGGGAGCATTTTCCGCTTTCGCAGTTGTCGATTTGATGAGGCCGCACTGTGAACGGATCTTCGTTTTGTGTTTGTCTTGGATTACATACACATCTAATTCATGCACCCTCAGAACATGAAGTCTCCCATCCCGGTTTTTACTCAAATTAGCTTAAAAAAAAACAAAAAAAACAGTGTAGAACAACCTACCGAAGTTGTAAAACACCCAACCATCTTGGAGTGTGTAATTAATCATGTGGAAATTAAAGTAATGGGAGAGAGAGGCTTTGACCTTGTCCTCAGAGAGTTAACCCGTGTCCTCAGCACACGACTATTTTTACATTATTTTCAATTATCATCTGAAACGGACGCGGGGACCCCTGAGGAAGGTAGCCTCGTTTTTTTTCTTCTTTTTTTTTGCCAAGTCCCTGTCACTGAGTCACATTACCACATTCTTTATATAGCCGAGCCACGGAAACACGCAACATCCTTCACTTCCATCCCGCTTTGCATTCGAGGCTGGATTTGACAGAAATGTTTGCTCTAACTGAAAAAAAAAAACACTGTAGACACACATTTCAAAGTGATGAATTAAGTATTAAAAACTCGGGTCGTTACATATGCAGCAGCAGAAAGAGACGTGTCGACACGTACGTTCACGCGGCGTTATTTCATCAAATTACCTCGCATAAAAATGTCACCAATAATGTCACTCGAGTAATAAGATAAAAGCATTGTGCTGCCCACGCAGTGTCCGGGATAATGACTTTAGAGACGCGCTCTTGTTATGCACCAAATACTTTCTTCGTTTAGTGTGACAGCATCTTAATTAATACACACTCTGAGGATGCTGGAGTGGACCGGGTGTTCTGCGGTGATTGGCAGATAGATTAATATTGTCAGACCCCGGAGACGCGCGTGTCACATTCCACTCGAAGCCACTGTTCAAGGACGATCTTCCCCACATCCACTTCTTCCTCTTTTGCACTGTTGCTGAAACTGAGAAAAGGACTAGGAAACCACAGTCTGGAACAAACGGAGGGAGGGCACCCATGGGAGACGGAGCACTATGTGCAAAAAGATCCTGACCCCTCCCCTTTCTGCAAGCTTTTACAAGAACCCCAAAAAAAAGTCAGTATGAATTGCAGGAAGAACCCTCCCCGGAGTTGGCAAATGCTATGCTCTGATTGGTCAGTCTGTGTTTGGAGGGCGGGACTTAGCAAAGGGTCATTTCTCCTTCACAGTATTTCACTATAATATCAGGTATGTTAAACTTAAATAAGCAATAATTAAGATACTTTAGTATATAGTAGTAGTACTTGATAAACATCACACATAAGTACTTTTAGCATTAATGTAAACATATTACATATCTTCTTATTTGCACTATATCCTGAACCTATGCAAAAATTGCTGCTAAACTGCATAGATGTGCATACTTTTTGTTTTTTTGTTCTTCCGTTTATAGTTTTTAGTGTATATTTGTCATTCTTTACTATCGTGTTTTTCACTGTGAAGGGAACTGCGTTGCCCAGTGTGAACTATGTTTCTGTGTGTGACAATAAAAATCTTCAAATCTTCAAATGGGATCTTCACAATCCCGACACGTCTTGCCAATCTTAATTATTTTGTGATGGATTCCTTCCGGTTTTATTAACTGCGTCGGTTCCGTCTCATCGTCTTTGAAATGTTACTGTCAGCATTTTTTGTTGTTGTTTTTTTACGGCCAACTTTTTCCACAGGGGAGTCGTGTCTAGCTGGTTGCTTCGTCTTGCTGTCTGGCTCCGTATCGCTGTGGAAAGCCGCTTGATTCATGTACACAGCCCGTCTGTACCCTTAAGCTTTAGATGGAAATGTAAAACGGAGCACATTATGGCTCACAGCCCTCAAGAACACTCATGTCAACATCTCTAACTGCCATTCAAACATGACTTATTGGAACTTTTAGGAGCCAATCTGCCATCGTTATGATCCTAAACTCTGTATGTGCCGCGCTAGATTGAAAAGCAAAGTCACATGAGATGACACTTATTAAGATTGAAGGTCAGAGCGTCGCTTTAGTATGACAGACACACTGTGAACGCTGCGTTATTGTCCGCTTCTGATCTATATTGATGAATATTTCCGACGTCGCAGCTTTTAGACAAAAGTGATGACTCGCCGTCGATAAGTATGTCTTTTCCACTCTTAAAACATCCTTTATGTTTTTTATTTGTTCCTTACTGTGTTTTTAAGTCATCAAATAAATCAAAATCGAAGACGCGGGATGTGTTTCACAGCTTTAACTCCACCGGGGGGGCTTCACATCCCGGACTCCACATTTGAGTTTTTTTGCCCTCCCCCCCTTCAACTCGTTCCTTTCCCATATGAGTTCTCCTTTATGTTTGTACTCTGCCTCAACTCTGCCTCGGGCTCAACTCTGGAATGAGTCTGTCTCGGCGAGATGATTGGCGTTCGGGTTGCAGGGACAGCTGGGCTCGGAGAAACTTGTCTCGGCGTTTGGAATACATTAACGGCCACCGCGCTCAAGGTGCCTTGATGTAGTTGAAGATGTCAGGCTGCCTTTGACGCTCCATCTTCTTTCAATATCTTGTTTGACATTTGAGATGTAGATTTATTTCTTTCAGCATTCCATGGAATGAATTTATTCCATCTAGTTATTATTTTTCCCACCCTCCCTCACATGCATTGGAATCATATTAACACATGGCTCTGTCACTCACGGGCATTTCTCTTTTTAAAAATTGCTTTTGTTGAAAGTCGTTATCCCCCCCTTCTCAATCTAAACAATTTATTTATCAGGCACAGATTATGTCCCAGAGATTTAATGACACGTCTGTTGTTGTCGCTTGATTGCGGACAGCGTGTTTAACATGTAGATGTTTCAAAATTCTCCAGTTAAAATTGAATGCAGTGCCGGTCAACGACGGAAGCCACATCATCTTTCAAGCTGCGTTAGAGAGTGAAGGCAGGATATCGTTAGCAAACGCTTTCTTCACGAGTGTCAGAATCACTCGTCATTGTCCTCTATAGAGAACGTTTTGTAAGGGGGCTCTGATTGATCGGCCACCACTCGTTAGCGGCCATTACTTCTTCTAAATAGTTTGATCGTCGGTCTCTATAAAAGGCCGATCAGAAGAGCCAATCAGTGGACTAATTGATTCCAAATGGAAACGTTTTCAATACTCATTTGCCTGCTTTCTTATCTGCTCTTTAGAAAAGGGACACAGCTGGACACACACACACACACACACACACACACACACACACACACACACACACACACACACACACACACACACACACACACACACACACACACACACACACACACACACACACACACACACACACACACACGTGGGCTCTGGCCGACTCGCCATCTGCAGCAGTAGTTTCACAGTTTGTCTGATCTATTTTTCCCCACAAGCTGCAGGCGAATCTGGCCAGAAAAAAACCCAGCTGCTGATCTAATAAAATGATAAAGGCCTAAAAGATGCATTATATATGATAGAAATTAATCTGATTCTGATGAATGATAAAAATGCATCTCATGCTTGCCAACACTTTGGATTTTCCTGCAAGGAAAGGGAGAGATGAGCAGACACACCGGTCATAAAGTCCAGAGAAAAGGACTGTCTCAAAGGACTATTTGAATGTAATAAAATAAGATAAACTTCAATTTCAACATAATCGGACTATAAATTAATCATCATTTTTTATGGATGTGTAGCTTATCTAGAACTCATCAGTCAGAGCAGACATTTGTTTCAGCTGTGAAAATGTAGATTTATGAAAGGCCAACATTTAGCCAAAATGGGACTTATTATTAGAAATGTTTGGTTGGATGTTATGCAATACAAATTAAACTTCCAACTATTCAGTATAACCCTTCCAAGCAGGGGAAATACAAGTCAGGGAGACTGCCGATATCATGATAAAGTCTGCCTATCAATTGCTCAAATGCTTCGGCAAAAACATCAAAACCTTTACTTGAAGAAAGCACCAAAAATAAATAAAATTGTGTGAGACACACGTTTTCAAGAATGAGACCTCTTGCAATCACGGGCAAAACAAGTTTGTTCAAAATGCAAAACCTGGAATTGGCAACGGACACACAAACGTGTGTTAATTGAAATGTGAGTATGAGAAAATTGAATAGACAGCGATGTTTTTGTATAAAGTTAGTTGTTTTTGCTTTGAAAGAGTCATTCAAATGGTGCATGTGTGCTGCATTTTGTTGCAAAAAAAGGATTGTGAGGTTTTGATTGCAGATATTCAGTTTGACTGTTGAGGCTGGGACGTATATAATGACACATTTAGCCAAATTCCATAGCAACTGTGTAAGCATTCACAAAAAAGCTGTAAGCTTATAAACACAGAAAATATTTGACTGGAATTTCTCCCAAGGCTGTTATATCTTCGTATAAATTCACTGTAGAATTTAAAACAAATTTGAATAGACACAATGGGGATCAGCTTGCTGGTCAGCTGGCAGAGATTTAGTGCGACGATGTAAAACTCCTCTTCTTGATCTCACACTGGCAGTTTGTTTTGGAGAGGGCAAATCATTACTTGTAAGGTCAGGCCAACGTGTCGCCAGCGTTATGTGTATCTGTCTGTTATAAAGACAGCATTGTTGATTGTACCGCAGCCAAGGACGGCCCTCCTCTTGCTTTCTGCAGCCGCGGGTTGCCCGGCTAGAGAAAGTTGCCTTTTGCAGCTTGGCAGGTGAGAGCGTATGTGTGGCCAAGTCCCACAGAGAATGACCTTCCTGTCCTCGACCTGGCCAGACCTGCCATCTCTGTAATGGCTATCATATCTCAGCGCTGCTCGTGCCTAACTTTCCCCTTCCCGTCCTTTGCTCTTTTCCCGTGTGCTGCGTAATTGGTGTTATTGAACGTCCAGTTTCAAGAAGATATATGAATTCATAGAACCCCAAAACAAACACGTTCCATTTAGACTAATCTCAGTGATATGTACACGGAAGTGGACTCACTTGCAGGAATGTAATCGGAACAAATAGTCAATTCTAGCGCTGATGTCTTTAGTGTGCCGAGAGATAGCCGGGCCAAACAGTGGAGGTACGCAGCCACCCGAGGCACCGCTTGTCAAGCCAAATAATGCATCTGCGAAAACATTTTGTTCTTTACACTACATTAGGCGATGCGGTTTTTCTACTCGCTTGGTGAATATCCCCCCCCCAAAAACAATATCAGTCACAGCAAGCAAGTGAGGCGAGAGCAAAGGCACGCACATTAATGCAAATCTGGTTAAAGTGACCACTGTGTTTAGAAAAGAGACTGGACCGTAACAGCGGGCTGCGGTCTGATATTTTGTCAAAATGAAGTCAAATTCCTCGTCCCCTTAGGAGAATAAATGCATTTTCTCCATGGTTGTGCAAATGATTGCACCGTGCAGTGAGCTCTAAAAATGTTAAACTCGGTGCTGTGTGCCTTTTTCAAACTGATACATGCTGCTGCTGGGCTCATGTCACGTAAACAATCTGATTTATCAGTCTGAACGCCTTTAATGCATGTTAATGCAAATACATGTGACTGACCTGAACATAAGTCACCCAGACTTTCCTGCTGTACTTTCCTGTTATATCACATATTGAAATGATGATATAAAAGGTCTGCTACATTTCCCTTGACCTCTTGAAACAACATGCTCGGTTCACTGTTTGTGTCTGGGTTTTTTTGAGTAATTCAACTACGCCGGTGCCGACGTGGCCAGATGGTATTATTAGTTCGCTGGCTCTGAACATTTACTGGAAACAAGTCTTGCATTGTAAGAAGTTTGGCTGCAGTTTTCTATACATGACACGGATGGGGAATTATGCTGAGACTGGAGGGTTGTGGTGCGATGACTTATTACTCAATGTGTTTACACAATTATTCAAGGTGAAATGTACTCATGTCAAAAGATCTGAATTTAATCCAAAATAAAATCTAAATACATCTCATGGTGAAAAAAAGAGGTGCCAACTGGCTGCGGCACACTGCAGTGACTAGGGAAGACAGTGGGTGCACAGGATTATGGGTATGATGCCGAGATTGTGTGGCGGCCAATATTTTGATATTTCATAACTTATCCCCACAGTGTGAAAACTACATGCAATATTTATAGTTATTTAAAGATGACAAAATAATACTGCTAAGTGCTCTTATGAGCAGAAGCCTATTGCTGCCGTTTGTTTGTTCTGTCAAGGTAAGAAAGTCAGGACTGCTTGTGTAACCAGGTAGCGCTTTACTTCCTCATTCAACACCAGTTGTATCTCATATGCACAACAATAAGACATAAATCTAACCTCTGTCTTAATCCAATTATGTTAGAATATAATACGAGTCTTATCTCATGTTTTTCCATATCTTAATTCCAGGGAGCTGCAATAGAAGATCAATGCTGCCACTTTATCTTCACGTCTTCTCCACAAATCATCAATAAGTAAGAACACTAAGATTTGAGCCCGGAGCATAGCTTTAGCCTCGGCCTTTTAGCACGATAGCGTAGCCACCAAGAGCATATTCAACACCCTCTTTTACAGAGACAAATCTGCATGTTACCAAGAGTTATATGGCACATAATGGGAACATGACAAAGGATCCTGTGTTCTTAGGGTCCCACGTTCCCCAGTTCTACATATGTGCAGAAAAAATAGGACCCAGGAACATAATGGGAAACATAGGAGCCACAAGCAACAGTCATTTACTGAACATTTTAACAACATCTTCTAACAGGCCTACCATGTGGTAGTTTTATCTTCTGTATCAACCATATTTATCGTCATGACTGCATTGACAATATGGCCAAAGTGCTCATGAAAACATGAAGCCCATCGAGATCTGGGAAACAGCAGAAACCACCTCACTGCCCATTCAGCATCCACAACCTCTGACCAGCCAACATTTGTTAAGTGCAACGGGATCCAACGCAATACAAAAAATGGACAAATTACTCCCTCCTCCTAAAAGGGTTTAAATGATATGCCTTTAAGAATAATTATACTCAAAGGCACACAGATGAAGCAGAGCAAAAAAAAAAAAGAACAGAGAGGCAGAGTGCCTGTATGTCCCCCGACCTTAGCCGTGATTAGCATAATTGAATTTCAACCGATCGGGGGAGTATTGAGGGAAAAGGGGAGCTACTGAAAGTGTGTAAATGGTCCGCAATCTGCACACCTCCGTAATATCACCGTGGAGAGAGAGGACGGGGTTGACTAGAGGGTTGATGCGTCGGGCTAAATAAAGTACATTAAGTGAAAACATCAGAGAGGTTCAAAAGGTCACGTAGTTGATCTGTGCTCTTAAAGGCGAGCTGGCATTTCAAGTAGCTGATATCTGGTATAAACTGTTCTCCCAAGAAACAACATAACAACCCTTAACCAAGTCGCTTTGGGGTTTCATTTGAAGGACTTGTTTGTTTCCTTCTCCTCCTTCCAAATATATCAGCCCTTCTCCCTTTCACATGGCTTTATCCCCCCTAGCATTCAACCAAGCTACACTGTCATTAATTCTTCACACCTGCCAGTGGTCTGCCGACATGATGTCCCCCTCCATGTAAGCAGAGAGGCTGTGATGATATGGAGATATTCTCCCCCTCGCCGTGTCATTATGATGAACGACCGGAGAGGTGTGGCAGTGGGCAGGGCAGGTTTCTCCTTGCGGAGCGGCGAGCTATCGCTCAAACGGGCACTCTGGAGCCGAAAATGTCCATAAACATGCACATAAAATCAGATCCCTCAGCAGGTGGTATTCTGTCCTTGGCAGAGGAAATGAAAAGTCAAATTGGCATACATTAAGAATGACGGCTACCGTCCCCGGGGACGGACTGTTTTTAACCGTCTGTCATTAGTCGGGAGTCAGAGCCTTAAGAGCACTCTGATAGGATTTGATTTTTTGCCTCCGAGGAGACTAAATACAATTATGCACTCAAAACAGCTGCTGCCCACCTCACAAACACAGAGCAAATTAATCGCACGCCACCCATTAAAGAAAAGAAGATTTAAACTTTTTGTTCAAGTGCATCATGCGTCCAAACGGGCATTACTTACTGATTAACCGTTTACTGACTGACTGAATCCCGGAGCTTTATACGGAGGTCTCCTTTTTTAAAGCTCCAGCACAGCTCATAAACAACATATGCTCACAACAATTATGGTTACCCTCCGGGCAGATTTAACCTTGATTCTTCACAGCAGATGTTGGCAAAAATAACGGGGATTGCAACGGCGTTGGATGCACGATTCGTTGACATTGAAGAGCTCTTATATTGGTCACCGGCGTCTACTGCTGTGCAACTTTAAAATATTCCACATAAAGACCATTTTCCTCCACCCAAGCTTTAAATTTGTAAGATGCAAACGTGCTGGTTTGGCAAGACTGCGTGCATTTTCGAACAGAGGAAACCCTGAGCGTCTCACATTTATGGCAGGAGACTGCTGGGAAAGTCGGATAATTTATTTCTGTCTGTCTCTCAACAAAAACATGAATAATAATGAGTCACTGCAGAGGAAAACATTTCACCAAACAAAAGGCAGGTTGATCATTGCACTAGATGTTGAAAGGTACAAAACTCCAGATCTACATTTATCAAACACAAAGGCATTCTGAGCATTACCTTGAAATGGATTCAATTAAAATGCTGGAATGACATTTTGCTATTAAAGGGTCACGCTTATCTTCAGGGTCATAGGCCTGTATGTATTTGTGTCTCATCCAGAACATGTTTAGATGATTTAATGTTTAAAAAACACAGTATGTTTCTCACAATGTGTGTCTGAATACAACTACATTCGCCCTTCATCTGAAACGCTCCGTTTTAGCGCCTGTCGCTTTAAGACACCCCTCCAGAAAATGCCTGCTCTGATTGGCTAGCAACAAAACTGGTGAACAGTTTGTGGGTCGGTAACATCTTACAATGCTAACATTCACTAATTAGCACCAAGTACAGCTGAGGCTGATGGGAATAATTCTGCTTTTCTCCTTTAGAGAAAGAAATTAACTCTAAACAATGTACTTTATTTTATATCTGTATGCCAATTTTCACCTAACGGTGTTCAGTGAGCACTATCACACAGTCATATCATTAACGCTTCATTACGAATGCATGTGAGCTTTCTGTGTACTGTACTCTACGGTGGAAGATCAATGCCAAAAGAGCTTATAAAATGGTAATCACATCTCATTTTATTTTCATGACTGACTTAATTTAAGAACAAATGGTACACAAGGTTGACTGAGTTTTGACTCATGGGAATCTTTGTTGAATACATATTTAAAAAGATCTCATCAGTAGTGTGAGTTGTTTCTATTATTCTCTTTAATCATTATGAAAACAATTATATGTGATTTTGAAGTGGATCATGAATATCTCAACAAAGAGTCGAGACCTTGTGGGTGAAGTTTAGTGTAGCTACTCCATATAATGTTCATTATTTGATTTTTATCTTCATTGTGCATTTTGGAAAGAATATTTTCAGGATGTGCTGTTAAATGTTAGAGGTCATAAGTTGCTATGTAAACTTTAAATTCTTACACAGAAATGCAAATTACTTTGGTGATTCTTTAGCGCCACCAGCAGGTTAACATTTAATCGCCCTCAGTATGTATTGTTTCTTTGCTTGCCCTCAACTTTTCCTCTAGCGCCATCATCAGGTCAAAAGGTCAATTAATCGGGGACTTAATACCTGACAAAACTGACAGCTTTCCTATTAGCATCAGCTCGACTATGTTTTTGGCACGTCGACATGCTGAACTAAAACTATGAATATAATAAACCCACTAAACAGCGTGTTAGCATTGCCGTTGTCACCGAGGTAACATGCTGATGTTAGCATTTGGCTCGACTCACCACTGTGCCTAAGCGCGGCCTCACAGTGCCGCTACCTTGGCTGTAGACTTTTACAATAACTGTTCAGAGATGCACAGAATGTCAATCAACGCGTTCAATATGTTAAAGTCACACTGTTTGCTTAGACGTGGAAAAAAGCTCCACAAGGGCTCTTTCAAGGACATGCAATGTAATATAATGTAAATGTGATGTGTCACCTCACTGGAAGGAGGGACAGTTAAGAGAATAAGAAGATAAAAGACACGGGGTTCAGGGGGATTTTCACTACAACAAACCCCTTGTTAGCGCATGCTGTGTTATAGATTTTCAGCAACGGACTGGAAATCTCACAGATTTATACTGTGTAGTCTCGGTAAACAAGCCAGCCGAAAATTCAAAAAGCCCCAGTTGCAAAGCAGGTTATTTGAATTCTCTCGCTGCCAAACGATGAAAGCTTAAGACCCGGAGATATGAAACCGTGATCAGAGAAGATGTACGTACAGCCACCTGTCCGTCAACACAGCTTTTTCAGTGCGACCACAATCCTCAGATAACGCTTGCACGTATATGCAGCAACATCTCCAGACGACGAAGACGTTCCCCCTGATGCAGCATTTCCTGCACCGAGCCTCCGTTTCTTTTCACAAATCCTTCACAGTATGACACGTTTCAGCCTCAGGACTTTATACATTATTGAGCGCAACTACTTTATGCTTCACTTGTCACCGTCCCTGCTCTACAACTGAAACCAGACTCGACGACATGCTAGGGTTGAATGTTGTGTTTACGTGTCAAATCCCAACGAATCAGTGTCTACAGTGTCTGTGTTGGTATGTACGATGCTGTCTGAGTATTTTATGCTTGTATTTTGTTACCATGGAAAAGGATACATGGGCAGCAGTTTCGTAGCCCATCATTCCAATAACAATACCACCCAGGTAATAACAGGCAGGAGAAAGTTATTTGGAAAATACAAAAGGTAGCAATAGATAATGTGATGAAAGTCACTTTGAGATGGTGTCTGAATATCAGGGATCGTAGCACTACAATGAGAGTACCAGTATTTCCTGGAAATCCAACCCATAGCTGTTGAAACATTTCGCACAAAAAAAAGTCGACCTCATGCTGGTGCCAGATGAAAAGTCAGGGCATCAACAAAGTGAGTAGGACTCATCTATTATAGACCAAATTGGTGGATGACAGCTGTACGTCTGCTGTGAACTCTCTATCTCCCCGCTGTAGCAAGCTCAGAGGTCCATTTGCAAATGTTTGACTGACTGCTGCAACAGAACTCTCCAAAAGACAACTTGCTCTTTTGTGAATTCCTCTTTAAAGTGCCAACCACAGAGGACTCTGTGATGGTTCCCAGCGACAGTCACTTCAAAAACCAGTCGGGTCCTGCGTTTTTGACACAGTCGGAATTCAGAAGCAGCTCGTCTCTGGGCACCGAAAGCCGCCGGTGAACCGACAGTTACGAGATAAGACAACGGGACATTTCACCATGTTTCTCTCGTGCTTGGTATCTTGGTTAGCCCCAAATAACCCACTGGAACTTTAACCATAGTGTTATTTGTATCACCAAACTGTAATCAGAATATCCACATCAGTGCACCGATGTCCGAATCCCCTTATAGGAGCCAAAGGCCTCCATGCTGCCTCCTACATACATCAACAATGTTTCCTCCTCTTGCGATCGCGAGCTCCCGGAGGCGTACCATACTTTTGCAATCACTCTGCGTTGGCTTTAAAAAGATTGCCCAACGCGTATACGTTAAAGGGGTTTCCTGCTCCAAGTACAGTTTGATGGATGGAGGCCGGTTTTCAAGCCCGACGCACCAAAATGCCAAATTGCAGCTATCTGCTGATGTGTTTAAGAAATAACACTCTCCATCTCGCCCTGTCGAGACGCCGGGCTGCTCGGCCTGGCGGCGATCTAGTAAATGGTATATTGATAATTGAAATCTTTGCAGCCCTTTCTGCTGACTGTGCTCTTTTAGGCAGATGGTCTCTATTACTCATGTGCAATTGGAGAACATAGAGGAGGGGAGGGGGGGGAATCAGATAGAGCTTATGTAAAATTCTGATTTTATTATACAGCCATGTGTCGAGACATACAGAATAAATTACCTGATGGCACCCGTAGGCAAATTTGACGACACATTATCTTTATGAACACGGCGCGTTTATCCTTGTATCTCACATTCCCCCATTTGCTAAAGCACTCAATATTCCAAACATACTTAACAATTGATGAATGTGGATCTCGCCGGTTCCCTCTGACTATGTGCATCAGAGCTATAACCAGATCACTGCAGCCCAAATGAGAGACCTCTTTTCATTTCCATCGCCTCCGAAATATCACATTGAAGGGTAATAGCCCATTTCGTTTCGATTCCAATGGGCCTCGTGAGTGTATTTTCACCCATGGCGCTCCGCTAAAATAGAAAAAGAACAGACTGTTGACAGTAACCAATGTCACATAATCTCCCCCTGAAGGACAAGCATCAAAGATCAATTTATTTTCCTAAATGCTATTCATATATCCATCTCCGCCGGGCGCCCAGGGACATTGCATATCAGAGTTTAAATCTAATGTTGCATGAATGGATTCTATGGAGGGGCAAAAGACAATACACTGACATAGAAGGCAGACATGAGAGAGAGAGAGGTGACAGACAAGCTCGTGGAAAATAACAGAATTAACCAAATTGCTGCATGGAAAGTGACGTGGGAAATGTTTGTTTTCTCTCGCTATTTGCACTGCGCCTGGAGAGAACGTGGTCCCTGTCAAAGACGTCTCCGATCCAACCCGTGCGACATTATGTGAATGTCGTGTTGAGAAAAAGATCCAAAGCAGAGTGGTTATTGGCTGTATCTGCGATGCATAATTAAAGCTAATTGTAAGGGTCTCTCTGCCCCGCACCCTTTTTTTTTTTTGGCTCCGACTGTTTTTAGTCTTTTCATAGCTCATGCAAAACCTGCTACTTCTTGCACTTCATAATTGCTCCGCACACATGGGACAGGGAGGCTTTGTTTACTGTACCGCGAGCCGGCAGATCAATTCCCCCCCCCCCCCCCCCCCCCCACCCCCTCCCTTTGATAATTGCTGAGCAGAAGATGTGTGTTTCGCAGTTACAATCCTGCCAGCCCTGAAACACTTTGGACAGGAATAAGAGCTAAAGGCGAGGCGGATGAAAAAAAAAAAAGAAAAAAAAAAAAGCTGGCAGCATCTTTTTGAAAATGCAAGGCCTGATATGATCGGTGAAAAAATCAATACTATTAAAAATGAGGGATGGGCCAGCAGAAAGCCCTTCAAAGTGTCAGATTCAATAAAAGACGGCGCTGGGATAATTAGCCGGTGTGAAGAAGCCACAGATCTCCTACGTGACCTTGTGGAGAGAAGTCGTATTTGAAAGATACACTCGGCGCCTGGGAATCTGGCATACTGGGCCTTCCCCCCCATATGGGCTGACACGCGTTGGACGCACCTTGGATGCAGCTTGAGGCAAAGGTAATTTCATTTACAAGTTTTTTTATTTAAAAAATAAATGCGTTGGCCTCTACAGCAGGGACAGCCCTTTGGTTCATTTTCTAAGCTGGCACCACCTCTGCCCCGCCCCTCCCTCCTCTGATAGGTGGTGTCTCATCGACTTTGCACTCGGCCAAAAATGCCAGGACAAACTTTATGTCCCAGTCCATCCCTGGATACACTAACAGAGTGGAAAGAATTGAGACATTAGTAAATCTCGCTAAGCTTTCTAGTACAGATGCCCTGTGTTTGGTGGAAATCGTTTAGTGAATCTGCTTTTGTATGTGATTTCTTCTTCTTCTTTTTCTTTTTTTAGAAAAGCAATTTGACACGTTGATTTTCCCTTAATTTCCCCGAAAATCCTCGAGTGAGTTGCTTTAGAGGCTTCATCATTAGGCAGCCTGACAGAGTAAGTGGGATGGGACCGCAGGCAGGAAAACCACAAACGTGTCTAGTGGTGAGGCGATACGTGTTTCTGTTCTTCTCTTGTGATGAAAGGGTTGAAATGTTAATCTGTGACAGACGAAAACACAGTCATATCATTACGGTAGGAAACTGATGTTTAGTACAAAACATATCAAACCATGCTTGGAAACCTGGTGATAAATGAGCTCCTGAAACACATCATGATTAGCCGTTAGTTACTGAAAAGTTCGTCCACTGCACCACACAACTATAAGTTAAAGTTATTGCCTGCAGATATGTAAGCAGAGGGCAAAAACTGTCTCTCACATACATCCAATGTTTATAAATTGGGAGTCTGAGTAGCACCCAGCTTTCATGTCGTCTGTGTAAGCCTGACATCCCCAGCCAAGAGGGGTGGAAAAAGGTCTAGGTAAGGAAAATATTATTACCCTTTATATCTTTGAGGAGGCAGGCATCCAATCCAGGCCCCTACCCTTGAGATATCGTAGAGGCTGGTTGTTTATGGCCCCCCCCCCCGCCCCCCCAACCCCCCCTGAGAGCCACCGCCAACGTGACAAGTGCAAAGGGATCCGCGGGCATGGCAAATGAACTGTGCACTTCTTCAGAGAGAGGGGTAAAGAGAGGCAATTTCAGGAATGATGGGTGCCGGAGATGATGCCCAATATGCTTCAGCTCTTTAGAATTTACAGCCTCTGCAGCGCTGTGTAAACAGCTGGGGAGCAAAACAGGGTGCTCTGCCTCCCCCCCCCCCCCATACGTCTTTTTTTCCCCTACTTTTTTTTATGCCCGGTCGGCAATGTCCTTGAGAGAACATAATTTTAGATTTCTCTGGAGAAATGCTTAACTATAGTGCCTTGCCTATTGTTTGGATGCCAATATTGCAGTTTTTACCCGTGCATCTATCACTGGTGACAGAAGAGAATTGTTGTGCTAAATTTTTTACAGGGAGGACATTCTTCCCTTTAGACGCATGCAGGGGTTACGAACGCCGCTATGAGCAGGTGTTTAATGGATAGCCGTGGCTATGACAACAAGAAATAACTGCAATCTTGATGCAAGGCCAGTATTGTGAATCTTTTTATGATGCCTGTTGGCCAAAAAAATAAAATAAAGGCCTTTGAAAAGATAGACTCTGGGTTTTCAAGCTAGTTGTACATCAAATATAAAATATTAGGACCAGCTTCATTGTACTCAGCTTGTATAATCGATATGTCAGACCTCTCCTTCAGAACTGAGATAGGCTCATTTAGGGCTGTCATAGTAGACCGTAGATTTTTTTTTTTCATGCTCAAACGACCCGTCAACACACTGACCTTCCTGTTTAAACTTTCACACAAGAAAACCTCCCTCGAAAACTTTTTGGGAGAGAATGCAAAAGCAGGTATCGATTACTCCCCTCCACTTTTTGTGTAATTCTGCTTAATGTACAGCCTGGATCCTTTAAAGTGTACTTCCTTTTTACTGGAAGTAGAACTGCTCCCAAAGTGGAGACAGAACTTCAAACATCAGACGTCTCCTTGGAGTCATAACCTCGTCAAATCTGAACAGGATGAAATGAGATACGGACGTGATGACTTGAAGTTTTCGAGTTTTCTTCAGTAAAAAAGAAATCCAATGATAGCTTTTTTTTTAATGGTGTCCATGTCCAAACACATAATTAAAACTTCTCCCTCAATCTAAATTAATTTGTGTTGAAATGTTTGCATTAATGAACCCAAATACAAACAAGATGCAAGATTCATAATATGTTCAACATGTCAGCATTATTAAGTTTCGCCAAATCTACTGAGACACATACTGAACTTCTAAAAGGTTAATAGTTGTGAAGAAAATTCTTTCTCCCTGTCAGCTGCCTCAGGGTCTGTCTGCAGGATCATCTTCTATCACTTATTGTATAATATTCTATAGACCTTTCACTGAAGCAGGCATCTCTGCTTTTCACAGAAGAAAAGCACATAGCATGCAGCATATAGACCCCGAGTCCTATTGTGCATCCTGGCTCACATGTATGTCTTACTTGGACATTTGATGGAACAAAGGATGCGCTTCACCTGTACTTTTCTTGCTATGGAATGATGTCATGGGACATATACGGTTCATCAGGTTCAAACGAGCAATTTACAGCATCAATCCAACGTATTCACAACTTTAAATTCTAAACACTTTATTTTAGAAAAGTCCTTAAAATCAACTGTACAAATCGTGCCAATAAACTGTATTTCCCAAAGTTTGACTCATCCATTTCCTTTTCTATTCTTAAGTGTTGCAGATATGACTCCCCTCGGGGGGGTTTCCACACATGCCAGAGGCCGAAAGGCTTCACACAGTCTCGAGTCTTTAGGTCAACTCCCTGTCAGCAACCCGCAAGAGAGCGTGTGCCAAACATCTTGAGCTCCGACCTCAAGAGAAATCCATCGCTCGTCTGGCTGCAAACTTTTTCAGACCTCAAAGCGGATCTATAGCGGTTCGCTGCGGGGGTCCTCGCCTGCTGTTGCCATGGCTCTCGGGTCTCGGGGCCAAACAAGTCGGCACACAGCAGACTTTGTAGAGCTGTGGGTTGAGGCCCTATTGTTGCTGCGTATCTGTTACTGCTGGTGCATTGCCTGTACCCTACGCAGTGCAGAGAGGCATTATGCAAGGTAGCGTGGATGAGGAAATGGTTCTGTCCACCCACAGGGACGGATCTCAAGAGTGTGTGTGTGTGTGTGTGTGTGTACGAGAGAGCCGTGTGTGCAGGGAGAGAGAACGAAATGCGGTGGTATATATCTTGATGTTTTTTCCCCCCCTGCTGCTGTAAAAGGCTCCTGCACATTTCTGCCCAGCGCACAGCAAACGTCCACTCAATGACCCTGACCTTTCATGAAATGCACAATAAAATGTTTAAGTGGCATAGCAGCGCCGTTGAACTCTGGATAAATTGCCTCATATTTTCTGTGGAGCTCCACATTGTTCAAGGCAACACGAGATTCAAGACTCCGGCGCAGCGGCGAAACTACGAGATTGAAAAATATATTATGGCGAAATATTGTGTTATGGTGTACACGAAGCTTTAGCAATATTGTCATTGCTTTATTTATATCTCTGAAGAGCGAAGGTATCACAGTTTCCAGGACAGGATCTTCTTTTTGGAAATGAATCCTGCACAGATAAATATCTATATCACGCCCTTGGTTCCTCACTTCCAGCTTCATCACATGGGGAGTGGAAGGAAAAAAAAAAAGAAGAAGGAAAACACAATGCATATTTCAGCCTGAGAAGAGGAATGTGATTGAAACACACGACGATGGCGGTTCATGCATATAATGGGTCTGGCATCCCAAATGAACGACTCCGTTGTGCAAGCCTTCAAACTTGTGTTGGCATCAAACTGTCACCCGTGGCTTTTAATTTCACATATCGCCCCGAGGCATGTCGGGAGGCTATTTGCATCCAAAACACCTAGCGATCCAACATACACTGAACTTATGAACTAGTTTTCTACCTCACTTTTTTTTCTCTCCCCCCGATGATACATAAAAGTGAGGGTAAAAGCTAACACACTGCATTGTACAAGACCTGAATAAATGGACTTGCTAAGGGGTTTGCAAATGAGCTACAGTCATTCCATTTTAAATTTAAGTCTGCCCATTAAAAAAAAAAAAAAAAAGTTTTCAAAGTGCTGTTCGCCAGATATTTTTTTAATTACAACTTTGAAAAGACTTATTTATAATTTACCTGGGCTGAATAAATCTGAGCCGGCACTGCAACCAGACTGCCCATAATCCTAAACGCTTGTTCCAAAGGTGGCATGGGGGAAACGAAACACAGCATTTTTTTTTGGTTAGCCTGAATTAAACATTCAGGGAAAAAAAAGGTGGTCTGCTGTTTAAAATAAAAAAAAACACTGTAGTGAAATAAACATGGAACAAGGTGCAGCCATGCAGTTTGTATGAGTGTGCATGCACCTCGGCCCTGGGAAACCCGGCAGGGGAACACCGGTCTGCTCACGGAGAGATTACCATGATAAACACGTCTCCTGGGGAAGGGGAAGTAACAGCATAAGACGGACACACAGTATTGGATGCTTCCCGGGCCTGCAGAGCATGCACTTCACTGTCATTTCATATTCATATCACACACAGCAGCAGCAGTGAGCACTGTGACTGGCAGCCACTGCAGCTTTTAATTCGATTCGAAAATACACCCATACTGATAACAGCAACACCATTTTCAAAAGTAACATATATTCACATGTGACACATATAACAAACTGCAACGCGCATATTTCACATTCTAACAAAGGGTGATATGAACAGCTTGAATTATAACAGTAGCAGGAGGAAGTGTGTGATTAATCTGACACAAACAGGACAAAGGGAGACTATTTTTTGTCAACTGTTCATGTATTTACAACGCCTGTTATGGCTGCGTTTTGGCAGAATCGCCGGGGTAAATGATGCACATGTGAAAGTGCAAGATTAATAAGCAGTTCATCCCAGAAGGGGCAACATCTCCTGCATCTTAATGTGTTCTCTCTCTTGTATTTGTGGCAATAAAAACACACACACACACACACACACACACACACACACACACACACAGACACACAGATACACACAAAAAACAAAAGCAGACATATTCAGTTACCGCCACACAATCACTCTGTATACGTCCATGATCAATTGTCTCGTGTTCTGATTAGGAGATTACATGCTTGATGTGTAAATAAATTCAATTATGTACCAATTTGCACTGGAAACAAAAAGGAGTTTTTGGAAAGGAGCGTATGATTGTATGAACCTCATTCTCACATGGAGTTAATGTTCCGTTTGTACTTCCTATTAGTTACTGTTTGCTGCAGTTTAGACAGCCAATGATGTCCTTTTGAAAGAGGCAAAAAAGGGAGGAAACACAAATGAGCTGCTCATCATGCAGTCCCCTCAAAGTAATTGAAAAAAAAGGAGGAAAAGCGCAATTACCAGAAAACAATGTCCTGGTTACCCGGGATAATCCGCAGACCTCACAATCAATAGTTTCCATATAGGGGCCATTTCTTCAGTTGAGAAGCAGCTCGAACAAAAAATAAAAAACGTAGGTCTGTGGATTAACAGGGACCATTTTCCTGGAAAGGCACACGGCGGAGTCTTTTCAAATGTCATTTTGCAATGCATTAAGCTCCAGGAACAACATTACATTCACCGCTATTGTATTGTGGTCGCAGCAGAGGTGGATATCCGAGAAACCGAGTCTATCTGCATGGCTGGATACCAAACGACTGGTGGGTGAGAAAATATGTGAAATATGCTTTAAGCGCTTGAGATGATCTTGAAAAATAAAAACCAAATATGATGAGCCCTATACTGCATGTTGACATAATGACAAAGATACATCCTCCTCAAATATGATTTTATTTTCATAAGATTATGAAAAAAATGTGCACAATTCTTTTAAACATAATTGTACACAAACTAGAAAATTCACAGTCAGCAGGCTGCAGATTCTCCACAAGGGTTCTATATATGCCAATCAAGGAAAGTAAAAGCAGCAGAGATTCAAACCTGCAGGTGTAGGTCAGGTGGCAACCTACGGTTCTGAAAAGTGAAGCCAACCCTGGAGCGCCTTAGACTCTCTGCTGGCCATCAGGGGATGACTCCTCAACATGACCCGACTCCTCACTTGATTTACTATCACAGTAAATATTGTAAACATGAGTTTATGGTCTTAATCTCTAGTTTCAAGTCTTCTTCAATAAAGCATGATGCTCATTGTGTAAATTATGGTCCATTTAGAGTCTAATAGACAATAAAGCAGGGTAAACAGCTTTAGGGCGGGGCTACCTGATGATTGACAGGTTGCTACCGTGGCATCGCTATACTGTCCCTTCCATGCTACCAATGCAATTAGCTACTAAGATTACTGTAACACTGAGCTGTAATGTTAACCTCGATTTATAGAAGCTAACTTTGTTAAGAGCTTTACACCAGAAGCCAGATCTGCTCTATTCATCAGATCCACCCGTCGCTCCTATGCAGTCCAAATATGGTCACTTCCTTCACTGGTTGCAAACATTCCACGATGGCATGTCAATGCAGCAAGACTTCTGCCTTCTGCCTATTATAGTAACTGTTTTCTGTGTGCGTTTGTTTTTGAGGTTTTATCATTTTTTAACACTTTGACCACCTGGTAGCAAAAACACAATTGGATATACTAATTAATTCCAGATATGAGACAGTTGAGCTAACAACTGTAGAAGGGGCCTTTGCTAGCTGGAAGATGTGCATATCAGCATGTCTACTGTACCTGCCAATGGATTGTCTGGCTTTGGGAGCTTTGCAACAGTGACACTGTGTCCTTGTTATTTTGTGATCATGCAGAATATTTTAGAGGCCATCTCCCACCTAGTTTGTATTTTTAGCATCTAAAAATTATCCGCCGAGATCGCTGCCATTTCTGTGATCCTTGTCCAAGAAAATTGTTTGATGTTGAGCGAGGGGGGGGGTTTTGTTGGAATTTTTGCAACAGACTGTGTGAGTCGTTCCACGGTGTTCTGGAAGGAGCGGCGCTGCATGGCGGCGCCAGCAGCTACCAACTGTCTCGTCTTTGAAAATGTCCTGAAAAAAAAAAAAAAAGGGGGCCTTAGTGGCGTCTAAAGAAGAACAGGAGCAGAGAGGGGAATACTCATCTATGTTATTTCCCTGCCCGGAAATATCAAAACCTGCCTCTCTGGCTCATACGACACACGGTGAGTGCACCTGGACGCCCGTGCGTGTCACTGATTCGTTCATCACCAGTGACTATTCCTATTTGAAGATAATTCAACACGCTTCCCCCTACACCTGACTCGTTCTGCCTCAGCATCAAAATCAATTTCCCCCCCCAATCCCCACCGTAGATCCCCACTCCTCGCGTCCTCTGCTGCCAGACTGCTCAGCTGTCCATCACGCGGCAGCCTTTAGCATCCCAGACAGTAATTGGATGTGTGCCGCACGCAGGCGGTCTCCTTCATTTATATTATGCTGTGAATATATAAGCCGAGGATAAGGGGGAAGTTATGCGGATACGGTTATATGTCTACATTATCATATCTACTGCTATAGGTGGAAATGTTCATATAGATCAATCTTAATGGGAACACCTGTCTCTGCATGACGATGAGTCCCAGGGAAGGGAGAGAAGACCACTTTCTGTGGTCGTCCTCCGGATGACCATAATCGGGAATAGGAGGGGGAACTCAATTCAGCAGCTCGTTTTAAGTTCGACCCGGAAAGTGAACGGTGCTGGAAATCAACTGGTTATTGTCTGGGAGGTGAACGGGCCCCGGAAAACGTCGAGGAATTGGATGTGGCGTCGTGAGATGATTTATGCCCACGCTTATACTGTACGCATCCAATGTTCCATTCCTTTCACACACCTGTTGTTTACGCGTCATTAGAGAGCCGATGCCGGAGCCAGGTTTTAATTAGAATGCCCACCATATTCCATTTACAGCATGCGTCTGTTTGACTGAACGTTCAAAACACTTCTGACAATGACTCTTCTTTTCAGCGCCGAGATATATTATTATTTATTGCCCGCAAAGCAGTCAGCTTCATTATTTTGGTATTAGTCCTGAAGCTGACAAAGACTTAAGGGACCGTTAAAATCACTCCATCATGAAATATTTACCACCCTCTAATTATTTGAGGCTTGGCAGACATTTTCAAAAGCACCTCAGTGGACGAGCCAATTTCCAAATGGGAAAAAGAAAAAAAAAAAAAAAATCTTGTGAAGTTAGCCATGGCCCCTATTAATATTCCTCTATGCAAATGCCAGATGATCTTCCCACACATTTAACTGTTAGGCCTTTCTGCGTTTCACTGACTGAGTCACAGCATTAAAATGAAAGTGTCTTCATTTTTTTATACAGTATAGAAGAAGAGAAATGCCACAAAACAATAAATGAAGGCCGTGCTGCTGAATATTAAAAAAAAGTCTGATTTAACTGTAAAGATTCCAAAGTTCAATCGCAGCCAAAATGTGATCTTTTGAAGCGACATGTTCCTTTGATTGGATTTCACTGCAGAGAGTAAAGTGCTATTTCTTCACTCAATATTCTTTTGTTGATTCCGACGTGTGAGTGAAAGGTGGATAATCCAGTTGGTGCTTTAAGGTGTCAAAAATAAATGCAAAGACCAAAAAAATACAGTTGGGTTTGACTCAAATTGCAAATAACAAATAGCACTTTGAAGTATTTGCTCCAAAAATGTATAGCTTTAAATTAACAACGATCAAACAGCACTTTAGATCAAAACATGAGCACCCATTGATTTTCTTCTTTAATTAAATATTTAATTGCTGTTGGCGTCTCTGACTGAAAACCATGTGATCAAAAAGAAGCGGATCTCGTCTCGTCAACACACATTTGTTCACAGGAATGATACAACATTTTTGTAAGAAATAACGTTTTTCCTACCGGTCAGAGTAGCGTGTGTCTCCATAAGTTACTCGTTAAAGTCTAAATTTACTTGCATTTGGCGACTGTTAATCTTGGACCCTGTCGAGACAGATTCCAGCCTGAGGCTGAAGAAACTGGCATTCACAAGGCTACTATAGGCATCAAAGAAGCAGATGGCAAGCACGGGCAATCTGCCATTATATTTAAAAAAAAAAAGCAGTACTGATGGCTCACCCATATTTTTTTGTCCGTACGTTGGACTGCTCATTTATTCCTCACTGGAAACGGCCAATCCAGTGCTGCCGCTCTGACTATTTCCAAAGCCAGAAACCTACACTTACTATTTCCTAAGACGGAGAATAAGCACCATCTCAGCTGCTCAAGGGCGCCTTGTAACCAGGAAGACAAGGACGGTTGAATGGTTTAAGAACGGTTTAATACAAGGACATTTTAGAAAAGGACACGGGGGTTTCAGCGATTAAACCCGTGACCTTCTACTTGTAGGATGGACTCTAACGACGAAGCAGCTACGGCACCATGATTAAGTAGCTCCACAAGAGTATTTCAGGTTAATGATTTCAGTTAAAACACGTACTATAGGCAACAGTGAGACATAGTGGGTGGACCTCAGACCCTCTAGGGGGTCCGCATGTAAGTCACCACGGAAGAAAACGTACATTTTAAAGTAAGATGCATACAAAATGTACATTTATACTTGATTTATGTTTCTCACAGAACTATAATTATTAGATTATCACGTTAACTATCTTACCTTTTGTTGAATGAAGGCGTTGATTTTCTTTTACATGAATGGCATGCAATGACCACTCTGTGTCATTCAGACTGCATCCGTTTGCAGTTGATCCTGCACACAACGATGATGTTTCAGCGGCGTAATCTAATAAAAGCTCAATAAAGAAAATGTTTTTCATATCAATTGAATATCTGAACGTTCTACAGTTGTATTAACTGCCGTTGTAATCACGTTGTAGGACAACATTGAGTACTCAAAGGACATAAGAGAAAGTCGTTTGTTTTGACTTTTTGAAGGATATTTCACTACCGAGGCGTATTCACGTCATTCCAATTCCTTCCAGGATTGTTTTGTGCTAACCAAAGATCTATTTCTTTTATTGATTTTCATAAGCGGTAGAAATGCCTTTGATGACTCTATTTTGACAGTTTAATCTAAAGTCCAGTCTGAGGTGAACCCATTAAACCCTGATTGGAACAATAACACTAGCAATGACTTAAAAACATAACACAAATCCGATGGTAAGCCCCCAAGTTGCATGCAGACAGGAACCACCGCTAAGAATCTCCAGAGAACCTCCGAGGCCTCGATCCCGTGACGACAGGACTTGGCATCCGGCATCGGTGTCACGCCTGCGATACGACACCGGGGGTCGTTTGCCCAGCCAATCATAGCTCGGTTCCACATTGCTCCATACTTTGTGATGTCTTCGCTCCACTGCTCAGACGGAGGATGAAGGTCTCCGTGGCAACTGGACAGATGCTGTGCAGGAGACATTGCTCTTCTGTTCCGCTGACCCACCCACAGCTCTCACACACACACACACACACTAGTATTTGTGATGTGCACCGTTCACTGTAGCCCTTGGGAGGACCAGCAGACCACGGAGGCTTCTGTGTTTCATGCACTGTTAGGTTGGCTAGGGGCTCTTTATAGCCGACTCCTGCCAGTCCTGCAGAGTCCAGGAGCAGATAACCCCACTGGTCCGTGGAGATCCCACAGCCTCCCATGGGAATGCGCTGGGAAAAAAAATCATGCTTACCGATGCATTATCACTGACGAGCGCTGGCTTATCAATGTCAATGCAGACTTAATGTGATTGCATGTAGGCGAGGTTTGGGAGAGAGAAAAAAAGAGGCGGTCCCGGTAATTCTTCGTAGCACTCGGTGTGTTTGACATACGTCTGTGGGCACCAGGTTGATGGAGCAGAAAACAAACAAACGGTGAGAATTTTAACACTTGTGTGTCACCATGCTGACAGCTTGGCTTGTCGCCCCCCAGAGAGCAGGAAAGGGTTTTTTTTGGTTGGGAAAATGAGCAGGTCCAGATTGAGATTTCCATTATCTCATGCTTGATCACCACTCAAATTGCAATATATCGCCAAGACAAATCTGTTCCTTCATGCTTTGTGAGCTTTAGGTTGGATTGTCTTATTCTCCTGACCAAAAATAGAAGAAAAAAAAGTAATTTTATGGGTTGTTTTAGCAAATCGTGTTATTCAGAAATGAACCATTACTTACAGTAATGTGACACAAAGCTCATTGTGACCGAAGGCCCCGCATTTCCCGTCCTCGCTGAAGCAAGTCGTATTTACATGATAAAGACTTCTTCATCTAGCAGATCTGCTTATCGCTACAGCACCCTTCAAGCATTCTTTCATTTAGACTGTTATGTTGTGCTGCCGCGCCCCCTCCTCAATGCAACCCTCGGATCCGAGACACTACTGGCGGGCGCACGATCATCTCATTACGCCAAATACTGAATTTTTAATGGGTCATTACGGTCGGACATTTTCCGGCAGCGGTTCCGTCGGTGCAAACAGGTGGAATAGGGTTCTGTCAGGTCACCGTCTGCCCAGGCAAAATATCTCCACTGATCCCCATCTATATCCTGTCTGCCAAATGAAAAAAAAAAAAAAAACGACAGCGGATAAAAGCTCGCCGCTGCCATATCAGAGCTAAGATCTTGACCCCTAATGTCCTTGCGGAGTGGCTGCGAGACAGACGGTGCCTTTCAAAAGCTATCAATTTATTTCAGGGTGAGGCTAAAGCTAATTTCAACAGCCCTCAAAGGATTTGCTGATATAATAGATTACGCGGAGCGGCATTATAACCCCGCCGCGCTCCTGTATGCCATTAGACTTGTTTGTACTGCATTACTGATTCAATCTTATTTAAATGTACTCTGGTAATTAGGCCCTACAGTAATTATAGGGAATGATTGTATTAATGGGAAACTGGAAAATTGAGAATTGACAAACGCCGGGTTATTAACTGGCTTCCAGATTCACCTCATATTTATTCAGATTTTTCTTCGTGATGGTTCGCTGTACATCAGAGAGACAAGCACTGGCGTTCCAGACCGAGTGCCAAGAGCAAGAGACCATTAAGTCTTAAGAGACTTGCAGTAGATGTAGGTAGAGTCAGAGAGAGAGACAGAGGGGGAGAGGGAGAGAGAGAGAGAACACAGTCCAATCAATATTCAAACTGCAAAATGAATTTGACTGGAGCGAGAACTTCTCATCAAATGAGAAAAGAAATTGGATATGAAAGATGACCTGCCATAAAATCCGATATCCCACAATGCCATCTGTCAGCCAGCGGCTGGGGAATAATGACAACGGCTAATGAAAGTTGAGCCCCGGTTCGGCGGCGGTTTTAAATCAGCCCCCATGCTGGGGCCGCCTCGCCGCGCTGACTCAGAGCGCCGTCGTCCATCCCAAGCCAGCTGGACGCCAAAAGAACAGAAAGGGGTGGGAGACCTTCATCGTTATCCCGAAACCGGTTTCAAACATGAAACAGAAACAGGACTCAGGTGTTTTCTGGTATTTACTCTGGTCCTGAAGGTGGTCTGCCTCCGACTAACAGAGAGGTCAGAGGTCAAGTTACAGGACAGCGCCAGTGGAAATGAAGGATTCTTCGTACTTAGACCTTCCAGTCGATGGACAGTTTCTCTGCAACCCTGCAGCTTAAAAAGTACCCGATGTGCCAGATGAAACATGTTGTCTGCCTCATGCTGTTGCCTCCTTTTTTGGGGGATTTCTTTTAAACAACAGGGAATATAAAAGCCATTAAAATCCTTCAGTAAAAATGCATAAAAGAAACTAATAAAGAATAACAAAAGAAAAAGAGGTTATATTTACAACAATATTTCCAGTTTCACATCGTTTCCTCTGAACTATGACCCGACATTGCACGATTTAAAATGCAAAGTGTAGAAGCTTGTTAAGGTCGCCGGTCCTGACAAATGTGTTGTTTGTGTATGGTAATAACACAGCTGCATCAAAGCAAATTGTTTCTTTAAATGCCCGCCGTTGAAGTTAAAATCAATTCCAAAGTGCAACCGTCTAGGTATTTTTCACGTCAGATCCCTTTTAAAAACGTTCCTTCTCTCCAAAACGTATTTGTCTTAACACACCATTTATGAAAGGAACACATCCAGGCAAAAGAAAAAGGCAATTATTAAGACATTGGGATGACTTTTCTCCCTCTCATCCATCTTCATCATTTGTTCCAGCCTTCATGTACATTTCTTCGTGATTTACAGTTGGAAGTGCCTTCATAAGTACAACGGTAAATTCAAAAGGTCAAGCTGTCACGCGCTCCGTATTTCTCCCGGTTCTATTAGTAGAACAACATGAGATATATATACGTAAGCAGCAACACCAAGCTGTTAGCGTCGCGGCTTCTCGGGAAAAGCTCGGAGCCTTGAGGCCTTTTACTGCAACGCAAGCGTCTGTCTTTTCAAAAGCAACGTATGTAAAGTTAATGGCCTCTTAAATAAACTGTCAATCGTGCCAACGCTTGGCTTGTTTTCTTTTCTTTTTTTTTACCCACCTGAGTGCACTAATCTTTTTTTTTTCTCTCCAGCCCTGAAAGATCCCTTCTACTTCCTCTGCCTACCAACCTCTACTCCGTTTTCAGCCAAACAGCAGATTTAACAGTTGATCCCATTTTATCCTGTCGATTTCCATTCCAATCTACACCTATAGCCCCGAAGCAGGGAGGAGGAGGGGCAGCAGAAAGCGGCGGCGCTGCGTAGCGATAGCTCACGAGGGTGCAAGGTGACTAATGTCAGGAGAAGAAGGGGTGTCTTCTATCTTATCGTCTCACTCATATATACACTCCACTGTTGGGCTGTCGGCTTAAATCATGGCGCACTGGTTTCTCCGTGCCAGAAGGGGAATTAGCCAAACAATGAAGTGGCAGTCAAATATTGAGCAGCTCATTTAGCAAATTTGGGACGTCAATTAAAAGGCAAACAAAGTGGGGAAAATGGAAAAACAGGAGGGAGCTTCTCCAGAGTGTTTATACGGAAGATTTACAACGGGGGAGAGTATGAAGTAGTCCAACAACAGATAAACCTTGGTGACATAACACTGTTTTGTGGGCTTCTGTAGCTGGATTTCAAAAGGGAAGAGTATACCTCCAGCACTGCACTCAACACCATGACATGCTATTGTTCCGTCAGGGCCGATGGAGATCCTGAATGCAGCTTCGAGGTGACTGGAGGGCAGCTGGATGCTCGTTCCTTCTCTCAGCCTCATCACTTTGTAGGATTTAGACCAGCCGTGCACTATTTTTTATTTATTTTTTTTTGCCTGCGAGTATCTAAAAGCAGTTTTCCTTGTTAAATATTCATGCTGCCCTTCTCTTTCAGGCAGGCTAAGATTTTTTTATTTTATTTTTTTTAAGTGCATAAGTGCTGTATTGGTGTTTTGATGGCCTGGGTGTAAATGGAGCGTGAGGCCCTGAATTCAGCTGTTAAGAGCCGTGTCCGTAACAACGGAGGAAGAACGCAAGGGGCGAGCGTCTCACGACACAAATGAGATGTCTACTTTTGTTTCGTGCGGAGGAGACGGGGAGAAGAGGAAGGCGAAGGAGGATCGGAGGAGGGAAGAAAACGAGGAGGTGTGAGACGCTCCAGAGAGACCAACCTTCGATGGAAAGGCTATATAACAGTATGAAATCTTACTCATTTTGTTTTGTCCTTGCCCGGCAGCTTCCAACCATAACTCGCGTGTCCTTGAGAGGAACCTGCTTGTAATGAGCGCTGTGTAATCTTACTTTTCATTGACAAAAAGAACCATCAAAGGCAACTCCATAGCTGGGACTAAGTGTAAATCATGTTTTAATTAAGGAGCATATAAGAATCCCATTCTTCCCTCAGAGGGAAAGACTTTCCCCGACGGACCGCCTTCAACTTCCACTGTAACGTTCCTCCAAATAGCTTAACTAGATGCTAATTGAGGCTGTGGTGAGGATGCATACTGTGTTAATCAATCTTTTAGGCAGTCGGTGCTTTTGATTTTAAAAAAGGAGCCTCCCCCAACAACAACACTTCTTTTTTACAGGCGAAGGGATTTTGCAAACTTGACAGAACAAGAAAGGTTTAGAAGAGAGTGTCAGCAAATTGTTTGCGACTTTCATTTGAATGAACAGCTATGACAATGGATTAAATTCGCTGTGTCATGTTTATGAAACTAAGGAGGACATGAAAAGTACATTTTTCTCAGGATAAAAGAGAAAACAAACTTTGATCAGGTGTCTCCTCGAGGTCCCGTTACAAAACAGGATCCTGACAGAAAGAACTTATTGATTTTTCATTGAGCAATAACAGGAGTGTGACTCACGGATAACCTTGAGGTATGAATGGAGCTAACAAAGCAGCGCCCACTGAAGCCATCATAGGTGGGTGTACGGGTCATTAACATGTCATTTATGTATATTGGGGCGTGGGAGGGGGGGAGTTTGGGGGGACAATAGGCCATCAGAGGGCCAGGTGGAGTAATTAAAGTCGCAAATCACTTAGGATCTGCCATTTCTACTGGCAACACGTTAGCAATAAACACAAACTCATTATTGCAGTGCACTCCTTGGCCCATAAATGTCTCCGAAGCTGAGGCAGGTAATAGTGATGAGTAAAGCCTTACATCACTGTTTGGACTGATGGGCCCACAAGGGAACCCCACCCGGCATCTGTGTGTATTCGCCCCGAAATGGCTGAAATGGCAGCAGCAATGGCCTGCGAGTTATTTGATTAGTGCTCCCCGAAGACCAATCACGCTGCTACAGGGGAGAGAGAGAGAGAGAGTGAGAGAGAGAGAGAGAGAGAGAGAGAGCACAGTATATGCTGTTGAAGTCAAAGGAATCCTTCAACATTTTTGGGAAACACACTTCCTGCCAAGAGCTTTATGACTGGATGATACAGTTCTCGTTCTATGCATTCAGGCAGGTTTTTGGTATCTTCGGATCCCTGTTTCCAGTCTTGATGCTAGGCTAAGCTAACTATGCTAACAGCCACTGGCTCTAGCTTCTTATTGGAGTGCTTCCAATCTTAGCCTAAATCTAAATCTTGGCAGGAAAGCCTTAAAGCATCTTCACCCAAAATGTCCAACCACTCCACTAATTTACGACGCTTTGTTACGACTCATTAATATCAAATGTAGACATGCATCTGACGATGAGATCAAAGTCCATCTTTCCGTGTCGTTATAATGCCAAAGGGGATAAAAAAAGTTGATATTGTTTCCACTTATGTAGCCATAAATGCAAAGTGTCCCTTCAACTGGCAAACAATCTCATCTCGCCAGGCCTTTAACCTTGAGAGCTGGCATCGGATGCAAAGGCAAGTTTTATGATTCAAAGCTGGACACTGGAAGGAAAACAGTGAGTCACTGTTCATTTACATCCGTAGCAGCGTCGTCCTCTGGTGGTATCTCCGTCTCTGATTCTTCACTCGCTTATTGTTTGCTTTTGCTCGACTCCACCTGCACGCACGTAGACGTACACGTGCCCACGCCGACTCGAAAGCCCACTCGCCACATCAGAGCAAACGCTCACATTTCACCGGCCCACCCGAGCACACATCACAAGCAGTCGCTAATGAATGGCACCGCTAATTAGCCTCCTTCCCTTTCTTCTGCCTCCCACTCCCTTAACACAGGATCACAGAGTGTGGGTCGGTCGTTTCTCAGCTCGGAGGGCAGACTATCCGCCAGAGAGCCCTTTACAGCCCGAAATCACCAAGATGCCGGTGAGCAGCTTGTCTGATTAGCACTGATTGCTCTCTAATTGGAGTTCTCCAAAACACGATGACCTCTGCTTTGTTTACTGATGGGATTAATCACAGTCTGGCAGAATTAGAAATCCCAACTGAATTCATCCCGTCCTCGTTATTTGAAGGCTGCCGCGGCTGCACTCCACCTCAACAACCGCCTCCTTTCTTGTTGGATGCTGGCAAATGATATCTAAAACGTGCGTTTTTCCTGCAGAAGCAGCTGTGTGAAGCCTGAAGTGGACCTCCGCCACTGTCCACCTTGTTTTCTTTTAGGTTTGACCCGACTGTTGGTCCGCCTTTGTTAACTCCGATTCAAAGAGGATGGCTTTCGTTTCGCATTCGTGCTCCCGTGAAGACGCAGTGGGTCTCTTAAGGCAATTACACATTATATGACGATCAGGGAGGCTCAGTTAATACTGGTATCAATGATTTATATGCATTGTGCTGAATACCACATATTTCATTATATAGCAACACCATTTTAGACGGATAGGATATTTAATTTCATCACACAAATGTGGCTGGCCCTCAGATGCTTCTGTGGTTTGGGTCCAGACTGACTTACGTTACGTTGTGACGAACAAAAACCTCGACAACCTTCCAGTCAAATAATTATTATCTCGGTGAGGAGTCCGCGTAATGAGCAGAGAACTGAACAAGAAGCCTTTTGGTGAGATTAAGAGCCTCCTCTTCACACCAGGGTCCTTGTTTGGCAATAATGGCAGCTCTCTTTACGAAGCCGTGTATTATTCGGAGCAAACTCCCAATTAGGAAGGTTTTTGGCTCTTTGTCGAATGAGTACTTAACTGATTTTCAATCTTATCTTAATGTTCTTATTTATATACACCATTACCCCTATCAGCACCTTTTTTAGTATGGCATTGGCAGTCTCTGTTCACCAAACCTTAACTTAGCGCCGTTACATGCCGAAGATTTAGGGCTCCGTGTGGTGAATTTGAGTGCTATTGCTTCTACTCATGCCAGGCTTGCATCATCAGTGGAGGATTTGGTGAAGAGCTTTTTTATTCCACATACTGTGATCCATTTGAATGGGCCATGACACATATGCAGGGAAGGTTGAAAATGGCTAAAGTGGTTGTCCTGGTGTCAAAGCGGCAGAGCGGCTGATGACAAACAGCAGTTTCTGGGCGTGCAGACAAAAGGATGACAAACGGTTGAAGCCGGGGCAACTTTGAAGTTTGAGTGACCGCTTCAGACGAAGGCGACTGGATGTCGCGAGCCCGAGAGACGGGAGCAGATACATATGTAGGCAGGTACAAAGACGGGGGGGGGACACAGATGCACGAGGGTAGATCTGGTGTCACCGGTTCTCTACCAGCCAGCGAGCGAAAGGGACAGAACAGATGCTCGGGGACGGGCCCTGGCTCGCAGCCGTCACAACCACGGAGTGTGTTGTCAGTGCGGAGAGGTTGATGGCGACATCACAGTTCCCACTTTAGTCTGCTCGGGAGCGTCGGCCGATCTGCTGGGACCCAGACGGGCAGCCTGTGATGGCGTTTTGGCTGGCACCGGCGGGACATCTCCAGGTTTTCAATGATCTCGCTGACATCCGTCACCTTCTGACCACTTTAGGACAGACTATAAAACATATATGTCCATCCTTCAGCGTTTGCTAAGTCCCACGTGACAGAAGAGTATCTTTTTCTTCTGGAAACTATTGAAGTTACAGTTTGATATTCGTATAATCACGGTCTTAATGAGAGTTAGATGTGAATGATGATATTACTCTCATGTCTATTAAATATGAAGCTAGAGCCAGGAGGTGATTAGCCTAGCTTAGCACAAAGACTGAAAGCAGGGGGAAACAGCTAGTTTGCTCTCTTTTCAAAGTAAAATAATACACCTGCTAGCAATTCTGAAACATCTACAGGTTGTACCTCCTTGTTAAACCATAACTTGTAATGTTTATATTTGTGAATGGATAAAACAAATGATATGCAACGTGGTGATGAGTGAGCTGAGAGGTGAGTACAGTGTAGGTGTATGTTTGAACTTGAAAAAGAGCACAGACAGTTTCCTCCCACTTCCATTCTTTATGCTAAGCTATGCTAATTGTCTTTGACTCGATACTGAACACGCAAAAACTCACGACAAGAAAGCCAATGAGTGCATTTACCTTACTTGCATGGTTCACTCTATCTTGACAATAAGGCAATTCAGTTATTTATTAGTAGCATTATAATTCAGAACTATGCATATATACTTATCAGTGACAGCCAAAGTGCTATGAACATGGACAGATTTAAGCATGTGGGAGAAACTGCCAGAATCAGCGGACATAAACACATCATGAAGAGCTTAATGGAGCATGTTTTTCCTGTTTCTTAATCCAAGAACATTTTCCATTAGCCTAATTGCAAAGTAGCAAAATTTCAGAATTTAATGGTCTTTGCCACTAAAACTCAAGTTCCCACCGTCCCAAAAAAATGTTGTCCTCTCTTGACACTCTTGTATGCAATCCAAAACACTTTAGGATCCATTAAAGGTGCTACATACCCCCTAAGATGCACCCAAGGACGGTGATGCAGAACATTAACTCTCCTATCGGCTTCGAAAAAACAAAACCTTAAACACATGAGAATAAGGAGCTGGACTGAGTTTGATGGGGGTTTTTTTTTAACGTAAATCTACTTCATCCCTCTCTCCATGCTGTCTGGGATCCTTCGGTTGAAAAGACCTTCCATCGGTGATGAGCGAACAGTGTGCTGTCGTTTGACCATCATCAAAGCTGCATACGCTGCGGATGGTTGAATAGAGAGCAGCTCACATCACATCACACAGGGCTCTGGCGTGGGCACGTTTAAGCCCCTCGCAGCTCAAACTGCCTTATCTTTGTGTAGAAAACGATGGAGCGGCCATTACGAACCGGGGTACTAAAACATTTACCTGACAGCATCCAATTACCCACATATTGATTACAGTAGATTTCTCTATCGCCCTCTTGCCTCTTCCATACCATCATCTGTACCTTTTTCAGCCCCTCTTCAGGTGACAAGATAGTGAGGCCGAACTGCCCCCAAGATCAAAATTTCATCCCTGCTTTCAGAGAGTAAAGAAAAATAAAAAAATATACACAGCAGAGCAAAGCAGAGTGTAGTCCCGCAAAAAAAAAGAAGCCTGGCTGACAGTAATTGCAGCAGAGTGGTAACGGCTCACAATTGCACTTGTATGCTTTGTACCCTGTGATCAAAAAGGCTGCTCCGGCCGTGGACGTTTTCACGATAACGTTTAGCTGCAGAAAGACATGCATATAGGCCGGTGTAGCTCTGTGAAGGATGCAGAAATGCACACGGTTGTATATTAAAAAATATATATATAAATATATGTATTTTGACATTTCATCTACATGAAATAGCAAAAATCTCAACAAGCTTTAACAAGAACAAGCAGCGGTTCACTCTGTCCCCGACCCTCGGAATGACCCTGATATTTTACTACCAGAAATATACCGCAGCCTGGTCCGGCTGACCAAGCTCCCCGACAGAACTGTGCTTACAAGCGGAATGCAAACGACATAATTGGCTATGTAGAACTCTTGCTCTATTAGACGAGGGGAGCGTGGTGCCTGATAGCCTTCATCACTACTAAAGCTCTTCATTAATCTCCATCCACAAGGTCAAGGAGTTGCCCCCCGTACAAGACAAATGAATTTAAGCTCCGCCATCGAGAAATGAACCCTGTGTGACTGAACGACAGAGGTGGCACGCAGATTCTGTGGGAGACTTTGTTATTGCAATGAGCTGCGATGCACTTTTTCTTTTAAACAAAAGAGCCCATTATTCTGTTGGAAAAGTGCTGATGAAGAAATCCATGCATCTCTTCTTTGTCCTCATGTTGCGGTGCAGAAGCCTAACTTCTTTTTCCTCACTTTGAAGACCCCTAAAGCTGCAAACCCCAGAGAAACCTCGACTGCTTCTTCCCAATGCAGTAAACAACAACTCTGGGTATTACCGAAGCTTTTATGTGCACAGCGTGCTGCCTGACCCTGAAATAATTCCCCCCTCTTCCACCGAACCAGGCTTCCACTCGGAGGTTAGCCTCCAAGGCGGCATTTGATGTAGAGGAAAATATTGTGCACCTTCACAAATAAATCAAACTGCATTTAGGACAGGTCTGCGCTGATTCATAACCCTCGGGAGCACACACACACACACACACACACACACACACACACACACACACACACACACACACACACACACCACACACACACACACGGGGATCGTAAGCAGCTCACACATCCCAGAAATCTTTGCTTTCATTACCTCTCACATCCTTGGAGATCCCCTTCACTCCCCCCGTGTGGGTGTGGAAGTACGGGTGTGTGTCCCCCTTTTTTTTTTTTTTAATCAAAGTTTGCTAATGGCAAATTAAATTAACACATTCCGACGGCCAAGTCGATCAACTGGTCCAGGTCATCTGCAGGACACTCACCCTTCTGAAAGACATCCACTTATTAAGGCCTGCGATCAAATGTTTTTAGCCGATTCATGAAATGCTCCTCTTAAATAAATCAGCCCAAATAGATGCTTCTGAGCTATTACAACTTGTCCTCGGAGTACACGAGGGAATCAAAATCTTAATGGGGCCGGATTACCGCCGTGATTGTTGGGAGCTTTTAATGACGTTTCAGTGCAGAAATGACCGGAGAAAAAAAAATTGGTGAGACTTGACTGGGGAACAAGGCTGAGAGGCAGGCAGCCTGACCTCAATTACACGAGTGGCCCTCGAGCAGCGGCTTTGCTGGAGATTGTCCCGCACCTGCAGATATGGATTTCCATAGGTCTTCACTCGGCGCATGCACGCCGGTTCACGTGCACTTGTCAGGCACTTGCACACACTTGAGTGTCTGTTTAAAGTAAACTGTTATATTTCTGAATTAAAATCTAAAATATTTTTTTTTCAGAAAAGGGAAAAAAGAACTGACTTTATCTTCTATGATTAATTGAAGCAGAATATCGCCAAATATCTGTTTAGCATTAGATACAGAAAACAGGCTGGTTTGGTGGTTTGCCAGAAGAATAAACTACTTGAAAATGTGATATTTGAAAGATGCTCAGTGGAGTTGGAAAGTTTTACTTTTGGGCCCAATGACATCACTCAACAAACCTGGAAGTTGTAATTCCATGTATTGGTTTGGGGTTTATAGACCACATGTGTGCGTTACAGAGATTACAGTTTAAACATTGGACACCAGACAGGAACCGTCTAGCAAAATGTTGCATAATAGGGAAAGTAGGATCCTAATAACTTATTTATGAACTGACTTTCCTGAATAATTCTACTAAAAAAAGTGTGCAAACATAGCAGTAAAGGTGCCAGAGTGTGTGCTAGGGAACATTCTTTATACTACAATGGCAGCCGTTCCATTCTACTACATGCATTACATTCGGGGTCACACAAGTATGGTCACATACCGCCCTCATTCAAGCTCACAGTTATAAAAAAAAGCAGGAGAAATAATGGAAGTGAAACACTGGTCAAGGTCAGCTGGGCTTCTCTCCATCACAAACTTCCGTTCACACGAGTCGATATCACCACGGTCACATCATACGCCGACACGTGTGTTCACAAGCACTCGCGCTCTGCGATCATCCCTCAAGCTCTGTGCGACGCACGCTGTGTCAATGTGATGCCTCGACATCATTTGTTCTGGCACAACAGGCTGGTGGGGCATGTGAACCGTGGCTCCCCGTGGCTGGAAATCATTACAAGTCTATATGTGTGTGTGTGTGTGTGTGTGTGTGTTAGTGCCCCGATGGGAGGGGCGAGGATGCATGTTTGCCCCGAGCACTTATAAGACAAGCGACCGCTATGTTCCGGAGAGGGAGATCGCAGCGTGGCGCTCTACGCAAAGCAAGGGAGCATCCGTTACGATTTGCTTCCGCTGCACGGAAAACTGCTTATTTCATTATTGCTTTCTTGAGCTCCACATTATTGGATCGAATAAGTTCTAAAGCCTGATAAGTTCTCTCCAAATAAATACATAGAAAATTCTTCATTTTGATTAAAATCACTGCAGTTGCTACACATCGACTCCCGACTCACAGTGAATGATTCTCTGCCTCCTGTTAAGTTAAGTCACCGCTCTGCCTCTTGGCCGCTGCCGAGCACCACTTAACGGCGGCAGAAAAGCAGAAAAAAAAAATTCTGTTAAGTTCGAGGTCAGTGGGTGAAAGCTCCCGTTGAGTACCCGGCAACCCTAGGTTGATTGTCCCAGCAACCGCCGCAGATGTCACACCTCGATGTGCAACTTCTCCTTGACACCTCGTACGCTGCGTTTGATGCCCTGCGGCGGTTTAAGGACACCGCTGGGCCTAGTTACCGTGTCCTGGCGAATGACACTCGCGAGGAAGGTGACTCAGTGGTCGCCCCTGCAGTAAATGACACCACTTCACATCAGATGGATGGTGGCGGTGCATGTTTCTGTGAGTGCCTTACTTGTAGTAGTCTCTCTCTCTCTCTCTGGTTCGTCGGTACATGGGATGCATGGCGTGAGCCTGAGGAAGAAACAGTGACAAAAATAAGATGGCAGCACTGTTCATGGTTTGTCAGGTGGATAATAAATACGGCCGATTTTCTACTGTGCTGTTGATAGAAAGTATTCTCCCACAATGCAATGCACAGCACCTGACATATTACATTACATTACATTTCAAGAAAGCAGTTTGTGTATGAATTGCTCAAAAAGTTTACTATAAAAATTAGTATGCATTATAGACATAACCCATGAATGACCCCAAATATTAGCACTCTGGACCCAATAAGACCACGTGTTCTTATGAATACATGCACGACACAAATGTAGCCTACAGACGGTGACAGCAGGTAATTAACTATTTACGTGATGACAAACTCAAACAGCTGCTGGTCTATAGCTTGGGTATCTGAGAAATAAAAATCAATAATATATATTATGGTGATATCTATGGAAAATGTTACAATTTAAATAAAAATAACACAGAAATCAGTCCAACTCATCTTTATCTTTTATCCTGCATTTTGTCTCTCTTTGGTTAATTAATAAAACTCAAATTTTAAGGGATAATTAACATGATAGCAATATGTTATTGCCGTATCTTGCACCTTTAAACAATTTTTTTATCCACACATAACTGTGGATCTGGCAAATAGAGATTCTATAAATGTGGGCCCGACGTACAGTTCATCGCACACGCGCCCCCGAATACGCATCCACTCAAGTGCACATGCGCTTACAAAAGAACCACAGCCTTTATCTCGGAGATAAACACAGCTCTATTTGGGCATCGGCTCCAAGCACTAGAAGATAACGCTGGAAATTAGAGCGTATAAAAGCTTCCCCACTGGGATCGCCATCAACCGGTTTACTGGCAAATTTGTGCGTACTCATGTGTGGTTATACTGTATGCATGTGTTGTGCGGGCAATAATGCACGTGTGATGTGTGTGAGTGTGTGTGTGGCTTGTGTCTAAGTGGGAGAGTGGAAGCATCTGGAGATTTTATCCCTCACTCCCCCCCTCCACACACACACACCTCCTCCTCTCTGTTCACTCTCTGTTGCTCGTTCTCATGGTTTGATTTGAGGCAGAACTCAATTCCTCAATTCCACACCCTGAGTGCTGTTGATAAGGGCCCCGCTCGCTGCAGTCGGGCCCCAGAGAGGGACACAGCGTGCACTCAGAATGGCAGAAAATCGAATTCCTCAAGACAATGAGGTCCATTTGTAGAGTTAAGCTGGATGAAAGGCCCATATTTAGCCAGCCACTGTTTCAGCCGCCATCTCCCTGTTTCCCATTGTCGGGCCAGAGAAAAATAAAAGCGTATTTAAAAGAAAGGGAAGTTGTGAAAAGTGTTTTGGCTCCAATAATTAGCAGAAAAGCCAGCTGGACTGCTGATGTTTTATTCTAAACGCTTTCTCTTCCTGATTTCAAATATTTCATTCCATGGATGATTGACAGATGTTTTGACGGCTTTTTTCTCCATCGTGTTTTCAGCGAAGATAACAAAAAAAACGAATCATCATAGAGATTACTGTTTTTTATGAGGCTTAATGGTTGAATGGAACATAAACTGCAGAATGAATGGATGAGGAATGATGCATTTTTTTTTAAATGAATGACTCTGGAATACATTTTTATGTCGGTGTGGATCAACATATCTTTTTAATTTAAAGTTGAACATTTTGTTAACGGCAAGAATTCAGCTGTGTAATGTAATAATATGCACAACGATGCGAAATGCATTACAGTCGTGCTATCTCTAAAAAGCAATATAATCAAATTCTGCAGCATCTACGGGAAACACAAAAACATGTTGAAAGTTGCTAATTGACAACACGATCAGCTTAATGCACGATAATAAGCGTAAACGGGATTTTACACTCCGGCCCATGCATATTCACTGGAGCAGACAGCCATTTGTTCCAGTTATTCCTCGTTAACTATATGTCCCATTGATTCCTCCAATGGTGCGGTAAATGCAACAGACCTCAGTCAATGATCCGCCTGCAAACAATCTCTTTGATTGGGAAGTGACATCATCCAGAAATAAAACGGCGCCAGCTCTTCATTTCAGTTCCGTTCAGTTGGCACAGGATGCCTCCCATAAGTCTTTGTGTACAATAAGAGTGGCATGGTCATAATTTTTGATCTGTATTCCCATTAAATATGAATTTAAACATGATACTCTCCAGAATAATGTAGTCATCCTAAAGCTTTTTTTTTTATGACCACAATTTTTTATTATCTTAACTTTGTTTCTGAGAAATTCTGTTATGTCAATCTTTAGGGCATACAATACACATGAGCCTTGTCTGCTGTTGCTATGGATAGCAGATGTTGACAAAACGTGGCCCTACGGGACCGTTCGTCAAAGGGTGACTGGGAAATGAAAAGTGAAAGCTGCAGATTGTAAAAACACAGTAATCTCTGAACCAATTTTAAGCTCTGTGATTGGATGTTTCCACCCAAAATATATCTTAAGAGTTGTAGTCAATAATGTATCCTTGATCTATTAGCCAAAAGATCACCACATCAGTTGTTTTGGAGTATTGATTCAACCAGTAGCATGGAGGAGCTACAACTGTCCTATTTCCAGAACCAGGGGCGTTTGAAACAGATCCTCCTGGTTCAAAAGTCTATATTTTAGATCTGAACATTGTAATACACAGTTATAAAGATTGCTTCCATGCCTAGCTTCTAATCTAATGAATATAATTCCAAGTAAAGAAGGTCTCTAGCAATCCAGAAGAACAGGTGGAGAAGGGAAACAAGGAGCTGAACAGATTCTACCTCAAACTAAGAAAAATCTCCAAAAACAAAATGTGCCCAAAGAAGGTTATTGGTTGCATTGATGTATTTCCTTTGTTGTCAAGTGTCTACGGATATAATGCAGAGAGAGAGAGCATAAAGAAAAAGTGAAGCAAAGACAAGCAATTGTGGAAAGGCTGACCAAGAAACAACCTCTCATTTCCTTGTCAACGTGTAAAAGCTTCGTCACAGTGCGAAGGCCAGGCGGAACAGATGACCGCCAATTACCCGACTCTCCGCCTCATTCCAATAATCTCCCCCTCCACGAGCGTTGCAGCCGATACAGTCCTGTAATGGGCACTTGTAATGGCCCTTAGACCTGCTGCGATACACAGACTCATGCACTGCTGACTCTGATGCATGCTCGCCGCCTTCCTGACAGCAGACACGTAAGGACAGACAGACAGGAGTCTTTACATGAAGGACAAAGGATAACATGCTCCTTTTATATTTGAACTTTTCTTTCTTCCTTCTCTGCTGTTTATGTGTTGCTCGGCGATGAAACGGAGGGATGTGAGGAGGAGCAAACAAAGACTTGATGACTTGTGGGATTTTGGCATGGGCCAATAGGAAGAAGGGGTGCCGTTTTATTGGCATTGATTGGAGCATTATACTGTGCATTGTTGCAAGATTATTGCATTAAAGGGCCTGACTTAATCAAATTAGGAACGCGAGAGAGGAGAACGGAGTATGTCATACCCTTGCAGATACACACATCGCAGCCTCGGCCTTTCCGCTCGCCGGGTTTATTTGGCGGCGTGCCAAGCGGCCTACAAGAACTCGGGGAAGTTTGCTGAGTTCACCCACAAATGGGACTTTTATTTGTTGATGGGGGCAGGCAACTCTTTTTTTGGGGGGGTGTGATGATTTATGTTGTGCTTCTGTCCTCAATGACTGTGGCGATCTACCCTCCCGGAGTTCCCTGGATTTCAGATGCGACCTATTGTTGCTTGGAGTTGACATGCCTTTGTTCTCCCCGAACAATGAAAATACATCGATTGGAAATGTTTGGCTGCTCGCGAAATTCATTCCAAAAGTTCTCCCGGCGCCTGACCTCGCTAGAGGAAGTGACAGGGCAGGCCAAAGTGAGGATCCTTTTTAGTCACCTCATTATGACCTGCTTAATGCCGAGCACCCTCGCGGTCCACGGAGAAAAACTGTGCTGCCTCAGTATCTATAAAAACCAGTGTTCCTTAGAGGCTAGCTCGGGCTGCTCTAGAGGTTAATTGACCCCACGCAGTCTACCTCCCTCCACCCCTGCCAGGGGGGCCACTGAGTCTGAGCACTGAAGCTGGACTCTCCTCCGTTCCTCCTTGAACCACAGGCTTTTAACCTTGTTGTCTCTCTTCCCCCTCTAACTATATTTGTCTCAGTCTCTCTCTTTATCTGCGAATACCTCCACGCATAATGAGACATTTCACTCCCTGGTCCAGAGACGTGCTGAGGTTTGGACCCCACCTGTTCACCACGGGGCCCTGCAACCTCCTAGCTGCACCTCATTAGTGCTCTGGTGAATGCCGACGCCCTGCATGTTTCCATCTCCGCGTTGAACCCGGCCAAAGTACATCAGCTGTCAATTACATGCGGGCCATCAAAGTTGGACAAACAGCTGGATAAAAAGTTGTTTTTTTTGCGGGATTAAAATAAACTACTTTGCAACACGATCGTAAAAAGCTTTCAAATTCACAACTCGACTTCCTGTGCAGATGGAGCAATTCTACGGCGGATTAAAACACTCACAATGCATAAACCTCAAAACAAAACCCTCAACAAGTTTGGTTTGCATCACCACGGCCACGATCTCAAAACCCCCGAACACACAATCACGCACAAGCTAAAGACCCCTGGTTTTCTCTTCGGCAGACAGATTTCCAAAAAAGCCTTATTCTCCGCTGCGATAATTACCCATGCTGCTCTCTGATTGAACATTTGCATAATCATCATCAGCCATTCACAGAGGACACACAAAGGATTATAACGAGACACCGGAGGAACAAGAAGCGTTTCGGGGGGGGGAACCGTAGAAAGAGTCACACTGAGAGGGCAGTTCTCCGGGCCTGATACTGCACACAAAGAGGAAGAGAGATGTAACGGTCGTCTGTTTAAGGGAACAGCGCGTCGGCCAACGTGTCCCCAAAGTGTTGCGTAACTCGACATTGCCTTCTCAGGTTGCTGTATTTGTGGAGAGTTGGAGGAGAGGTGAGCCAGAGAGTGGGAAGTGAAGAGAGAGAGAGAGAAAAAAAAATATCTTAACAAACTTGCTTGTTGCAACAATCACAGTAGGTAGAAGCAGCAGGAGCTGTCAGATACACATGCTTTTAAATCCACAGTTATTTCTCCAAACTTTTGTTCGACTTGTTCGGAGCGGGTGTTGTTGTGCGGGTAAACTTTATTTTACTGCACAATGTGGATTAGCATAAAATCTGCATAAGATGACGTCTCCTCACAAATCGTATCGCAGACGCATTCTGATTTTTGTACACTGACCTAAATGCCTGGTCCTGTTATGCTGCAGCATTTAAAAGGATAGCAAAAATAGGAATATTTCACTTTTTTTTTTTTTTTATAAGATGATTTTCTTCCTCCTCCAACAGCTGTGTGCAGGGGCTCAGGTGTGTTCCCACGTCTCCGGAGGCGACTGGATCTCATACGGCCTATTCAGGAAAGGCTCGACACCACAACTTCACAGCTCTGCCAATGCAATGACTAAAAAGCCGTTGATGTTCTTGCAAGAACATCAACAACATAAAAAATTTAGCTCCTGTCTGCAACATGATTTCCAGGTCAGACGTTTCCCGATCGCTTTTTTGGAAAGACTTCACGAGGTGGAGAGCACGACGCAACGTCGGCTAGGAAGTGCGTCATCCTGCATCAAGCCTTTTTAATGCAGGGATCAGGATGATAGAAGGGAAAGGAGGGGGGGGGGGGGGTTAGATAAGGCAATCACAAAGTCATACATTCTTGCTGTGACTCGGCCGAAATGACGAATCATTGCATGCAGTGTTTTCACACACATTTTGGTTCCCTTCACCCCTCGTCTGTCTCCTCAGGCCTTTTACGCTGACCTGTTATGCACGAGTAGCATCATTCATTAGTGTTCACCAAATCTCCACGTCTCTTTAAAGAGCGTTGACAATGTCTCAATAGAGGAAAACACAATTGATCTTTTTGCGCAGTGTCTGTGGGACAAGTATTTCTTCAGTCTAGGATTCCTTAACGATAAAACGTATGTGTGCACATCAAACAGAATGGCGTGGGCAGTGATCAACAGGCCCTATAACCTCCCAATGCGGAACTGTTCAAAATAAATGCCTCTGCACTTTGAAGTGAAAGAGCTTTATTTATTGGATGCTGGGAAGGGGAACTGAAAAAAGTAGGCGCCGACGTATGACGGATCAAGGGGGGGCAAACGCTCTATCATTCAATCCAGCGAATTACTTATTACGGCGGCGTGCTGTGCCGGCTTAAACATTAATGCTCAACTAACGACAGAGCACTGTTAATCAATAATTCAGGTTAAGATGATGGCGTGTGTTCGCCGTGTCGGAGCGCTCGCCATACGTGAACAAAGTAGGTTAAACCACGAGACGTGAAGGGAATGCCGGAAAAGCCGCCTCCGTCTGCCTGACTTAGATAGAAATCATGTTGCATGAAGCCGCGCGCCCTTCAAATGACGGGTAAGATACGGTTTATGTAAACAACAGGCAAATTATGCATTCAGCCAATGAGAACAACATCTGCCCGATTGCACGGTGCAGTCGGCGAGCTCATACGAGGAGCATTCGCGGAACTGCCGGCCTGTGGGGAGACGCGGCGCCATCCCTGAGCCGTTTCCCCCTCAAAAAAACATCCTGCATGCCTGCTGGTGTTCCCCTCCCTTCCTTCCCGTCTCTCTCTTCCCCCCCCCGAATTCTGCAGCTCCCTCATTTCACAAAACTCCCCCATGAAGGGACTTGTCATCTGAACACCTCCTCCTTGTCATGTTTTCCCTTCCCCCTCCTCCTCCCCTCTCAGTAACTTTCACTCGATTCCGCCTCGTCTTCCTCGGAGCCGGTCCACAGTGACGGGCGCTACCTCCTCCTCTGGATGCTGCTGGGCTGACAGGGAGAAGGGAGGTCCAGAAGGACGAGACAGGCAAGGACAACAAAAACAAACAAACAGGGGGAAAAAAAGACAGTGAAGGAGAAGGGAAGACATGCATGGAGACAGGAGGCAAGGGAAGTTAAAATAATGAGAGGGAGAAAAGAAACAGGTTAGTCTCAGAGAGACAAAGTGGGAGAACAATGGTGAGGTAGAGCAAAAAACAAAGACAATTGATTAGGAAAAGAGATGAAGACTGGAGCAGGGAGTGTGCAGTCGGGGCTGTGGGGATATGAAACATCCTCGGGCGATATTCCTCAGCCTCAGCTCTCTCACGGTGAAAAGACAAAAAAAAACTTAGCTTTTATGGCGTAGACTTTGCTACGTTGCAGACGGAGCTAAGGAGTAAAGTGCGGCGAGGATGGCGAGGAATACAAATGTTAGCTCTACTCTGACTGCAGAACATCGGGGACTTGGGGAGCGCATCAAGTCGTTACTTGCGAGGTGTGATCTTTTTTGACAAGGGCAATCGGAGCAACCGCCGCGGGCCGCCGGAGGTCGAGCACAATGAACCTGTGGCCGAGCTGAACACCTGACCCAGACTTCATCATGGATTACCAAACTGCGAGACCCCTCCTGTGCTTTTTGTCTTTGATTTTTTAACACATGCTATTATTTAGCGGGGGGAAAATAAATTGCCCATTCTTTCAACCTTCCCAATGAACAGCAATTGTCCAGCTTAGCAACAGTAACTAGGGACTGTCAAGCTTTAGAAAGGAATGGATTAAAAACTGTGATTATCTACTCTGTCATTAGCTGCAAACATTAGCGTGTGCAGCTAGCTAGCTTACTACCAAGGCCAGGAGGTAGTGTCATTAAATAACACTCAAGTCCCTGTTCACATCAGCACATCCACCATGTGGAAGCTGGTCCTGGATCAGTTAACACCTGCATGTTTCTGGATTTGGGGAAGTCAACACTACAGTGTTTCATCCAGCTAATGAAGCTTTCTTAGCTAGCTAAATGCAGCAGACAACATCTGCCGGTGACAGTTGTTATTGTAGCTAGCTGGGGTTTTTTTTTTGTCAACCTGTCAGAAATCAAGGAGCCATTGTTCCAAATGACAAAGGATTTTGAGTGGTAAACATTCAGATTGTTATCACTCTTAACTGCAGTATGAACCATGCCAGAACAAAAGACAGGCATAGCAACTGTAACTAAGGGAGGTGGGGGCTAAGTGAATGGTCAATTAGCCAAGAAATTGACCATATAAGTGAGTTTTTGAAGGAGCTTCACTTCAATTTTCAATTTTATAATCTCCTGCATATTGATTAGCATTTGAAGTACTCTCTGGGCCTCTTTCTTTTACTGACCACACTTGGAGATTGTGCCTGAGGCTGTGAAGTGTGTGTGCGGCTGTGTGTGTGTGTGTGTGTGTGTGTGTGAGTGTGTGTGTGTGTGTGGGAAGTTCAGAGAGGTGTGTGGGCGCAACTGGAGCATTTTGACTGCTTTAGAAGAACAAGGTCTATAGCGCTAAAATGACAAGTCTCTCGCTCTCTCTCCCTCATTCTTCTTGCTTCCCGTCACTCTCTCTTCCTCTGTCATCATTATAAAGTAAATTGGCCTGCCGCACAACAGCCAGATAGTCTTTTAATGTGAAGTAGGTCAACTCATACTGGGGCATAATGATTCACTCAAGATACAGCATGCAAACTCCAAGTATTTGTCCGTTTTATCATTAGAGATGCCGACTTGCTCGTACTACGAACGTGATGCAAATTGGAAACGTGTAACGGATGTTTTCCTGTTTCATCGCTACAGGAGGTAAAGCTAATGGGCCTATTTTCTACCCCGTGCATCTCATTATGTAATGTATTTATTTACATACAGTAGGGGAAACGTATTTCGAGACTCTCCAACATGAAACAGATCAAATATAACGGATAGCGTGCTGTTTTTGAAACCCACTCAGGGCCATAACTTGTGGGGATATTCTTATATCATCCATCACAGAAGTAAATTATTGAGGAGAAAATACAATTTCCCACAGTTGTTTTTAAAGAGCACGAGGTTTAATTCAATCAGACACAGCGTGAGGCAGTAAAAAGGGGAAGAACAACGGGCCTGAGATGTGTCTATCTTTCGTCTTTAATTCTTGGCACATGCGAGGCGAATATCATGGGAATAAAGGGCATAATTAGAATTTTGAGAGCCGAGTTTTGGAGTCTGTAGGGGTCGAGGTTTGTCATTTCTTCGGGGCTTTAACCAAAGCATGGGCTGTCTGTTCTGTCCTCGACTGATATACGCTGTGAGCCTTAACTATTATTTAAAGAAGCACCCATGAGGACTGATGTTTGACGTCACCGCTATTGTAGTGGGTGTGATTAGCTAGAAACCGGTTTTTGAATCAGAGCTAAGAACAGCATCTTCAAGGGAACGTGACTGATGTGGTCCTGAAAGGCTTCTACCACAGGAGAGTATTGATGAATTACAACTTAGCGGGGTGATATTTCTATTTCCGCTACTGATTGAAATAACTCGGCACATAGAAGAGACTCGGTGGACTTTGAGCTTATTACATTTGCTCTTCCAAATAACCAGCGTTGGACAGGTTCTTCTCTCCGGTACGCAGGAAATGGTTTGTTTAAAAGAGAAAAGAAAACCTTGGTAGCAGCACCCACAGTGGGTCGACTGAAAAAAAGCGTATTAACTGAAAAATACAAGCCCTCACAGCTATGCCGATTTATTGCAAACGTAACAAAAACACTGACCTCGTGAGTACCAAAGATTTGGTCAAGTTTTAAATAAAATATAGTAAATTTGGCTTGAGTCATTCACAGAAGCAACAGAATCTTTTTTGCAGCAGCAGAGGAAAGTTACAATAACATTCTACGACGACCAATAATTTAGATTTTTTGAAACTTTAAGTTTTTTTGCTGATGATATGCCTCTATTTTTACCTAAAAATCTGAATGCAGTACTTCCACTTGTAACTTCTTTGAATTCTATGAAATGATTTGCCTTTATATTGACGAAAAAACAATAGTGATCCGTCTCATTCAAAGATACTATCCCCCCCCCCCCCGCATCAGCAAGGTGTTTATCTGCTGCAATAAGTTTCCAAGTTTGCAGAAAACTTCTATTTCTAAGCCGCACGTTTTTTGCAGCCTTCAATTCAATACAGCTATTTTTCAGACGGCAGCAGTCTGAGGAACGACATTAAGGCCTTGGGCTGGTTTTGTGATGGATAAGTATTGTTTGAGTACACCGACTGTGCAGCATAGACAGTGGTCTCTTTGTATACAGCTTTTCTCTTGAGACAGCGTCTTCTGGAGATCTCCCCATAGACCGGCTTCAACAAGAGTGTGTAACAAAACATATAAGACAATGATAATGAACATAGCTCAAACTACGCGCAAAAAAGTGTTTTCTGTGGAAGATACCATTCAGGTGCTTTAAATACTTTTGCCTTCTTTTTTAATTCTATGGACGGTATTTACTTAAAGTTATAGACAACTGAGTGAATCAAGTTCCACATCTGTTGGTAATACATGGAACAAGTTTACAGATCTCCACGGCCTCAGCAGAGAACAGATCATTTTCTTCATGTCACTTGTAAAACGCTCATTTATAACTGTGAAAACTCAGTCAATAAATTCTATTGCCCTCGGCGGCCTTTTCACCCCCCCCCCCCGCGGAACACATCACAAAATGTCACAATGAAAGGCCTCACAATATTCCCGTAACGCCGCAATAAACAAGCAGGAGAGAGAACATAACCCGCACTGTAAATACACCACGGCGTATCGCCCGTGGTGCATTTCCCCTCCAAAATAATGTTTTACCGCATGAAATGTGATGATCTTTCACGGTGGGGCGATATCCTGTTTTTTTTTTTTTTTTGTCTCTGGGAAATCCGAACTCCTCCTCGACACTGCCAAGCTGTGTTGGAGGGGTTTTATGAGGCACCGAGTGCACCCTCGAACCGACTTCATGAGGTGTGAATTCACCACGGTCAACTTATACAGTCAAGGTTTAAGGCGAAAACGAGGAAATCAATTCTGGGTATGGTGCCATCACGGCCCCAGTCAACCCCGTTATTGCACTGTGGGTGTCGTAGTACACAGTGCATATACAGTAAAGACTAAACTCTGGGTTTTTGGAACAAAAAGCAAAGACGTAAACGCTTTAAATATTCAGAGCCTATTTTTCAAGCGTTCAAAATCTCATGTAAGACCGGATTCGCCGTGCAGAAGGTTAAAGACACAGACGACCCACGTGTTAAAGTGTTTTTCCATGTCTCTGTCAGTAACTATATTCCACACTTGGATTAAACGAAGCGGTGTGTGCTCTTAAGTGACTTTGAAGCAGGAAAATATGAGCAGGTTCAAGACATAACACGACCTGACATTAACGAGCCGACTACAGAATGTCCTGTTTGGTAATTGGTCAAGTTTGTTTGTCACATCCTCCCCCGTTCATCACCGATTTTCAATAATAGGATTAAAAAGTCAGAAGGTTTTATCCTGCAACCTTCTGACTAAAGAACAGTTGTTAATCGATTGCGTCTTTGTAGTCTTCTAGTCGTTAATGAAGCAAAGCATCAACTGAAAAAGGGGGTTTTAAGTATCTTGCATTTCCCTTCATGAATGCAAAAGCTATGAAACAAATCGGATATTCCTTTTGAAGAGCTAATTCACAAATAAGAGGTGGTTTAGTCTGCGTGTCACCGTGTGAAAGCGAACAACGAGATGTGTCATGGTGTCAGGTGGCCTGTCATCCTGCTAGCTGGCAGACTGGCAGCAACAACACAAAGCTGGAAAACAAAACAACCATTTCAGCTGTTATTTGCTGCATAAATAAAGAGCCAAATAACTGACGTTTCGTTAACCGGATGAGGTCTCCTCGTTAAACACGCATGTGATGTGATGAAAATGAGAAACATACAAAAACACAGCTTCTCTCTCACAGCTCGCCACTGTGCGATTTAAAACAGCTCGCTGGTTTTTCCACTCCCAGAATACAAAGCTGGCGTCTTTTGCAAAGGCATTCGTCCCATTATCACAGGCAGGTGGGCCGTTTGCAAATCTGCAGACAACACATCTTAAGGAGCATTACGAAACAAGCAGAATAAGCAAAGGAAAGGGGAGAAAATGGAAAATATTTGAAATACTGCATAATTACTTGAGTTTGAGTGTGCAGCACCTGGGGCATGGCAACATCCTCTGCATCTTATTTAAAAAAAAAACTGTTTAAATAGTCTAATGGCATTATATTTATTCATAAAGGTCACCCATTTATGAGTAAACTTTGAAAATAAATTATTTTTCTGCAATTTACATGAAATTTGAATAATTTCTACTGGTGATTCAAAGGGGGAACTTATGGGGATATTGAACCGGCAAATCTCCCAAAACCTCCCTGAGGCTTTACAGAAATGTGAGAGACACCAAAGAGATAAAACAACACGACGTTGAACGCCGAGGTTGTTTATATTAAGACGTTGAGCCCAGCCTAACAGCCTCAGGTAGTACATCTTGGATCAGAACCCCCCCCTATGGGCTGTCAGATGAGGCACGTCTCTTTCTCCGAGGCTGTGGATAACCCTGGCTGACCTCCAGGAACATCGGGTTTGTAGAACATTGTGTAAGAAATCCTCCCGGGATGTGAGTCGGGAGCTCTGGAGCTAATAGGTACAGATATCCATTTTCTTCCCTGCCTGCCGTCTTTCTTCCTCATTCCCCGTGCACTGCAAAAAATACCCATCGCCGGCGTAGTTGGAAAGTGGCAGCTGCTGGCCAGACTGCCACAGTTTTGTGATGAATTCTGCAGTGCTTTTGTGCTGATGCAATTAGTAAATTAATTATTTCAACTATTCTTGTTTAAACTGCAGATATTTTGTCTCCCCCCTCTGGCAGCGAGAGTAACTACATAAACACTGCCAACACTGCTTATGATGCAAGTTTACAGGTGAGCATCTCCCCTCTAAGAGTTCCTCTGAACACTCGGTTTCGTTTTTATCTGGATCATCCACTCCAGAAGCGTCTTCCCACCATATAGCCTCCGCCATATTCCTAGCTGCTGCTGAGTCGCTACAGTCTCTCCCCTCTTTCCCCGCCCCCCTTTTAAATCTGGCTGGTTGAAGTTAAACGCATCACAGACACTACAACGTTCCAACTGCTGCAAAACGAGAGCTTTCCCTGGCAGCGCGACACTTAATCAGCATCGTGTGAACTTGTTTGGCTTAAATTAAAGTTGATTTACTGGAGTCCTGCACTCCAGCTTTAAAGGAGACCTATTGTGGAAATTTCTACTTTTACACCTATGTTTTGGGTTTCTACTAGAGCATGTTGACATGCTTTAATGCTCAAAAACTTTTATTTTCTTTCTTTTTTTGTATCAATATACCTGACCCACTGCCTAAAACACACTCTTTTAGTGCCTGTCTCTTTAAGCCCCTCCCCCTCCCCAAAAAGCTCAGTCTGCTCTGATTGGCTTGTGAGAAACTATGGTGCAGCTTTTTAAAGGCACTACTCAAACCATGGGAGGAGATACTCAGGTGGAGGGAGGGACAAAAAACATGATATGTCCCCTTTAACTGGTAAAATATGCAATATTCATGTAAAACTGCATAATATAATAGTAAATGGTTAACTTATGATATATCAGGGGGAAACAAACAAGCCAACACGTGACAACTCTTGCACAACTATTGTGTTTCACAAGCTTGTATTGAAGTTATTTATTCATTTAGATGTTTGATCTTCGCCGTTCACGATGACGTGTGTGTTGTTTGACAGCAGAAAGCCGTTTTCACATTTATCCGCTGAGGAAGAAAAGCTTCTCTTTGCTCACATTAAATCAGACGTTAACACATTTGTTCATTCCGGCAGGGTTTGATGACATCACGTCTAGTCTGGGAGCCAATCGAGGCCCAGCGTGTGACATGAAGACTGGAAACCCCTGGTGCGCTTTTCTGAACTTTTTTATATGGAAAAACATAGTAAAGCTATTTTTATGTCTCACACTTCAAGTTGGAATCAAGCATGCTATATGTTGCTATGGCGATGAAATAGAATATATAATTAAAGTATTTTAGTGTCGTCTAATTCAGGTAATCGTTCTAGTGATGCATGTCGCTATGAACTGCGGATTTCTATTCATATTTCGTTGCAAATTTGAACAACTTTCTCCTTGTGTGAGTTATGTGGCGAGCTGTGAGGTCACAAATGACACCCAATGGGCGCTTGACCTCGAGTCGCAGGTCTTTCCAGTGCAGATCCAACTATCATCTTGACTCAATAACATTTTGACGTCAGTGCCAGTGTTATAATATTTAATCTTAGACATTTAAAAAGCACCCATGTCACCCACTTTAATATCTCGTCGCTTATTTCAGCAGTTGGTCCAACTCCAAAAGCAGAATGAACGACTTGCTCACACGGACATTTTTTGCAGCGTGCTTCAACCTCCAACAGAAGAAGACATAGACGAGAACAGGCTTCTGGGATATGACTGACGGCCGCTCTCAGCCAACCAGAGCCGGGACGCTGCGAGCGCCTCGCCCGCTTCTCCGACGCTATTGGCTGTTCCTCTGGAGAGTCGGGGTTTGCTCTGATATTAATGACTGCTGAGGAGACGGCGGCGCATCTACGTGGTCCGCCTGACACTTGATCGAGGGGAGAGATGCGCCCTTAACAGCCGCTGTGAAGACGGGAAGGGAAGGGCACCGGGAACACATGAATCCCTCTCCGCGCGTCTCGACCTGCTTCTGGACTTCACCGTTTTTCTTTCCCCGTTCCCCTTTATGCAGAAGCCGCGGGAGAAGCTTGAGTACTGATTTCTCATCAGCTGCGTAAAAATCCAGAAGACCGCACATTGTTGACTGGCTCTATGTTGCGCGCAGGAGCCCGCTCGTCATTGGAGCGACGCACTTGATGGGAATATAGACAACACACCGCTTCGAGGGCTATCATGGAGAAATCGGGTAAGTTAACTCCTCAAATGTATTATTTTTCGCATTTTTTCCAAGTTAATGAAAAAAAGCCTGAATCCGGTGATCTGGGTGTTTTTTTCGGACATGTGGTCTCGCGATTTGTGTCATGACGCGTCTCAAATACCAACAAATCACCCGTGCGTGGTTGTTGCAATTATGGAAAATATTGCAGGATAATTATGCTGATGGCTGGCCTCGAACCCTCGTTTTTTTGACGGAGGAGACGCGCTTTTGCGCAACTCTGCGGGATGCGCCTCGAACAGACCGGATTACTGACGGGACTCCTGTTTAGTCTAGAACGACTGTGTGTGTGTGTGTGTGTGTGTGTGTGTGTGTGTGTGATGAACTGGCAGTTTCGTGTCCCGGGTCTTGCTTTAGCACGAGCGCGCACCAGACACGTCTCGAAGAAATCCACAGAATGGTGGCCACCCCACCTCCTCCTCCTCCTCCTCATCCTCTCCGTTAAACCTTACTGTTGCAAACACATGCCACATGCCAACCACACAGTCCGACTGTGGTGGACTGAGCGGAATCCGTCGCATCCAGGGCTTTGGTGTAATTAACGCACAGCCACCGAGAGGCATCTCCGAGCGCATTCACCACCACCGCTTCACCTGCTGGTGCCCGCACACCCACACATCCAGGCATCCGGCTGAGAGAGAGAGAGAGAGAGAGAGAGAGAGAGAGAGAGGGAGAGGGGGGGTATTCTATAATCCCATAACTGCATTGTAGCACCTCTCACCCCCCTCCCATTTCATCTCTCACACCCTCCTCTATGTCCAAAATATGCCATCCAGCAGATCATGAATATTTCAAAAGGCAGATAAACAGATAATGGCCGATAATGACAAATGTGATTTTCACCAGAGGGGGGGGGGGGGGGTTTCTGAATCTGATTGCTGTAATCTCCTCTGCAGTTGTGCATGCTTGTGCGCTTGTTCCCGGTGATGGATACAATAGATTTTGGCCTCCACGGTGTGAATGACTCACCCCCCGAAAGCATCTGCTCAATATGAAACACGCAGTCAAAAAGCCACACGAGAGCCATCATGCATCCGACGCCACGCCACGCTGAGGAAGCCTCGGCCCACACACACACACACACACGCACACACACACACACACACACACACTACGTATTGTTCCCACTTGGAATTATGTGACGACCTGCTGAGCTGAGATTTATATCCTAATATTCACCCGCTTCTCACCAGTGATCCGTGAGCACGAATGATTACGAAGGCTTTGTTTGTTTTTTTCCCCTCCCTGCTAACATGCAAAATACAGTCCGTAACAGTTTGGGATGTTCAGTAGGAAGTCATAACATCGCAGCCATGTTTCATCCTCCGTGCTGATAAAAACGGGAAAGCAAAGCTGTAATGGGTTGCTTTATTAATTTGGTCACATTTGCTCAAAACAAATCAATATAACATGTCCACACTAAGTCATACACTTAAAGTGAGTGCCTTCGCGAATTGCCTATTGATCTGTGTGTGAAACAGTAAGAAGCCGTGTGTGTGTGTGTGTGTGTGTGTAAAAGGTTTTGTGCCTGCAGTGGCCTTGTGGAGGCTCGGAGAGCACGATAGGTAGCACAGTGTGGGTGTTCCATATGCATTCTTCTATAAACAGAGGGCAGCAGGTTCCTGTGAGGTGACAGGACGCTACAACCGGTTCAGAATGAAAGTGGAAGCTCAGGAAGGCATCAGAATCAAATTAATCTCGAGATGCATTTTTTTTTTCCCTGCCCATAATGGTGGTAACAAGATGCCTCAGGATCTATCGAGGCTCCTGAGTGAAATGCATGTAAACATATTCACGAGGCGGCTGCAGGGGATCAGCCTGTGCAGCCGAGCATAGGCTCTCTGATAGCATCCTGTTCCTAAACAAACACAGGCATCCATTAAATGGAATAAGCACAGCAAGAGGGCAGAAGGAATAAGGGGTGAGGGGGTAGAGTGCGTCTCTTATTTTCTAGGATGTGGTGGATGGGCTGCAGCAGACCCACGTTAAATGAAAAGCTGCAGCTGAAAAGGTGGCATGATGGCCAATACGATGGTCCATATCGAAAGGTCACAACGGGATGGGACACTTTGTATCCGATGGCATTTGCTTTTCATATTAGCATTTGTTAGTATTTAGCTAGCAAACGTTTGAATGTGGCGCTGGAACCGCCAGGTGTTAAAATCATCACGTATAAAAGAGAAATGTCGGGTATTCAGGAAAACAATAATTAAGACAAAAACATGAAATAAATCAAAAGCTTTTAATCACTAATTAGTTTGCTATTCGGCAGTTCCATATCAGAGTTGGACATGAGAGGGACATATGCACATATTTTGGTTTCAAACATGAGCGGAGAAGGAGGAGGACATCTAAGGGGCCGCTGCTGTGCCGTCCATCTGTTCTGCATGCAGATTGATACGTATAGGGCCTCGGTGCACTAATGAAAAGCTTTGTGGAGGCTGTAGCATGAGACCAAACCAAGTGTTCCTGTGTTGATGAAGCGGCTGTGACTTATGCATCGATGATATACATACTTAAATGCACATTTCTATACAAAGCAATCTCCAGATCGGCCAGTCACTGGGCTGGGAAGCCTTGGAGCAGACATGGTGCCGTTCCAAAGTGCCATCCCCTTTCCGTTTGTTTTAGCTGCAGGAAGAGCAGCGGGGGGAATGAAAACTGAAAGAGAAAGCCCATATCAAAACCCCATGAAATCATAATAAAGAGGTCCAAGCCGGCGATAAATGCATTTCAGTGGCATATAATGATTGATTCCGCCTGCCGTAGGAACTTATTCCCTGCAGGCTTGTGGCCCCTTGACCAGCCATATATTATTCATATAAATATAGATAGCTGCGCATCTTAGAGGCAGCACGCATGCCACATTTGCACCTGCAGATTCAATTTGGCTCTGACTTTGAGGGATATGCCTCTGGCTCCATTCCCCCCTGCCAGTCCCCCACCCCTAAATCCCTCCCTCCTCACACCTCCCTCTTTTCATTCTGGCTAGCAGCTATACATGGAACATTATGCAGATTTTTTTTGTCAAGAGTGAGTGCGATTATGTTGGGGGAGAAATGAGTGTTGGAATGTGTTCGCTACGCCTTTGACCTTATCAGCGGCAGCCTTAAGCTGGATACCTTGCCTTAATTTTAATAGATGCAGCACTATGCGTATGAGACAAGGGGACCTAGCTGTGCTCTTTCACTGTGCGGTGCGTTATGCATGCATTATGCCAATGAGCTCGGGTATGTTTGCTTTGTTTTTTTAGAAAATGTTCACTGCGAGGACAGTGTTTCTGTCTGTGTGTGTGTGTGTGTGTGTGTGCTGTAGCGTTCGATAGTGCAGCTAGTGTGTTCTCCCTCACTCAGCCCAAGGGCATGTCTTGTCCAGAAAAGGGCTGGAATACCAGAGATCAGGGTCCTGTGGTTAATTTGGAACATTGATTTTACATTAACAGTCGACTTGCCACTGATTCACGGCCGTGCCAGTTGCGGATGTAAAAGGGGGGGGGGGGGAGAGGCTTCAATCCGCTCCCGCGTGCACACAGGAAGCACACGCAGGAAGCTTCATCATGCATAGACGCCGCATCGAAGGTTCCCTTTAATGGACTCTCGCTTACCTTGGAGATAGTGTAATAGTAAATCAATGAGGTGAAGGGCAGAGGGAGGGTCAGTAAAGCCTTTCAGAGGCAAACGCCCACTAAGGGGCTTACCCAGAATGTCTTATCCGGAGTGGCCGGAAGCGTTACAGTTGTGCCGCGTCTCCATCATCTCATCTCCCTAACGTTCCTTTGCTTTCACAGTAGAAGTAACCATTAACCTCGTAATGAGAAATGCAACATCGACAAAAAAAGCTTAGCAACACTAAAAGTGGTTTGTATTCACAGCGAGGAGGATATTAGCAGAAAAACCCTGTTCCTGTCCTCGACTTTTCACAAGCAAAGAATAAACAAAATTCACTGCTGAGTTAGTAGAAGTCGCCATAAAAGACCCATCTAATTTTGCATTATTACCAAAGTAAATGCCTTTAATATGGAAAAATTAAAAAAGAGCTAGCACATTATGTGCAGTGATCACATTAAATGTGTATAGCATTTTCATTTCAGATGTAAATGAAAATGTGCAAACGGTTTTGGCAAGAAAAAACAGAAAAACAACAGGAACGTAAACATGGCGGAGGGGAGAGAAGAATGCAGTTGGCCGTGGACCAAAGCCACATCGAGTGGAGCAAAAAAGTCACGATGCAGAGGCCAAAAGAAAACTCATCCAGAGATGGACTTTTATAACAAGGAAAGCAGCTGAGACAAACAGTCAGACAGGGTGCAGATAGAGTGGATTCGGCACAGCGGGGCTGACAAGTATTGAGAGGGCAATTAGGCCGACGGCGAAGGAGCATCCAGACAGTAGGATGCCCGGGGAAGAATGACGGGAAGATGCATGTGCAGGGGAGACTAAATGAAATGGCTATTTACTAAATAGTCCACGGCTTGGGTGCATCATGATGCAAGTGGGGAACATAAGGAGAAATGTTCGACATAAAGGATTGAAGAGTGGAGACAAATGGGAGAGTGCAGCATGAAAAGCTTTATGAAAAGATATTTCTCGATATCATGAGGAAAAAGGGAGGAAGAAGAAAGAGCCGGAGAAGGGAGGGGAGGGTTGACTCGCAGAAGAAAGAGGCTTATTACCAGTGGATCAAAACTCCCAGTGAACCATTTCTACCATCTACAGGCTATTCTCCTGAAAGACGAAGCAATTCGGCTGCGCCCTACTTCCCACTTACGTCTGACCTTTACGTCTTCCGCCCAGTTTTACCACAGCGAGTGTAATGTCTACACTCTCAGCAAACGCGATACCACCTTGTTTCAAGTTATGGCGCGCGGGGCCTCATTATCGACTCCCCCGAGGGCCAATATGCTCCCCACTTGTTTCCACAGCTCAAATGTTCCCATTGGTGCGTGCCATAACCCTCACAGGACTGGCGTTTTGTATAATAAATTATTATTATTTTTTTCTGTAAGTCAACCTGTCGCCACACACACAGGACATTCACGAGCAAAACTCGACCCGCGACGAAGCAATCATCTTTACTTCCCCCTCCGCCAAACCTCATCCGAGCACCGTGAAGTGGAGGGGGCAGGATTTATAACTAATTTCAATAAACAGCATAAAACAAACAGTTCTGCCCGGCTGTTTGGCAGCCCGACCCGAGCCGGGGCTCGCCTGAATTAGCGCCGCGGAGACCACGAGGACCGACTGCTTTCCTTGCCCCCCGACTGTGCACACTCATTAATTTAAAGTGGTCGTATCTCACCGGTCTCTAATCAAACTGCATTTGTGCCACCGCTGTCCGGAACAGCCACAGTGTTAGTATAATGGAGGTGGCCCCCGGTGGGAGGAGAGGAAGCGCGAGGCGTTGCCAAGATCCGAATGGGAAACAAGCTTTTCACCTTGACAGCGGCTGAACCTCTTAAAAACGGAGCCTCCGTCCTCCGAATCGGGCCACGTCGTGATGAGTCTGGCGCCGCTTCCGGATGAGAGCAAATGGTTTCCAAATAGTACATTTTGGGCACATAAGTCATACAATCCACTCAACTTTTTTTTTTTTTTTTTAAAGCATGTGCGCCTGCATCTAATTAATATCTTGGAACAAAAGTTAGTTCTTTACCCCGACGACGACAATGAGCCGGCGTTTTTTAATGAGGACGGGTTCCAGCTTTTTTTTTCTTCCGGTTTTGTCAAATGTCACGCTAATTTAGAGCGGAATCCATGACTAACGAGGACTAGCGGCATACCGGCTTATAATGGTGATGCAATGACAGTCGTTTCTCAACAGCAGGAATATGTCAATGAATATACGCAGATATAGAATATCCTGAGTCTTAATGGTGATGCAACGAGATGTCGAAATAAAAAATGATTTTTAAACGTCAGACTGAGCGGCTATAATCTATATTTTTCATAATGGCAATACATCAACTTGATTCAGTATTATTATAATATGGAAAGGGTCTCCTGTAGTGACATCAGGTCCTAAAAAGGCCAGTTATAATAATAATAACCTGACTGTTGCTCTCCTCATTACTATGGGGGCTTTATAATGTTTTTCTTTCCAACATAAATGCTCAAAACACCCACAGTATGCTCCCACAATACACACACAGTGGAGCATTCAGCCGCTAAGGAGGCGGATATTTCCCTCCGGAGTCAGCGGAGATCAAACCGGAGCTGAAAGGTTGTAAACAGACCTGGTGGCCAGAAGCACGACATCAAATAAACCGTAACGAGGCGACCGTAAACACGTTAAAAAAAAACTTTAAAAAAGATGATGTGTCGGGTGTTTTGTGACCAAAAAAAAGTTATTTTTTGGGGGGGTGGGGTGTCACAAACCTGGCTGTATTTCTCACAGTTAAGGCGTTCCTTGAAACGAGCCAGACACCAGCAGCTTGTTTGCTGTAATGTTCACAGTCAGGATTAACACTGGTGAAAGTGAAAAGCCCATGGGCTAGACTGTCAGCCGGCTACAGTAATGGAGGTGCTTTGGAGACCGTGGCTTGAATGATTGCCCCCCCCCTCCTCTCCTCCTCCTCCCTGTCCCTGTTTCCTCTGACACCTGGGAACTCATGTTAGCTCCATGAGTGAACACCTCAGCCTGACCTATAAAAGGCTTCCATTGGCCGCCCCGAACAAATGTCAAAGCTTAGGCTTAATGTGTAAGTGCAGTTAGATGTAATGTTACAGGAGATCCCATTTCAAGCCCTCTTGATTATATTACCAGCTGTTGATTAGATATCTCGCTACACGAGGAACACATATTACAAGCATCCATCCTTTAATTGTATTCGCCCCCGGACAGATTAACCACATAGTAAACTGAGTACACTGAAAATACACCAAACCTATTTATTTTTTTGCATGGAAGTCGTGGTTTCCCGTCTTCAACTGGCTAATTCTTCTACTTCACGGTCTCGCTGAGGTTAATATTTCCTGCAAGGACAGCATTCTCGGGGTCACAAGAGGTTAATACACCACTACTGGTTCCTGGTCATTTCGTCCTCTAGATCTCTCCTCCGCTTCTCCCTCCCCTCTCCACTGCAATTACCGGCAACCGAGCAGCAGATTGTGGGAAATTAGCTCCACGTTTTAGCAAGTGTGTGTGTGTGTGTGTGTGTGCTGCAGCCGGGTAGCTTGACTGGACCCAGTTACTAATAGGTTAGTACAAGTGTGTGGACTCCATAGTCACAGCAGTCACGGTGCATTGCCCTAAGAATATAGACTTCCTCTTCGCTGGGCTTCACACAAATGCGGTCCCACAATACCAATTTACCTGTGCAACTGCCTGTGCCTGATTGGGACAGTTCACTTAAGACGACGCGGCTTCGGCTACAATATTTCAACTTCATAACAAAAGTGTAATGAAATGCCCGTTTCTGCGCCCCCCGAACAAGCCGGCGGGTATTAAAGTAATTAGAATGGAGGCTCTGCCGTTGAGAGCTTTGTCAATTTTTTGCTGATGTGTTAAAACATCTTGATTAACTGAGGCTGTTCGGCTCGTCATTGACGTTCTGCTAATGTGAAAGCATGCATTGTATTGTATTACATCGCTGTCTCGCCGTGACGGCCTTTGTTCCCAACTGTTTCATCACGTAACTAAGTCATTGGCTCGATGCTGTTTAGCACGATGACTCGGCACGTTTGCCACACAAGATGTCACCTCTGATGTTGACATCCAGGAGACCGTTAATCTAGCCGGATGTTATGCATAAACGAGAGATGTATCAGATGAATTTACATAACTCATTGTTAAAGTATAGATCTGCCCAGATATTAGGTCCATTAAATATCCACATAATTGGATACGATGAAAGATTGCTTAATATTGTTTTTTATTTGTTGAAGTCACAATATTGTTTAATTGTTTTGGTAAAACTGTTGGTTGGACAAAACAAACGATAATTATTTGTCAAGTGTGGGTGTTTTTGACATTTTACAAACCAAACAATAAATCAATTATACAAAAAAACACAACAATCTACTCAAATACTAACATTTTTAAACTGAAGTAATTGTAATTTTGCTGTCACGGTGTCGTGGTGGTGTTTGGGAAACACAAATGTGGCCACATCAAGGCCTAAAATCTATATCTTATTGAACCAAGTGTTGGATTATCATTAACAGAATCCCATCCTCATTAATAAGCAGGGAAATATGTTGCGTCCTCTGGCCAGCGCCATCTTGCAAATTGCCTGGTAAAGCCCTCCAAATCCCGTCCTAATTATTCACCAATGTGGCACAACAGACATTAACATTAAAAGACTATAATTAATTCTCACTCCGCCTCTTTCTACCTCTCATTACCACCAGTGAGGTTCTCCTCACATCTGTCATCAAGCCTCCCGATATCTGATTGGATGCGTTCATAGACTTAATTGCTACAAAGTATCTCACGGAAAATATTGATCACAAAAAGGAAAGCCATATCTTAAAAGAAAAGTCAATAAACATCATCAGTAAAAACAATAACAGCACATCGTGTTAGAGCCGCCTGCTTTGATCGCACAATAAAAGCTAGCTATGCACTAATGGCTAACCTGACCGCATTACACTGCTGGTAATTGTGATGACTAGAGAGGGAAGCCGGAGCGAACAGAGGTGAGACCAGAACGCTGTAGGCTGAATTACAGATTACAGCCTGTTTCCAGGGCACGGATCAACCGCATAGCCCACAATGAAGAGCCGGTGCTGAGGGAGAGAATCTAAACCCTGTTTATCACATTGCTCTGGGTGTTGCAGCTTATTAAAGTGCCAGGTGTTTTTTTTTTTTTTTTTTAATAATCTCACCCTCTCCTCTCTCACTCTCCATGTCTTCCCTCACCCCTCCGAAAACAGACTCCAAAGCTGGAGCAGAGGTTGAGGAATGAACCCTGGGCTTGGCTTCGCCAGCGGGGGCAAACTGCAGCATTTCTGCTGCCTGCTGATGTTTTCATTTTATTTATTTATCTATATCAATTATTTTATTCCCCCCCCCATATCTCCCCCGTGGCCACTGAGGTGGAGACGGCGAGAGGGGTGATGAAATGAAACCATCTCTCTTCTTCTAACTCTCCACATGTCCTCTCTCTCTCTCTCTCTCTCGACTTTTCCCATCATGTGCTCCGAACCCCGAAAATATCACAAGCGCCATCAAACCTATCTGTTCAGTAAGAGGCAGTTACATACGACAAATTACACAGCGCACTTCAGCTGTGGAGTTTCTGCCATAACAGGCGCGGATGGAACATGAATAATGCGCCGGTGAAACAGGCACTACAGAACGGAGAGGAACCTGATTGGCATGCGGGAGGACGCGCCGCGGTCCTATTTATATTCTACAGTACAGCCCGTGATGATTTTCTCAACTTATTTCTTACTGTTGTGTGGATATTTATGGATTCAATCAATACTACGCCATGAATGTTTAAACCTTTATTATTATTATTGTATCTGCCACATTTCATAAACATAACTATGAACTAAAATATGGGCCTTGAATGACTTATACATAAGCAAACATACTCCTAATGAAATATGTCCTTTTCATATCCCTATTAGCGTGCAGGTTTGTTGATAGCACTGATTAATGATGTCAACACATTTAATGCATTTTCATTTTCATGGCTGTTGGTTGCTGCATCTTCCGACGAACAGGTGCAAACTGCATCTGTGACGAATGCACGTGCGGCTCAGCCGTGTGTCATCGGCTGCCCGTTTACTTGTTGCCATAGTGACTGTCATATTCCAGTGTCTTTAAGCAGCTTGCCCTAAAGCCTAATGCCTAAGCCCGAGGATGTCTGCCATTTAAGAATGTTAATAAAGCCGTCTGTTTAACCAATAATAGAGTCACACTGCGAACATCGGTGTTGAATGCCACATGGTGGAGGGCGTCCCAGAATGAAGTCTAGAAGGTCAAGCAGATATAAATCTGCAGTTCTATATCTTTAAAGGGAGCGTGTACAAATGTCAACATGCATCAGTGTGCCTTAAAGAAATGTCAATATGCCCCAAATCCTTCTCTTCTGAAATCCCCTGACCACGTCCGGTATCACTAATACTCACGGCGCTTTCTCTCTGTCTTGTTTGTGTCACGCAGGTAGGAACGGACTCGGCTGTGGACTCGGGAAGCTAGTGGAGACAAATCAATGAGGACGTCCATCTTTAAAGAAAGAGATTTTTCATGGATACCCATGAATGTGCTTAACATAAATCCTTTGAGGTATAACATCGGTCCGTCCTTTTTTTCTTCTCACCCCCCGTCCTGCCTCCTCGGGTCTGCCTGACTGCAGCCTTGGCCCCGAACCCTGACACCCGCAGGCAGCATTGAGTGATTGGTTATTCCAGCCAAGGGCGTCTACACAGCAAGACGGGAAAAAAAAAAAAAAAAAACACCCCAGGGAGCCCTGCTGCAGTTGGTGGTGGCGGTGGCAGGGGCGGTGAGTCAATCGCCTCAGCAGCTGCAGCAAATGATTCATTATTTTGTGAAGTTAACAGCTCAGGCCAGTTAATCTACAAGGACCAATTTCTTACTGGAGGGAATCGGTCCAATATGAAGGACGTGTCGTTCGTGGATCGTCTCTTTGTCGGCTTGGCCATGGCCTCTTTTGTTGTGGCTACAGAGGAGAGGCCTGATTGCCCAAAGCTCTGTGTATGTGAGATTAGACCCTGGTTTTCTCCGAGTTCCGTGTACATGGAGGCTCACACGGTAGACTGTAATGACTTGGGACTCTTTAGCCTGCCGGAACAATTACCGGTGGGCACACAGGTACTATTACTGCAAACAAACAATGTCGCCAAGATTGACAAACCCTTGGATTACCTGGCCAACATCACAGAGATTGATTTATCGCAAAACAACTTATCCTCCATCAGCGACGTCCACCTGGGGAATCTTCCTCGGCTGCTGTCCCTTCACATGGAGGAAAATTGGATACGAGAGTTGCCCGAGCGAAGTCTTGCTGAGGTTGCTAACCTCCAGGAGCTCTACATGAATCACAACCTCATCTCCTCCATTTCCCCCATGGCTTTCCAGGGTCTCAGCAACCTTGTGCGGCTCCACCTCAATTCAAACAGGCTGAAGGCCATTAAAAGAGAGTGGTTTGAACCCATGCCAAATCTGGAAATCCTGATGATTGGTGAGAATCCTATTCTTTCTATCGACGATATGAACTTCAAGCCTCTGAGTAACCTCCGCAGTCTGGTTCTCACCAGGATGAACCTGTCTCAGCTCCCCGACGATGCACTGACTGGTCTTGATAACTTAGAGAGCATCTCCTTCTATGATAATATTTTCTCTGAGGTGCCGCACTCTGCCCTGAGTAATGCGAAAAATCTGAAGTTTTTGGATCTAAATAAAAACCCAATTGCGAGGATACAGAGAGGGGACTTTGTGGATATGCTCCATCTGAAAGAGCTGGGGATTAATAGCATGCCAGAGCTCGTTTCCATCGACAGCTTTGCCCTCAATAACCTCCCCGAGCTGACCAAAATAGAAGCCACCAACAATCCCAAACTCTCCTACATCCACCCCAACGCTTTCTATAAACTACCGCGGCTGGAAACCTTAATGCTCAACGGCAACGCGCTCAGCGCCCTCCACAGGATTACCGTCGAGTCCCTCCCGAACCTCCGAGAGGTGAGCATGCACAGCAACCCCATCCGCTGCGACTGCGTGGTTCGCTGGATGAACATGAACAAGACCAACCTCCGCTTCATGGAGCCCGATTCGCTGTACTGTGTGGAGCCCCCGGAGTACGAGGGCCAGCATGTCCGACAGGTGCACTTCAGGGAGATGATGGAGATTTGTCTGCCGCTCATCTCTCCCGAAAGCATGCCGGGCCACATTAAAGCACGGAACGGGAGCTCGCTGTCGCTTCACTGTCGGGCCTTCGCTGAACCAGAGCCGGACATCTACTGGATCACCCCGTCCGGTACCAGGGTCCTGCCTAACACCGTGTCCGACAAGTTCTACATGCACCCGGAGGGAACTTTTGACATCTATGACATAACAGAAAACGAAGCCGGTCTTTACACCTGCGTTGCCCATAATCTGGTCGGAGCTGATCTTAAATCTGTTTCCGTGGTGGTGAACGGATATTTCCCCCAACCTGCAAACGGCTCTCTGAACGTCCTCATCAAATCAGTGGAGACAAACTCCATCGTGGTCTCGTGGAAGGCCGGCCACGGCACCCTGGCTCCCAACATTAAATGGTACACGGGGTCGGACGCGGACCATCCCACCACGGCGTTCGCCACCAGGGTTCCCTCCGACGTCCAGGTCTACAACCTCACCCATCTCAGCCCCGCCACTCTGTACAAAGTCTGCGTGGACGTCGGCAGCATCCACTACCACCACGACACCAAATGCGTCAACGTCACCACCAAGGGATTAGAGCTGGCAGCCAAGGACACGGAAAAATGGGACGCGGCGGTAATCACCGTCTTTGGTGTGCTCTTGGCAGTGATTTCAGTGGCATGCCTGCTTATTTATATGTCTCTGAGGAACCTCCACCTTTATGGGGATATAAGGAAATGCGACTCCAAAGCTTCGCTGACGCCAGTGGAAGCTACCGGTATGCACTCTCCTTTCTTTGCAAAGCTGTGGGTTTCGGGGAAGGGACTGCCAAGTGGAGTGAAAGTGAAAGCCACAGTCATAAATGTATCTGACAATGCCTTTTAAGACGTGCCGCTTTGTAGAGCAACCGCACACCGACTACACTGAAAGGACAAGGCCACGGGCAGGGGGGGTGGACAAATCTGTAGGACTGTTTGAAAACGCTTACCCACCGCTGCCCATCGGCTCAGATACACTCGGCAAAATCTTAATACTGGACTGGGAATCGGACAGTTTGAAAAAAGACTACGTGCTCTCCCAGTTTCTACCCCCGGCTGGCTTTGTAACCGTTCCATCGAAACCCAGCAACATCAACAGAAAGGGGCATTTACTGCAAAAAAAAACAATATATTTCAGTACCATTCACACCGAAAACGCAGGCAGAGGAAAAGAAAGTGAAGATGATGATGGTCAACTCTCTTGTAAGTGACTGTTAAATGTGTTCAGAGTTGTGGAAAACTGTCCGTGTGGTCCCAAGCAATACCGTCTGTGCTTTGTCAAACATCCATAGACGAGTTAGAGATGCTGTAATAACACCTGTCTATTATGGGAAGGGAGATTTAGTAGAGTAGACAAATTACAGTGACTATGGTGTAAGCCTTTTGATGAAATATAAGAACCTCCCCTTCCCCTTTTCTATTTAAAATGAATTCTTGATTTTTCATGGAAATATTGTTATATATTCTATTATGTTGATGTAATGACAAATCCTCTGTATCTGAACAGTTTAAATGGCTTTTAAATTAAGGCAAGGGGGCAGACTACTTTTGATTACAACGTCACATTAAGCTTAATGAAATTCAGCAACACAATGAGTATCAGGAGAGGACATTTGCCAAATGGCTGTTTATGCTGTGTAGTTCTCATTGCAACGGTGACTGGGAGAAAAAAAGAAGAAAACTAATGTGTCGGACTAAAACAAATATAACGGGTTGATTAAAACTAAGGTGACTGATGTGTTATCTCCTCGCGGAGCAGTCTGTTATGCCCTGGTAAGTGCCTACAACAAGAACTACATGAGGTAAACAGAGAAGGAAGAGAAGAAACGAGGCCATGTCATCATTGCAGACACACAAGCTATTCTCCGGTACTTTTAGTGGAAATACTTTCTCAGTATTTTTAGCATACATATTTTAAGGAACCATTTCGTTGTTGCTTTGGGTGTAAAGTTAAAAAGCCATTTTTATATTAACTGTACTATATGTGATCAATGGGCACAACAGACTAATTAAGAAAAGTGCTAAGGAAAAAAAAAATAAATGTCATTGTTTCTTTTACAAACAATTGCCTACTTATTCCTTTGCTTTCTCCTCGTATTTGTCATCTAATTTATTTCAAACCAAAAAAAAACACACGGTATTCTAATTAGGCTGCTTTGTTTCTTGTTGTCATCCAGCCCCGAGGTGATGGGGAACTTTGTAATGACTTTCATACGTGACATTTCAACTGCAAGCATGTGAAACAAAACATAGATAATGACCAAGTAGTAGAGAGGGGAGCCTTTTCGATTCAGACCGCGGGGGAAAAAGTCAGGGGACTTCAGCTGAATGGTCGACATAACCCTGGGAAGAAAAAAAACACAGCAACAAAAGAAGGGAACTCATTAGCCGCCTCATTAAGAACATGTTCGTCCTTCAGCCGGTCTGAATATAGTCGCTGTGCTGCGGCTACAGCTGCCTGTGCTTAGACAGGGACACGGCGTCCCTATGACAGAGAGATGAAGTGCAGCGGCGAGGAGTCGACGCAGAGCGGGCGACTGAGCGGAGTCAAACCTTTAGGACTCTCATTTTATTTGTCTTGCCGAATTATCCGCCGCGCAAGAACATTTCGCATGAGAAAGCCGGCCGTGATGAATGGCTGTCAGAGGCGGAGTGACACGGTGGATTTATCAAACGGGGCCTGACGCTCATACATCAGGCCAACCTTCAGCACCACGGACAGAGGCTTTTAGAGCCGAGCCATCTGTCAAAGACAAAGGGAGTTAAAATATGACGCAGTGTGCTCCTCAGGTAGAGCTCGGGTCGGAGTGGATGCTCAAAGCTGTTCACACATAAATAAAACACAGTAAAACACAAAATACATGCATACATGCAAACATAACGTCAAGGTTCCTGAGAGGTGCAGCAGCTTGGATCCCTCTCTGTTCGTTTCTGTAGCCTCCTCTCTCTCTCTCTCTGCTCTTTTGTTTAAATTTGTACATTCAAAGCGAGCTATATTAGAAAAAAAAACCCCTCTGGATTTAACTTAAATCCCACATGAAAAGAACCAGTGAGCTGCCACCATTTAATCCGCAGCGAGGAAGGGAAAATTATGTTTCTCGCTGAATCTTCAAATATTTCAAATATTAAAAGCACCTTGTTCTATTCAGAAAAAAGCCATCTGCTCCGAGACAGATATTAAAGCATGCTCTGTGAAGGCTCATAGATGGGTGTTCACACTGGTTACATATTCATTTTAATTTTGCGAGGATCATTGTCATGGGGGCCTGAGATTTGAAGGTGCAATCTACCAGTGGGAGGTGCGAGTTCAATGGTGCATTTATTTATTTCATTCCGAACAAAAGACAGTCATTAAGTCAGCGGTTGGCAGGTGATTTTCCTTTTACATTATTATATGAAAAAAATGCAGAAAATGTATGTGCGAGCCTGCTTAAATGTTTTAGTTGGTTAAGTTGAACGACTGTCTACTCCTCTATTTCCTCGAGTAGTGTGGGAAGGTACTATTTACACGCATTTTATTTACTGGTTCTCCAAATAGCTCATATTTATTATTGTAATTCTTATTCAGACAACAACCTGATTCAATAATTCATGTTTTTTTTTTTTTATACTTTTTGCAAATGCTGCAATTACATATTTAATTCCCCCTCCGTCTGAGATAATATTCAAACATCCTATAGCACGGAGAGCAAACAGTGCCCGAGCTGCTACGGGCACTTTTATATGTTTGAATTATCAGCTTATTAAAGCTACAAACTTCCACGTGCTGTAGGTCGGCCGCTGTAGCTACAGGCAGCTACATTCAAATGAAAAGTGAAATGTCAACATGCGTTTACAGCCCGGCTGTCAGCACCATGTTTAATGCCACTGCTTTGCTTTGAAGGGCCCTTTATAGCCGGCTATACTGCAGGAACACATGGTGACCTATGGATTGCAATGACAACGCAGGGAGTGCTTTCATGACAGAATAAAAAATGACTCTTGGAGTCATATGGCAGAAAGAAATAACGGTGAACCTTTATTAATTAAACAATTTTTGCTGCAGCAGTGTAGGCTGTTTCGTGTCTTATCTCCTCCCCATGTGTTTACACTGAAACTGCTAGTTTTTCATACACAACACGTATCATCAGCGAGCCAGCGCATCGCCATTCTGAACATGCATTGCTCTGTATTTCCTGAAAAGTGGAGACGGAATGTCACACCAGATTTGGTACGGCTCGTCAAAGAGAAACCAGTCAAAAGCCATTTGTCTGTAGGCATTTCTGCCCTGTCTGGCCTTTTCCTGTCTCCATTTCCATAGCCATCGCTCCTAAGGCGTCTCCAGCATGTAGCTAAAAATGCCTTTTTCCTCCCCCCTCGAGCCTCTGCAGTGCGTAGACACAACCACGTCAGTATCCACACATCCACGTCCGTGCAAATCCATTAAGTCACGGAGAGAAAGTGTCCCACCCAAACACAGCTGCTATTAGTCACTTCCATTTCCGTTCCGTGCACTCGGCAGCGTTGCTTTTCGCTGTTGCACATTTCCCTCCGATTCACGACTCGCATGCCATCACTGACAAAACACTTAAAAAACAGGATTCTTTATAAAGGAGCCCAACATGCTGATAAATGCGGGCCTGCAATTAGGAATTATAGTACACCGCAGAGGGCTTCTCCAGCTAATTGAAAGACCCGTCCTCAATCAGGCGATTGGTTTCTTTTCCCATCGTCCGCTTCCTGTGTGATAGTTGGAATGCGGCCGATCAATGCGGGGACTAATGAGGTATTCACATGCGTGTGATCCCATTAATGGTGGATCGGGATTGGGGTGTGGAGTGTGCGCCTAATAAGCAAGGACACCCTTGTTCCTCGGTGGGTTTTTATAAGGCGTCGTCGAACCTCGTGACACGCGCGCACCGACGCCCCCGTCCGGAATGGTTAGCGCCACAGAGGCCATCGATATTCAACGGCAGGCCGCGTTTATCATCACCGAACATTAATGTCTTGTTGTGAGAAGGTGGAAGAGCCACCTGCAGTTATCGTCTCCGTGTAAGTGCCACCTTGCACTGCAGGCTAATGCTTCACTCGGATCGGTCTATAAAACGACCTGCTGCAAGGAGAGGGAAAGTTCCACGAGGAGTTGGGCGCTAGTTCTTCATGCTGGTTACAAGGGTGCTTTTAATTCAAATACGGAATGAAATACGCATGCATGAATGCCAATATATTTACTGGTGAGTATGCAATGTCCAAATTGAAGGAGCATCTGTGCCAACTGTCGCAGTCCGACATATAACCAGGGGAGGGTTGGAGGAGGAACAGGCAGATGGAGGACACAAAGGTTTTATCAATAAAAACATATTGGTGTCTTATTAATGCCACTTCAGTACCATCTTTTTCTTGTCTGAGTTTCTCACTCTTTGCAGCAATTATAAACCCAGAAATTGGAGCTTTTCAGGGAGCAAAAAAAATGTAATTAAGCTAATTGGTCATGACAATAATATGCGGCAAAAACAAAATACGAGAGGGATACCAGCAGACAATGGCGTGATGGGAAAAGAGCAAACAAATAAATAAATAAATGACGCCCTGATGCAGTAAAAATACATCAACGTACAGTTTTGTTTTTAGATTTCCGGCATATCGGCTGTAAATGAGTGAGGCGTTAACTCAGGCTGGCCACAATTCATCCAAAATAGGGAGAGAAATTAAGTTGAAATGGGAAAAAAAAAGGCATAAGAACTGCACCAGTGATTATGCGGCCATTTAATGTTAAAACTATTTTAATGACAAAACTTTTTTTTCCTGTCAGCTGGAATGGTCCGGGCCCCATTCTACAAATGTGGCTTGACTAATTTAAGCTAATGATCCTGTAAAATCATCTAACTCGGTTCAGTTGAAGGTTTGATTTGTTAATTCTGGAGGAAACCTCCGAGAACAACACTGGGCTCTAGTAATGGAGGCAACATGAGGAAAATGAGAGTGAGAATCATGATAGCGCTCATACGAGGGGCGGGGCATCATGGGTACAAACAGCACGTTGCCATGGCAGCTGTACGGAAGTTCAATTTCAAACTGATGGACCACCTTAAAGGTGCAGTGTGTTGTAAATTTACAGGTGACTTTAAACTAAAGAAAACAAGCCAATTAATATTACATTCCATTTCTGGCACTTTAAATATATTCTAATTATGAAATGAAAACCCTAATAAGGCAGATTTAAGGCTCTTTAAAATCAGATTATGGGATTTCCAGCAACATGAGTTCTGAACTGAGACCATAATCTTGACCATAATCTACAATGACTGACTATTTCCATAGAAATGTCCACTTGTAAGTAGATTTAATACATTTGAATGTTTAAATAACACATTTGCATGAAAATGTGATTTAATTAAATGCCAGAAACGTTTCGCTGAATTCCTCATCTTGCTCTTTTTACTTTGTGTTCTTTAAAAAATACATTTGGATTGGGTTTGTCTTTCATTTTGTTGTATATTATTATCATGTTCATCTTACCTCCTAAAGAAAATATCACACAATCTGGTAAATCAACTCAACAACAATAGTTTAATTCCCCTCAGAAGATCTAGTATACTGCAGGGCATCTGAGGGGAAAGCTGGATAACAACTCACTTTACAATATTCTTTTCTTATTGGTATTATTAATCTCAGAAATACAACTGAATATTTTAGCATCACGGCCCTTTGTTGAGCTCCAGAGAGTTTGTATACGATAGGAAGCGCGGCTGCAAAAGGGGGGCCTCTGGCCTAAATAAAATGTCTGCGTGCATCTCCTTCATCATAACGGGTGGCCTTATTCTGTGATGTAATGATGTTGGGTGGAGAGAGGGATGGCTTTTTATGAGATGGGGGTCGAGACTCATGAGGGCCATTCGGCGGAGGAAGACATCAGTGCAGATAAAGTGCGGCGCCTCTCTCTCTCTCTCCCGCGTATGTTGCTAAATTAATGTTCATACCTGAGCACACTGAAAGCACACTCATGCCGACGCCCAGCCTCAGCGCTGATCAAGCTACGGGAAGGAGGAGGCATCTTTACATGCGTCACACAAATATGGCGTGCCATCAATCACCCAGTATGTGCAGCTCCATACACTGGAATTACAATAACTAAAGAGCTCGTGGTTGATCTTCATTATCTTTTTTCTCTTTTTAATAGATTCCTCTCTCTTGATATCTGTGCTCCCGTTTTCCTCCTCCTCGACAAATCCGCCGGTTAAGCTTCGATCCAATGGAACCGAGTGGCCGTTTCATATTGATGATGATTGTGTTTTTGCATAAATTAAAACTTAACAGACTGGCAATCTGCTCTCGTTCATAATGCACGCATTCCAGAATGATGTTTTCCACTGAGTGAAAGCTGTTCATCTGTGATTTAAAAGAAAACTGTGTTAAATTGCGTTAATGGTGGAATTAGCAGCAGACTTTTGGAACGCCGTCACATTCGTTTCTTGTCCCAATAAGAAATGATTCTCTCTTACGGCCGTGTTAATGTTCTCCCCGGGGAGTGAAAAGCTGCCACATATTGGAGTTGTGCGAGAGGCCTACTGCCGGATGGGTTGAGATCAGTTGGGAGAAATGTGTCGAGAAAAAGGCTGAAATATAAATGAATACGACTAAAAGCCCCATTAATTTACTCTCTTCGCGACTAGCTGTTGAGATCTGTACCATTTGTAAGTCTCTCCTGTCAAAAGAGGAATCTTCCCTCAGTCCTCTGAAGTGCGTCCAAAAGAACATGGGTGATAACGAGGGCCCCGGCTCCTCTCTCCTCCTCCTGCAGGCCATTAGCGGTAGTCTTTGCCGCGTCTCGACTCCGAGAGAAATTACTATTTTTGTCTCGACGGGCTTTATTTCCCGCTGTGGAGCTGGGAGACGCTTGTTGCCGTGGGCTTCAAATGGAGGGTGTGAAAAAGTTGAGCGAGAGCCAGTCGCCCGCTCGCGACTCTGGCAGAGGATTAGCAAAGAAAAAAAAAAAAAAAGGTGAGGAAATGTGAGAGTGGGGGTCGCTGAGCCGGATCAGAAACAAACGGGAGCCGAGGTAATGAGGGGCGGATTCAATCAAAGGGACCGGGACCGCTGCTAGAACAGAGAGGTCTGGAGCCCGCGGCGGTCGGGAGACAGAGAGAGATACAACCAAAGTCACATTAGTGTGTGATTCAGGTGGGCAGCATGAACGGATCCCTTCATCATACAGGTGAGATCATACCACACATCATGACATTTCTTTAGAGTAAACCAGAGGTCTTCAACCAAGGACCCCCTCTTACATATCGTATAAAACTGTGTTGCTTATTAAACGCGGCCAATAATAACATGTAGCGCAGCTTATAGTGCCATGTATAACAGTACGTTGTAATGATGTATGCATATCCTAGGCCATTAAAATAATAATAATTACATTTAATTCTATATTGGCATTTCTACATCACATTTTCAATACAGAATATTAAAGAAACAGGAAGATTTATATTTGCTTATTATATAGGTTGTATTCATGTTAATGTGTATTTTTGGACATATTTTAAATTTTGGAAGAAAAACAGTTTGGGATCAAATAATTTCAGGGACCTGCAGTAACTCTATGGACCCCCTAGAGGTCCCGGACCCCCCCACACACCTACTGTAACGTGTTTTTACTCATCGCTCATACAGCTGGTTGATTTCTCCTCACCCCCCCACCCTCCTCGCTCACACAGTGTGTTTTCATAGTTCAATAGTCCAAATTGGATATTGTTTATGATGCATGATATTGAAAGACAGACTCCTGAGGGACCGGGCGACGGTCTCGTCGACTGACTGAACAAGCTAACAATCAGATGTGAGTGATTTTTTATTTATTTATTTATTTTTTTGGTAGATGCTCGGCGGCGTGAAGCTCCCTGAGCACAACAAAGGGACATTCATTCTATATTTATGCCACCACTGAAGTGTCAGGAATATTGATGACCCTGGGCAGAAATTAGCCTGCTTGTCAAAACAGAATAGTGCAAATGCAGAGGGTTTTTTTTTTCCGTCCCGCTGCGGCGCTTGCAGTCTTTTGCAACACTCATCAAGAAACCAGAAATTGTGAACAAGCACAAAGGGCTCCGACGCACTGGATCATTGTCAGTCTAAATTTAAACCAAACGCGTCTGTCATTTTGAGTCACTAAAAAAAAAAAAAACGCTCCAAGGTTATGAAAGTCGCTCACGTAATTGAAGACAACTTGTTTTCTGTTAGCGCCATTAGGGAATCTCAGCATCGGCGTGTATGTGTCACTAAACTGAAATGTGGAAATAAACAAGTCTAAATTGACATTTTTTTAACTGCGATCTGGGCAGAGGAAATTGTTCAGGGGCTGGCACACCCTCTTCTCTTTTTGTGTTTGTTTTCGTTGCTAACCGAGTTAGAAAACTCTAATCCAAAATCACTTTTCACAGACCCGGCCTTGTAAGTAACAGATGAAAGCATTGATTCCCACCCTCTTAGATCGATTCCTTTATTTCCTCGACTCAAAGTTTTGCCATCAAACTCTTAACCGCAAAACAGCCGGGGCCGGGCGGCGAGAAAATGATAAAAAAACAAACAAAAAACAACAACGGGAAAAACATCAGCGCCCCGGAGAAGACGATGGCAATTGATCAGGCATTCGTCGAGAGAGAGAGAGAGAGGTGGCATCTCCTATCAGATTCATTAGTTTTCCGGCCGCTCTGACATTTCCATTTGCACACTCCAATTGACAAAATAAAATACCCCGTTCGCCTCTCATCCCTCAGCTCCACAGCAGGTAATCACTCCTCCACTGCACCACTCACACACCCTACCCCTCCCATCCCCCGAGTGCAGCCGCATCACGACGGAATATGAAACATAAACAGAACCTTTTTAATTTCTTATTTTTGCAGAGGACTCCATTGCGTGACGAGCGTCCCTTCAATCTGGGGTCGCTCGTACCAAAATCACCTCAGGGAAGGGCACACTTGAGCTTTTCATTTCCCTCCCATCACCAGCCCTCTTGTGTGCGTCTCTCTCTCATCCTGCATACCTAAACAACTCCTCCGAAGTGCAGCCATCTCCTGGAATCAGCGTCAGCGTCTCCCCGCCAGGCTATTGACTGGCCACACACACTCGCTGGCGTGGGAGGGGGGGAGTGGGGGCCCATCCATTTCGTTTAGACACAACTTTTTGACTCCTCCGCGTTAGGGGTCAAACAGGCTCTTTTGAAAGGAGACTGGAAATGGAGGTAAATTATACAAATTGAGTGGCGGGAGGGAAAGGGGAGCGAGGCCGGGCCTCAGCGGCTCCGTGAACCCAGGTGACCTCGGGTTTCCTTAATGATGTCTCCGATGGAGACGCATTGGATGATTATGCTGCGGATCGGGCAGGAGTCTCTCAGTCTTCTTTTTCTTTCTCCACCCCTCCGTCGCCATCCTCCCATACATCCATCACCCTGCTGCTTCTCTCTCTCCCTCCACTCCATTCTTCTCTTTTCCATCTTCCTCCATTCCACCATACATTCATCCTCCTCGCCTTCCTCCTCGCTATACATTCATCTCCCCCCCCCCCCCCCCCCCCGGCTCCCAGACTTCTCACAACTCCACCCATTTAGAGTATAGTGACAACACACTGAGAGACTTTGGTCAAATCTGATGATGCTCCCTTCCAACAGTGGCAGTTAATCAATCCAAATCTTATTTTGGGGACGAGCAGAGAGGAAGTTGTTTTTTTTTCATGAGCTGCTCTATAATAGAATAATACAGCCAGAAGGCCAGGTCCCTCATCACCGGGGAACTCTGCAGATTGAGGTGATCGAGTTGTTTGAAGATTAATTTTGAATACTGCCGGCTGGCAGGCTGTGCTTAACTCTAACTCACTTGGAATTCTGTAATAACATAGAAAATGTCAATTAAAAATGGAGATGGAATGGAGAAAAAGCTTATATTGCTTTGGAGCGGGTTGGAGTCGCATAAAACATGTTGAGGGACATTTTGGGGTTTGACTTTTTTAGAGTAACAACCTTTCAAGGCATCATGTAAAAGCATAAAAGCAATGCTATACTCCAATTTCATTCATTGACCTACAGAGAGGAGAATCCAGTCCACACATTTTTATTTAATCTTTATCTAAAAAAAAGTGATGCTGTCATCTTTCTTGGACAGTTTCCCCAATAACAACATTTTAAATTCAGTATTTCTAAATTCCTAACTTCACGTCCGTGACATTTTCATGCCCATTGATTCAACATATCACAATATTTATGCAACCTACACACAGTTCATTAAAGCTTTGACATTTGCTGCCTCAGAGTCGGGGTTGGTGTGCCTCCGGCGTAGGAGATGAATAAAAAAGTAAATAACTAAATAACTTAAGTAATATAGTTTCTTTTATTCTAAACAGAAAAGTCTCCATAGATCAGTCGTGCCCTTCAGCGTAATGTTCCATTCCATTCATTCAATATACACAATGTAATTGTGCATTCGCAGAGCGGGCAGTGAAGAAAAAAGCCCAGGAGGATTCTAGTTAGCCTCCCTTTCGAGGTACGAACACGCCGGAGCCGTACGACTGCAGGATATGAGGCTCTGCGTCAGATCCACCGCCTGACTGAAGACGCAGCCTGTTAGCTCCTCCACAACAGATGGACGGATGGAGGATGGTCAGGTGTCACACACACACGAAGACACACACTTCTTCACATAAATTTGCATGCAAATAGAGAGACACAACTTTTACTTCCATCGTGCAGATCAGTGTTGTAAGAAGTATTCAGATCCTGCTTAAATCGGTGATAAATATAACTTACCCCGATGTCACAAGTACTGTAAAAGTACTGCATTCTACAGCTCACAAGATTGCACAGAAGGTACAGAGTTGTTTACAGCAATATGTGAAGAAATATAACATTAGTATTTCACATTATTTCTCCAGATTTGTCCAAAGGTAGAGTTTTTGATGAATGTTTTATGAAACCACTGCTGTAGCTGTAGCTGCATGCACAATGTGTAAACTTGCAGGCGCATACACACAAATACAAACCCTCTCTCCTAAAATATACAATCATATATAATTAAATTGCGCCGGGACATGATTGATGGAAAAGCCGCCTGAATAACTTCAAGATGAATTTCACAAAAACCCGAACCAAACAGGGACACAGGACACAAACACCAGTCCCCAGCAGGTGGGAGGTAATATCCCTGCTGGTGCCCTTCAACAAGGCTCTGACATCTGAAAAAGATCTGCTCCGAAGGCACTGTTCCTAAATAGTAAGGGTGGGTCAAAAGGCAGAGGACGAACGTCCCCGTGGGGATCATGAACAAGAACTTGACACCTACAAAAAGGTCCTGAAAAAAGAAGTGCAATCACACACGTGAAGCAACTCGCAACGGAGACGGCTCACACAGAGACTGATGGGTCTTTGACTGATGGTGATGATGATGGCGTGGCATTTGGCAGGTCATGCACACAGATGGCGAGCACATAGCGATTCCACTTGCTCGCCGCTCGTCCTGTTAGATTTGGAGCCTCAGGAATCGCAAGTTCAAAAAGGAAAGGGGGGGTAAAGAGAAGATCTGGCGCCCGCAGATCAACAGAACAGATGCTCTCACCTCCATCACTGACAGCCGCACGGTCACCAAAATCTGACTGCAGGAAAAAAAAAAAATGGAAGTCTTGGACTTGACAGTCGTACAACGATGAGTCTTTGATTGCGTGAACACCTTTATCTGGATGGAGCTCCTTTGAATTCTCTTAATTTAGCATTCTAAGCGGGGGGATATTTCAGGCTACAGCAAACATTTTAAAGCATTAAAATAAGATAAATAAATATGTGCATGACATGAGACGTGTGCCCTTGTTTTATTGACGTAATGCCACAGAGAAAGTGTTTATGGAGGCCTGTGTTTTTCCTTTTTTTTTCGTGACACAGCGCATTCAGTAAACAGAGAATGGGGGCCTGGCTATGATTGGAATAGCAATGACCTTTGTCATATTGATTTTGGCTGAGATTGCACCGGGACAAGCTCGGGCACAGACTCGTGTCTTCATATGGCAGTGAAATTTCTGGCTTGGCATTTTCGGGAGGGGGAAATACAAACATTTCTTCCACAGAAATAGCCCATAATGCCCCAATTAGAGCGCACGCTAACAGACGAGGGTTTCTCTGGAGAAGGCTAACTCCCGCGTTCCCACCGACTATAAACAGTGACAGAGGGAGACAGAGTGTATAGTTCCGGTGTGTGTGTTGTGCAATACATCACAGCACAGCCTTTATAGCCACAAGCGTCTGGAGATTTGGAATATTTTTGCTCAGAAATTAACACTTTGTGTGCAAAGCTGTAATACTCTCTAAAACGCCATCAATCAGTAATTTAGCTAATCATCTTAGAGACAACCAAATGCAATGATCCTCACGCCACGATGACAATTTAGGTTAAATGAAAGACGCCCACGAGACAACCCGGAAACATCTCCGTGTATATTAAGAGTCAATAAAGCCCATTACATAGTTGGCTGCTCTGTGATGATTCTGTTAGTTTTCACGGTCAGCGACGGTGCTAAAGAAGACATTAGCATTAAAACGCTGAGACATATTGGAACAAGTGTGATTCAACATCCCGGTGACCCAGATAGCGGATCTGTAAAACACGGAGGCTGGAAATTAGGCTAAATGTGCGGAGATCGGAGAATATCATGTTCAAAGTGGTGTCTTCTGAAATAAATTAACTGTGAGAGCGAGAAAGCAAGGGAGTAGTGGGAGAGTAGGTGAAGGGGAGGGCTTTAATGGGCTTCTCAGATGACTAACTAAAGGTCCCAGGCGCTCCGCTGCTAATTAGTTTGATTCACCAGCCATGCTTAAAGCATCGGGCTTTGTTGTTCTGCTTTTATTATTTCCTATCTGGTGTTGGCGTCCACTCTTTGAGGCTCCGCTTAGTGAGCTATCTGAGGCCCTACAGAGAGGGAATATCAGAGCCGGGCCCACCCTCAAGTCACACGAAAACATTGTTGTTTTCTCTCCCTCCGCGGTGTAAAAGAAAAAAGATTTCAGAAACCAGAGCGGCTTGAAATTAACTTTACTGGGAGATAGAAGAAAAAGTTAACTGAGATAAAGAGAGTAAACACAGGACAAGGATTGCCACCAGATGAACAGAATGTTGCAATCTCCTCATAAAGGACACTTTGGGAGCGCCGACGCATCGTCCCCGCGGCTTTGGGGCGACGGCGGCGGCGGTGGAACGGCGCCGAGCATTATCAAAGGAAGAAGGAGAGGAGAGAAGCAAAAATATTAAAATCTCAATTTTATTTAAAAGCAGGACACTGTGAAGTTCAATAGAGTTCATCACCTTTGTCTAAAAATCAATGGAGTTTTGGCTCTAAGGAGTGGAATAGTGGTTAAACAGTCTAGTAATCAATACTGGAATAATAAGGGGGATGAAACCACAATTAATCCCTGTCTTTACATGTGTTTGTAATATTGTGGATGTTGAAACACATACAATAATCTAATAACCATTATTACTTTATGACGAAATTACTCTTTATGTGCAAGAAGATGAAAATATGTTATAATTACTGTACAAGACATACAAGTTGGCTTTTAAGTAGAAAAAAAGGTGATTTAATATATGCTGAGTGAGCATGTGTGTTATAATATATAATGTATATTATATGTAATATGTAATAATGTCCAACCTGCATTTTATTTTTTATGTGTGTTACTTGATTGTTGACTTGACGATAAAGTTTATTTCTATATCCTGCGTTTTCTAGTGTGCTGGGTGTTAAAGCAGATACAGTAAACACACTTTTTTACTCTTCTGCTGACTTTAACATTTAACTTCTGTTAGCAACTTAGTTGCTTAGAAAAAAAAATAAAAAAAAATGCTTGGTTAGCACCCCCAGCACACTGACAACACCATCACTGATATCAGCGCCCGTGTTAGTCCCAGAGCCCCATCTTTACATACAAGAAAATATTAGGAATTCTGATGATTTGACAATCATATATATAAAATAAAAAAATAAAAAAAACATGGCGCTCGTCTCAGGCAATGACGAGTGCCTGCAAAATAAGTGTCGTGTAGCGCCTCGCAGGTGATGTACCCGGCCTGCTGTGGCACATTAAGCAACACATTCAGGGAAAAAGAGCTGCCTCTGCATATGTTTTCAGGGTTCTGCAGGAGCGGAGCTGGGGTTCAAAACCGTGTGAAAGGCAAGTCGCAGTCAGTCAAAGTTGCGGGGCGGGAAGATTACGCAAATTATTTCACTGGATAACAGTGAACTCCCGGAGTCTGGAGGACAAAAAGGCAAGAATAATTCAAGAAGTCTGGCACAGTCACTGGAGAACATCTTGCATGCATAAATTATGTGTAAAAAAAAAAACCTTGAAATAAAGAGTGCTGTCTTTTCTTCCTCCGTCACTTGTGTGGGCAAAGACAAAGGGAAATTATGGGTTGATGAGAAGGAGGATTTACTGAGTGACAAGATTAGTTTTATTGGTTCCTTTTTGCATTATGACTTTAAAGCAGCGTGATGAAACGTGTGCACGGATCAGCAGGTGACGGCGGAGTACGATCTGAGTTAGAAGTGGCGTAACTATGATGAGTGTCCCCGGTGGTGATTTGTTTCATCGGATGAAGCCAGAAACACATTATTCCTTCCCTGAATGCCAGCTCTCCTACCTTTCCCGGCTTCCCACGCAGCCATTAATGAATGATATTTCACCACCGCCTCCCTTTGTCTCCCCCTTGCTCCCCCCTTTTAGCCTCTCCCTTCCCCAAGACCCCTCCTCATCAGTCGGCTGGTGGAGGGAGGCTCGTCTGTCTCTTGCTTATCTTCCCTTAACCACCGTGCAGTCATATCACCCTGACCCAACCATCCATCTCCCGCCATCTCCCTCCATCACCGTGAGCGTTTGTTTGTGTATGTGTGTGTGTGTGTGTTGGACCTTGAGCTGTCTGGTCTCGCTGTATTTTCCCAGCCTGAGCTCACCCGTGTTTACCCTCCAAACCGGCCCCGGAAACTCTCCCGCTTCGCTGTCTGAAATCCCTTTGCTTGAAAGCGTCTGGTCTCTTGTAATAGAGGAACGGGAGCATCACCGCCTCGCTTCCGGCTCACAGTTTATTGCCGCCGATGGATCTGAAGACAACCGCTGACAGCTCGGGCAACCCTTTGAAACGCCACATCAAAAAGGTCGACAAAATGGTTCGGCGCTGAGCGGCAATGTGATCAGTGGAAATGAGCCATCAGACGTGGACCAAAGCTGATTGGAAATTAAAATAAATAAAGTTAATGCGTAGCCAGTTTACCAATCGCACGTCTATTTCAGAATAAACTAGGATGCGGTCGACGGTGACCTGTGACCCAATTTAAAAGTAGAACTTTTCTGGCCCGAACTCTGCATCACATTTGCATGATGCTAAGCCGTCCCCACTTATCAGCTGCTGCACAAACTGCTGGATCTCGACTTTTTAACGGTTTTAAAAAACCTACCACGCGACGCGATACAATCCTTTTGGATCCCCACTGTGAAATTGTGTGCCTAAATACTGCGGGGTAAATAAACAAGTGCCAGAGATATGCCTTCCTTGGCATTTGTCAGACGCACAGCAATCTATTCCAAACATTTACAGAGCCGAGCGGAGGTGCTCTCACGCTGCGGCTAAGCAATCATTTGCTCCAACACATTCAGAAGAAAAAGAATTAAGATGAAATCAGGGCACAAACATATTGTCGCTTGCAGCATGTTTGGCTCACTTGGACATGCGGCTGTAATCAGTAAAATGCAATTTTGCAGTATGGCAGTGCTGAAAGAATTTGTCAACTAACACATTGTATTTATTAATTTGATAAACATTCTCTGGTTCCAGTATCTCAAACTTGATTTTCTGTTTTTGTCTAATTGTAAATTTGACATATGATCAAATGTTTTATTTATTTTCATTGTATGTATAAATCATGTTTGTGTATATGAGGAAAACCAACTACGAAACAGAAGGAAGAGAAGCTAAATGCTGCACCTTGATTATGGAAATCATTTTGAAGAGGAAGGCCTTCATTTAAATAATGGCTGGCAATCTGCTCATCGCTGAAATCAGAGGAATCTCCAAATATTTAGGCCCGTATATGGACATCCTGCATTGCCTATATGTGCCACATGGTATACTGCGGCTCTATCCATCACGATCCGGCCAAAGTCAGTAGGAAACTTTCCTCAACAGAGACCTATTACATGTGGGGGAAACCAATAAGCCATCATTTTAAAACCAGCACTTGTGTTTTCTTTTCTCCCCGTCTCTGAACATCTCATTAACTGCCTCCGTTACATCGAAGACAAGAAGCGGGTTCGAGATGAAATTAATGCAAATTGGGATCGAAAATTCTGCCCAAACGCAGCGTCTGCTGAGCATGCTAGCACACTTAAACGTCTGCATCATATATCATATCTCTGATGACACGTTTAAGATGAGCATACCGACCGGTTTACGGAGGGGCGACGCCTGCAGCTACATCACTTTGTGTTTTCCTACAATATGATGCAGCTGAAGGGGAGGTAATTAAGCGCGTGCACCACCTGCATGTTCATGGACGCGTCTCGTTGTCGTTGTTTGTGTGCTGTACGTGCGAGTGCCTCTCTCCCAGGGGACGTGTGCTGTCTCTTTCTCGTGGGTAATTATGGGTAATGTAGGATGACAAAAGAGCAGTCACATAAAAGGCAGAGGGACTACTACGCTGACTTAAGGTGCCCTGATTAACACAGATATCTGGACTAGAAGTCGGCGAAAGCAAGCGCACCCACACGCCCTGTAAATACACGTGCACACCCGCGACCTCCCCCTCCCTCGGTAGACATTCATTCTGCAAGTCGAACATGTTCTATAGCGCTACATCTCATCAGCGGTGATCACTGTGAGACCGTTAGATTCTGTTAGTCAGGAGGGAAGTGAAATCAGATACTGCACAGCATGTATATTTACCCCTGTGTGTGTGTGTGTGTGTGTGTGTGTGTGTGTGTGTGTTACATCTCTGCATGGAGTACCAGCGCCATCTCAGTGTGACCATGTGTTTGGAGTTCTATCCAGCTAAGCTAGGCGATTTAGCCGGCAATTAAGCAACGGCAAATACACACGAGACCACAAAAAACAACTATGGAACAATAGTGGATTTTGTTTGTTTTACTTTCCTGATGAGTGGGGCTATTTCTCATTCTCCCAACATTAACACATCCTCCATCCATCCATGACAGAAGAGATTACAATATAAATATGTATTCACTCTGTTGACTGTATTAATTGTATATGTGCTGCGGTGCAACAGACCATGCAACTGTGTCTTCCTCCGTTTAAATCTATCTATTAAATATGAAGCAGCAGCTAGCAGCTGGTTAGCCTAGCCTGGCAGCTGTGTGAAAGTACTGGATTTCTGTAAAAAAAAAAGCCAAATTCACAATTTCAAAGCATTTATAGACGCATCTGCTCATTAAAGCTCGGAAAAAAAAAAAGCGAGTGGGCATATTTCCCAAAATGTGTATTAAACTGGGCTATTGCTCATATTTCAAAGATAATATTAGCCGGGTGGGTCTATGAGCTACAAAATAAAAACCCACCAAGAGGTAAAGATGGGTCAATAAAGCTAACTTTACAGGGACAAATAAAATGAAATTAAAAAGAGGCTTTGTGGTTTCCCGGGTGTGCATCATTTAAACTTGATATTATTTTGCCTCGCCGAGAGCCAGCGGGAGATTTAGCACCGACGTGATGCGTTCTCAGTCTGGCCATCCGATGGATAAAAGAGCGCTGCCGCGGGGCGTTACAGGAGCACGACGACGCAACAACACCTCTTTAAAATCACATGTATCATGCTGCATATTTGCCTTGGAGAAGGGGGAAAGCATTTCACACCTTTGGCCCATTGTTTTATCCAGTCTCTAAGCCCCATGGAGCTCCAGTGCCATACAGGATGATGATAATCCTAAAGCTTTCTCCCTCTCAGCCTCACAGGTTAGGGAATCTGTAGGCACCCTCATCAGGAGACACAAAGCTCCCAAGGCATAAATCACACACCCACACTATTTTCCCATCCTAACTCCCCCTTCTTTATCCCCTTTCCTCCATCCCCCCCCCTCACTGTCCACCCCTTCCTCCCCGTCTTCCTTTATATTCTGGGTTTGCCCGTTTTCATCATGTTGCCACAACTCCTTCGCTATTGCACATCCAGCCCTTTTCTTCTCCCAACGTTCCTCTATTTTTTCAGTCTCCAGTGTTGACTCTCCCGCTCTCTCTCTCTCCGTTTCCTGCCTCTTCCTCCGGATTTACATCACGCCATTCTTTTTGTCTCAAACTGCGAGAGGATGAGCAGTCGCCTGCCGAGTACAGCATGGGTGTTAAAATTACACAAATGCCCACTGTGAATGAGATTTTGATGCAAAGGAGGTCAAAAGTCGAGGCAAGAGGAAAGAGAGGAGCGGGGAATTACTAGAATGTGCTTTATTGCAGTTCTTTGTCATAGTCAGAGAGAGTGGAATTATTTAGGAGGGGTTACAAGCTGTGTGTGTTACTATATCTGTCCAGTTCCTGTGTGTGTGTGTGTGTGTGTGTGTGTGTGTGTGTGCATGTGGGGCTTTAATTCCAGCCTCGCCATCTAATTACTTAAATTGTGCTTACAGGTCTTATTGTACTGTACACTTTCCCTGGGAGAGCAGTGCCCTGTCTTCCTGCTTCCCTGCTGCATTAGCAGGAGAAAGAAGCACATTAGGCAATTTTGTTCTCCATAATAAGTGCTGCACCTGAGGGATGTTTTGGGGTAAAAAATGTCTGGACAGAAAGAAAAACAGCTTTCTAGCCCAAAACGCTCTCTTCCTTTGCTACTTTTCTTCCCCCCTTCACCCTCCCCTTCTTCGCCTCTTCCGTCCCTCATCGCTGGCACAAGCAGAGATGAGTTTCTCGATGGGAAGGCCCACTTGTTTTGTTTTTTTGTGTGCCGGCCACCCCCTCCGCCGCTGATTGCTCTGTGATTTTACAATTATTAGTAGATAGTACGGTTCGCCCTGCCAGGAAATCGGTTCTCTCTGCGTTTTCGCGCCAATCAACAGGTCAGATTGCTTCATGTCACCTAAAACAAAAGCACTTAAAAGAAATACTACGGAGTCGGAGGGGGAACCCATCTCGATTTTATACTCAGCACTCATGTCGTTGTGCAAAGTGACCGTCACGGTCTCCTGGACTTTTCTTCACACTGGACTTGCAGCTCCAACTTTCCTTCACGACTGAACAAGAGCTACCGTGATGCGACAGCATCCACTTAAACCAATTATATTCCTTTTAAAAAAACAAGAAGACAATTTATCTATCAGTGCGATGACATCATTGTGAGAATAAATCTGTTATGACTTGACACTATGGTTAAGGTTCGGTTAGGATAGGCACGTTAGCAGTAATCGGGACCTTTGTTGCTATGGTTACAATGATAACAATGTGGTAATAAAGTCTATCCACCGGAAAATTAATTCAACCGGACTTAAAAGACTTGAAGCAGCTGTTTATGATTAAATCATCAACAAAGTTCTTCATAGATGCGGCCTCTTAATTCTGCCCTCAAAGTGCACCGCGCTGATGCTTTTAACTTCACGCCAACTCACCACATTCTCACAAAGATCCTTCGGGGAAACAGTGCCTGCTGCCTAAAAGCCCAAACTCATTCTCTGCCAGCTTGTTTAGTTCAGATGGAGCCAAGATGACAGACAGAGAGCCCTTTATTCAAAGAAAGAATCGTATATTTACTGTTCAAGAAAATCCACTGCTAAAAACACAATGAAAGACATGATGGTTCCAAAGTCTATGACTTATCGTGATCTCAGGTTTGAGCAAATATAAATGGGATTATGATTTTTGCAATAATCCAGCAGCCCTTTGAAGAACACCAACGCCATGGTCGCTGCTCTGAGAACTCAGAAAGAAAAACAACACATACACATTACCTCAGAGCTCAATTTCCCTGCAAAATCATTGCCAATAAGCTCAGCTACGCATGCAGAAAGGAAGGAAACAGCTGATGAATGCAGCACACGGGGACCGTGGCCGTTCTGCTGACAGGCAAGTACCTCGAGTCATTTAGAAGAGAAATTCCTCCACTGATTACCTATAAATTAGCTGTTGTTGAAAAAGGAAATGTTGTTTTTTAAATTGCGTTCCCATTAAGTAAGATGAATATTGTCCTGGCAGCCGACGTTATGATGTGAAATATCACACCTCTCGTAATTACTGGGGAAGCGCGGCAAACGATGCAACAAAAACAAAAAAATAAAAAAAACACCCGCATTGAGAAGTCGACGTTACATACAATATGTATAAACATGTTCAAGGGCTAACATTACCAGGGGACTTCCACTTCATTAACTTTAGCGAGCGCCTCTGTTTGGGTGGGTTTGTGGGAGGACGAGGTGATCCAACACGTGGACGCGTCTAATGAGGCGAGACGGCGGGATTGGAGAAAAAGTGTGAAGCGTGTGCGTTTCTATGCGACATAATCACCGGTCCCCTGGGAAATGGCAAAAAACACGGGAGGGAGGGATGGAAAGGAAGTACTACACACATACAGCAGAGTACTCCTCGCTGAGGTGTGTGTGTGTGAACGGCTGGAGCTGAACGTGAGCGTGATTTTGTCAAGTGTTTTATCTATTCTTCAAAGCTACTTAGGGGAGATTTAAGGAGAACAATGGGAGCATTAGGGCTCAAGTGGTGCAACTAACCTTCAGCTTTCATTTTCAAAGTTAGTCTTTTAGAATAATATCATCCTGAATACGAGGATGCACGCAGTCGCTACAAAACTAGGACAAAGATGCCTCTTTCATAAAAAAAAAACTGCCTTTTGCAGTGTGTGTGTGAGCCGAGTACAACGTGTTTTTAGTTTTTTTTGCGTCGCCTGAATAAAATATTTCCCAGGGGCCTCTCTGCTTGGCGCTTTGCTGAGGGAAAGCCTGGAGCATCTTTTCAATATCACCCCGAGAGAGAAGAAAAACAGCATTCAGGATGGGATTAAATGAATTGTCACCCTTCTTCCTCTCTGTCTTGGCCACCAATTACAAAGTTGCTCTCTCTGGGTGCTACGGTGATCATGTGATCGGGTGTGTCTGTGTGTTATTGTCTGACGCTGGTTTCTGGATTGTTGCCATGGTGCAATATTTCACCAAACGCACTAATGAGTATTCTGCTTTATTAGCGGAGGCTCAGCAATTAAGACAATAGACACAACAACATGTTCCTGATATGCTTGTTTCTTGTATCATAGTAACAACATTTTTTTTTTTTTTGTAAATGTGTGCTTAAAAGGATTCTTCTCCATTTCAT